>NC_142030.1:74585228-74908353 GCF_982192425.1 Myodes glareolus
TGGGATCAGAGCTGCAGGAGCTCTATGACTTGGGACAGCAGTAGGACAGTCAAAAGGAGTTTTAATGAGGGTCCAGTATTGATGGTGTACAGAAGGCAAAGGCCTTAAACCCGACCAAAACCTCATTATATAATGAACATTTGAAGGTTTGGACTTAAAGCTGTTTGAACAAAAGCGTCTTTTGGATGGCAAACCATATTACCACTGTCACAAAGACAAATGAAGAGGTGATAGAGAGGAAAGACAGGAGCAAAAATGCTTTTGTTGTTGTTATTGTTGTTGTTGCTTTTTTTTTGCTTTTCAGCATGATCTTTATTTTTTTTTTTACTTTTATGTTATTTTTACTGCTTTTAGCAGTTTTCCTCTGGGGAGAGGCTGCTACAAGGGTGAAGGGCAGATACAGAACAACTGGGAAATTAGTGGGATTGGGTGAATGATACAAAACTATTAAAGAATCAATAACAATTATATTTAAAAATGTGTTAAATACCTGAGAGTTTAATATAAAAATTAAGATGTTTGCCTCTATAAATCTTAGCCAAGGAGACAAAAAATAAATAAAGAAATAAAGCATAGATCATAGTATTGAAAGTAATCAAGTCCTTCTTGGGGAGAATGCAGAGAGAAGCAGTGATAGGAAATGTGTGGATGTGTATTCCAGTGTATGTTTGGTGGAGAGATACCGTAACTTGGATAGAGGTTCAGGAAGTTCTCACCAAAATAGTGATATTTGTGGGAGGAGTCAGATACGTTGGCTTCTGAGTAAAAAGAATGCAGGGAACAGAAACACCAAAGGGCCAACCAGGAAGTTTAACCAGATGTGTGTGGGAACCTATGAGGAAATCATGGATTTCAGTTGGTGAAGAGCAAACTTGGCAATATGAAGTTAGCTGCGCCATTGGTGTTCCCAAGGTGAAATGCTTGGGAAGGCATTTTACACTTTATAGAATCTTTATTGTGAACGTAATATAGTGTAATCATCATTCTTTATGAACTGCTGAAGAGTGGTTCTTATTGTTTTCTAAGGATCTCATACTTTCCCTCAAATTCTGTGCATCCTTTCCCCATCACTTCCTCTCTTCCATCTGCCATTATTTGTCTCCTTTCTCCATTCCATGATATTGAGTGTATGTATGTATGTATGTATGTGTATATATATACATATATTAATGATGATACATAAAACAATTATATGTATATATATTATATGTATATTATATACTACTATATTTTATTTTTTAGTTAGAATTTCTATTGCTGTTATAAAGCACTATGTCCAAAATTCAAGTTGGGAAGGAAAGGGTTTATTCAGCTTACAGTTTTGTATTTCTGTTCATCACCAAAGGAAGTCAGGACAGGAATTCAAGCAGGGCAGGAACATGAAGGCAGGAACTGATGCAGAGGCCATGGAGGGGTGAAGCTTATTGACTTGCTCAGCCTGCTTTCTTATCAACCCAGGACTACCAGCCCAGGGATGGCACCACCCACTTTTGGAGGAGCCCTTCTGTATTGATCACTAATTGAGAAAATGCCTTACAGCTGGAGCTCATGGAAGCATTTCCTCAGCTGAGGCTCCTTCCTCTTTGATGACTCTAGCTCATGTCAAGTTGACTCACCAAACCAACTAGTACAATTAATCTTAATGATTATGACACTATAGCCTCATTTTATGAAGATTTCCTTCCATCTGCTAAGAATCTCTCATCTCTATGGTTATTTTGGAATATCATGTTTACATTTCATATTCAATTTTTTTTTTTTGTTGGGGGGCATGCGAGGAATTGAACCCAGGGGTCTGGATAGGCTAGACAATATTTCTGACATCCACAATCCTCATCGAATCCCAAATTGCCTAAGAACATGGATACTTGAGTGTTTGCTGTAGGATGACTAGAAGGGGGGATCCTTTTTATCTTCAGGTACTTCAGAACCATGCTGTGATTTCCAAGTGTTTCTAATCTTCCATAGTCCACCACCCCATAACTTAATTACACATCATATATTAAATTTCTTCCTTGTGCTGTAGCTCCCATTTATACTTTTTAAAAGGCAGTTTCTTCAGGAAAGGGCACCTTTCTCCTCACTCTACTCATGAGTCAGCTTCTCTCTCAGGTGAGGCAGCTTACTCTCATTTGCCTATTTTAACCTTGATTTTGTTTCCCCTGGATGTTCCGCTCAACTCAGGGACACCTTAATTTGCACCTGTCTTACTTGGAACACTCACACACAAGCACACACACACACACACACACACACACACACGATTGTTTCCTCTTGGCTGTAACAGGTGCAATATGAGTGTAAGGGTCCAGACAAGAAGAGCTATGAAGGGCTCTAGAGGACACGCATTCTACAGTACATATGAAACAATATTTCCTCTTGTCCCCACACAGAAAAATAGCATGTATGGGCTCACCATACTGTCTTCCTTATTATGTGCACGGGCTGGAGATTCCTCTGTTGAACAGTCATACTGATCATGAACTCACAAGACGTCTGTTACCACAATGATTCTACACCTTCCATCATCCAAACGATTTCACAACTGTGTTTTTTGTGAGGGAAATTTCTGGAGAACTGCTGACTTTCTCTGCTTCCTCATGCCCTCCCTAATCAGCTTCTTTCCTGATAGCAGGTGTAACTTGACAGGAACCTAACACTCTCGAATGTAGATGTGTCCATATTTATATTTATATTTTATTGACTCTTATAGATAGAAATGAAACTATGTAAAGAATTATCTCTCTTCTTTTTGAAATCCATCCTAACACTTAAAGCAACAAGTCTCTGAGAGTTGGTGCTCAGTAGTATATTCTAAAGTGTTCATATAACATGATTCCCTTTACCAATCTTTCTAAATCTTATATTTACCACCCTTTTCACATTGGAACTCTTCATGGGTCATCTCATGAAATTCTGTAGTTATCTTTACTAAAATAAACAATATTTATTTGTTTATTGTACTAAGGATTAAACCTAGAGCCATGCATGCCAGACAAGAACTTTATCTGAGAGTTCCAACCTTAGCCTCCTCGTAAACTCTTAATTTTGAGACGGGTGTTCAGGGTGTTCTTAAACTCTAATGTAGAACAGGGAATACCTGAATTTGTGATCATACCTTGATTTCCCAAGTACTGGAGGTTACAGTCTGCAGTGTCAAGCTTGACTTCTTTTCTGCTTAACATAGATTTTTACCTTGATTTTCATTTCTCGGCTATAATAAGTGTTTCCCACTTTTTTTTTTTTGCAGACAGTAACAGCTCTATCTTCAAGTGCTCAGAGTTATATATGCTAATTCATTGAAGAGCATTTGATATTACAGGTTTCACCTTATGGTTTTGTGATTTTAAATGTTCTTTTTCTAAGTTGATTCTTGTAACACATTACTATAACATGCTGTAGTCTTGCAGTTCTTGATGTAAAAAGAAATTTGAGTTTTCAAAAATGTCTCTGGACTATGGTATGTCTTCCTTTGTGAATTGCCCATTCCACCATTGATTCTGGTACTTTATCTTCATTGCGGGGAGAGGATATATTAAAATTGGTAACCCTTTGTCATATAGGCTGTACAAATATGTGTTGCCATGCATATTTTTGCATGATAATTTTTGATACAAAACATTACATTTGATCAATTTGTGGAATTATTTTTACACATGGATACACAAAATGTATTCTATACCCAAGCAAACGTCAACAGTAACTGAATTTTCTTAAGACTTTTGCTTGCTTATTTATCTTATGTCTGTCTGTCTATCTATCTATCTATCTATCTATCTATCTATCTATCTATCTATCTATCTATCAGTGTTTTGAGACAGGGTTTCTCAGTGTATCCTTGTCTGTCCAGAACTCACTATTTAGACCAGATTGGTCTCGAACTCACAGAGATCCACCTTCTCTACCTCCTGAGTGTAGGGATGAAAGGTGTGGGCCACCATCACCCAGGGACTTTCATTTATTTTTTTAATTTAATCTATCATTTTTTGCAGTGAGTTGAAATCGTAATGGGGGAGAGATAAAATTCTCTTTACCCTAAAATGGATCCCAGTGTTTTCTTGAGTCACTTATTCTTCACAGATCTGTTCAATGCACTAAGCTTCATAAGCATTTGTTTTGTTATTCCGTATATGTGGAAAATATTAATGTTTTACTTTTTCTTTTGTTTATAGTTTGCCTATTCAACCTAACTTTCTTGAGTTGGTCAATTTCCCCCATTGAAAATGAAGATGTCATTTAGGTGTCTGTGTGGGATGCTATATTTCTATATTTCTGCACTCCTCTGCTCTTTGCCTTTTTCTCTTCATTGCAGAGTGGCATGATTCTTTTTTTTCTTCAAGAAATGGTTTCTTTGTAGCTTTGGAATCTGTCCTGGAACTAGCTCTTATAGACTAGGCTAGCCTCAAACTCACAGAGATCCTCCTGCCTCTGTCTCCTTAGTGCTGGGATTAAAGGTGTGCACCACCACTGCCCGGCGTGGCATTATTGTTTTTTTTTTTATTTATTTATTTTTCTTTTTTTTTTCTTTTAGTAATTTTATTAAATTATAAAAAGTTTCCAATTATGCCCCTCCTCCCAACGCCCTTCCACTCCCCCCCTCCCTCTCCTCCTCCCTCTTTGTCCCCAAGAAAAGTCAGGGTCTCCTGCCCTGTGGGAAGTCCAAGTTCCTCCCCCCTCACTCCAGGTCCAGGAAGGTGAGCATCCAAACAGACTGGATCCCAAAAATCCAGTATATGCAGAGGAAACCAGTCCCAGTGTCATTGTCAATGGCTTCTCGGAAAGACTGCAGGCCAGCCACATTCAGAAAATCCAGCCACATTCAGAGAATCTGGTTGGATCACATGCTCCTTCAGTCACGGTCCATCTGGCCTTGGTAAACTCTCATTAGATCCGACCCCTTGTATCAGTGGGTGATAGTATCCCTCGCAGTCCTTCATCATTTTCTTCCTCCTTTTGCTCCTCGTTTGGAACTTGGGGGGCTCAGTTCGGTGCTCCAACGCGGGCCTCCATCTTTATCGTCATCCAACGCCAGGTGAGGGATCTATGGTGATAAGCAAAATATTCATCAGTATGGTCACGGGCCAAGGCCGGTTCAGGCACCCCCTCCTCTGTCCAGAGAACAATCTGGGGATCTCTCCTTGGACCTGGGATCCCATATATAATCAAGTTTCCTGTAAACTCTAATATGACTCCCTTAGTTGAAATATATTCTTCCCTGATCCCACATTCATCCTTCCTCCCTTCCCCCCATCCCGGTCAACCGAGCTTTCTCCATTCCTCCCCTACTCCCTTCTCTCTAACCCTCTCCCCTTCCAACAACCCTCCCACCACACCCCCCCCCCCATGCACCCAAGGTAACCTGGGACTCTTGACTATTTCCTACCTCCTGGCGGATAGGTAAATAATCTTCATCAGGTTCGTCTTCTTATTAGCTTCTCTAGGATCACGAATAATAGGCTCAAAGACCTTTAATTATGGTTAGAATCCACTTATGAGTGAATACATACCGTGTTCCTCTTTTTGGGTCTGGCTTACCTCACTCAGTAAAGCGTTTTCTATGTCCATCCATTTGCATGCAAAATTCAAGATGTCATTATTTTTTACCGCTGAGTAAAACTCTAATGTGTATATGTTCCACACCTTTTTTAACCATTCTTCTATTGAGGGGCACCTAGGCTGTTTCCAGGTTCTGGCTATTACAAATAGTGCTGCTATGAACATAGTTGAACAAACGCTTTTGTAGTATGTTTGGGCATCTCTAGGGTATATTCCCAAGAGAGGAATTGCTGGGTCCTGAGGGAGGTTGACTCCCAGTTTCCTGAGAAACCGCCACACTGATTTCCAAAGTGGCTGCACAAGTTTGCATTCCCACCAACAATGGATGAGTGTTCCCCTCATTCCACATCCCCTCCAGCATAGGCTATCATTGGTGTTTTTAACTTTAGCTATTCTGACAGGTGTAAGATGGTATCTCAAAGTGGTTTTGATTTGCATTTCCCTGATCGCTAAGGAGGTTGAGCATGACCTTAAGTGTCTTCTGGCCATTCGAAGTTCATCTGTTGTGAATTCTCTGTTCAGTTCAGTACCCCATTTTTTAATTGGGTTAATTAGAGTTTTAGTGTCTAGTTTCTTGAGTTCTTTGTATATTCTGGAGATCAGACCTTTGTCTGATGAGGGGTTGGTGAAGATCTTCTCCCAGTCCGAAGGCAGCCTTTTTGTCTTACTGACAGTGTCCTTTGCTTTACAGAAGCTTCTCAGTTTCAGGAGATCCCATTTATTCATTGTTTCTCTTATTGACTGTGCTGCTGGGGTCCTACTTAGGAAGAGGGCTCCTGTGCCTATATCTTGTAGACTACTTCCCACTTTCTCTTCTATCAGGTTCAAAGTGGACGTATTAATGTTGATGTCTTTAATCCATTTGGACTTGATTTTTGTGCATGGTGATAGATATGGATCTACTTTCATTTTTTTACAGGTTGACATCCAGTTATGCCAGCACCATTTGTTAAAGATGCTTTCCTTCTTCCATTGTATACCTTTAGCTCCCTTGTCAAAAATTAGGTGCTCATAGGTTTGTGGGTTAATATCCGGGTCTTCTATTCGATTCCAAAGGCCGATTTCTCTGTTCTTATGCCAATACCAAGCTGTTTTCAATACTGTAGCTCTATAATAGAGTTTGAAGTCAGGGATGGTAATGCCTCCTGAAGTTCCTTTATTGTATAAGATTGTTTTGGCTATCCTGGGTTTTTTGTTTTGCCATATAAACTTGATTATTGTTCTCTCAAGGTCTGTGAAGAAGTTTGATGGGATTTTGATGGGGATTGCATTGAATCTATAGATTGCTTTTGGTAGAATTGCCATTTTTACTATGTTGATTCTCCCAATCCAAGAGCAGGGGAGGTCTTTCCATTTTCTGGTATCCTCCTCAATTTCTTTCTTCAAAGACTTAAAGTTTTTGTCAAATAGGTCTTTCACTTCCTTGGTTAGAGTAACCCCAAGATATTTTATGCTATTTGTGGCTATCATGAAAGGTGATGTTTCTCTGATTTCCCTCTCTGCTTCTTTATCCTTTGTGTATAGGAAGGCCACTGATTTTTTGGAGTTGATCTTGTATCCTGCCACGTTACTAAAGGTGTTTATCAGCTGTAGGAGTTCTTTGGTAGAGTTTTTGGGGTCACTTATGTAAACTATCATATCGTCAGCAAATAACGAAAGTTTGACTTCATCCTTTCCAATACGAATCCCCTTGATCTCCTTATGTTGTCTTATTGCTATTGCTAGAACTTCAAGCACTATATTGAAGAGGTATGGAGAGAGTGGACAGCCTTGTCGTGTTCCTGATTTTAGTGGAAAGGCTTTGAGTTTCTCTCCATTCAGTTTGATGTTAGCTGTCGGCTTGCTGTATATTGCTTTTATTATATTTAGGTATGAACCTTGTATCCCCAGTCTCTCCAACACCTTTATCATAAATGGGTGTTGAATTTTGTCAAATGCTTTTTCAGCATCTAGTGAGATGATCATATGGTTTTTTTCTTTCAGTTTATTTATATGATGGATTACATTGATAGATTTGCGAATGTTGAACCAGCCCTGCATCTCTGGAATGAAGCCGACTTGATCATAATGGATAATTTTTCTAATGTGCTCTTGAATACGGTTTGCCAGTATTTTATTGAGAATTTTCGCGTCAATGTTCATGAGTGAGATTGGCCTGTAATTCTCTTTCTTGGTTGTGTCTTTGTGTGGTTTTGGTATTAGAGTAACTGTAGCTTCATAAAAGGAGTTAGGCAATGACTCTTCTGTTTCTATATTGTGGAATACGTCAAGGAGTATAGGTATTAGCTCTTCCTGGAAGTTCTGGTAGAATTCTGCATTGAAACCATCTGGTCCTGGGCTTTTTTTGGTAGGGAGATTTTTGATAACAGCTTCTAATTCTTCGTGACTAACAGGTCTATTTAGATTGTTCACCTGTTCTTGGTTCAACTTTGGTATATGGTACTTATCTAAAAAAATGTCCATTTCTTTTACATTTTCCAACTTTGTGGCATATAAACTTTCGTAGTAAGATCTAATGATTCTCTGAATTTCCTCTGTGTCTGTGGTTATGTCCCCCTTTTCATTTCTGATCCTATTAATTTGCACGTTCTCTCTCTGCCGTTTGATTAGTTTGGATAGGGGTTTGTCAATCTTGTTGATTTTCTCCAAGAACCAGCTTTTTGATTCATTGATTCTTTGGATTGTTTTCTGTGTTTCTATTTTGTTGATTTCAGCCCTCAGTTTGATTATTTCCAGTCTTCTACTCCTCCTGGGTGAATCAGCTTCTTTTTTTTTCAAGAGCTTTCAAGTGTGCTGTTAGGTCTCCAATGTGTGCTTTCTCCGTTTTCTTTATTTGGGCACCTATTGCTATGAACTTTCCTCTTAGCACTGCTTTCATAGTGTCCCATAGGTTTGAGTATGTTGTGTCTTTGTTTTCATTAAATTCAAGGAAGTCTTTAATTTCTTTCTTAATTTCGTCCTTGACCCAGGGGTGATTTAGTAGTTGACTGTTCAACTTCCATGAGTTTGTTGACTTCCTGGGGTTAGCATTGTTGTTGAATTCTAATTTTAATCCATGGTGATCTGACAAGACACATGTGGTTACTAATATTTTTTTGTATCTGTGGAAGTTTGCTTTGTTACCGAGTATGTGGTCAATCTTCGAGAAGGTTCCATGAACTGCAGAGAAGAAGGTATATTCTTTCCTATTTGGGTGGAGTGTTCTATAGATGTCTGTTAAGTCCATTTGATTCAATACATCCAATAAATCTCTTAATTCTCTGTTTGGTTTCTGTCTGATTGACCTGTCCATTGGTGAGAGAGGAGTGTTGAAGTCTCCTACTATTAGCGTGTGTGGTTTGATGACTGCCTTGAGTTCTAGAAGAGTTTGTTTTACATAAGTGGGTGCCTTTATATTAGGGGCATAGATATTCAGGATTGAGACTTCTTCCTGATGAGTTGTTCCTGTTATGAGTATGAAATGTCCATCTCCATCTCTTCTGATTGATTTTAGTTTGAAGTCGATTTTGTTAGATATTAGAATGGCCACACCCGCTTGTTTCTTAGGTCCATTTGCTTGGAAAACCTTTTCCCAACCCTTTACTCTGAGTAGGTGTCTGTCTTTGTGGTTGAGGTGTGTTTCTTGTAAACAGCAGAATGTTGGATCCTGTTTTCGTATCCAATCTCTAAGTCTGTGCCTCTTTATAGGTGAATTGAGTCCATTGATATTAAGAGATATTAATGACCAGTGGTTGTTGACTCGAGTCATTTTTTTTTTTTTTTAGGTAGTAGAGTGTATGTGTTTTCCTTCTTTGGGTTGTGCTAGTGAAGGGTCGCTAGATGTCTGAGTTATTGTAGTCAGTGTTGGCAATGTTGGATTCCTTGGGATGTAATTTTCCTTCTAATATTCTCTGTAAGGCTGGATTAGTAGTTACGTATTGTTTAAATTTGTTTTTATCCTGGAATATTTTGTTTTCTCCGTTGATAGTGAATGAAAGCTTGGCTGGGTATATTAATCTGGGCTTGCATCCATGGTCCCTTAGTTTCTGCAGTACCTCTATCCAGGACCTTCTGGCTTTCATGGTTTCTATAGAGAAGTCTGGTGTAAGTCTGATAGGTTTACCTTTATAGGTTACTTGACCTTTTTCCTTTGCAGCTCTTAATATCCTTTCTTTAATCTGAATGCTTTGTGTTTTGATTATTATATGGCGAGGGGATGTTTTTTTCTGATCCAGTCTATTCGGTGTTCTGTATGCTTCTTGCACCTTCATAGGAATATCACTCTTTAGGATGGGAAAGTTTTCTTCTATAATTTTGTTGAATATATTTTCTGGACCTTTGGTCTGCAATTCTTCTCCTTCTTCTACTCCTATTATTCTTAGATTTGGTTTTTTTATTATGTCCCATATTTCCTGAATGTTTTGTGATGAGAATTTGTTGGATTTGCTGTTTTCTTTGGTCAGGGCATTTATTTTCTCTATGGTGTCTTCATAATCTGAGATTCGTTCTTCTATCTCTTGTATTCTATTGGTTATGCTTGTTCCTGAAGTCTCTGTTTGTTTACCTAGATTTTCCATATCCAGCCGGTCCTCGGTTTGTGTTTTCTTCACTGCCTCCATTTCAGTTTTCAATTCTTGAACTGATTCCATTACCTGTTTGATTGTTTTTTCTTGGTTTCCCAGGGTATCATTTACGAATTTACTTATTTCTTCAAACTTTTTGTTATATTTGTCTTCCATTTCTTTACTCATTTCTTCCATCTTTTTGTTATATTTCTCTTCTATTTCTTTAAGTGAGTTATTCATACCCTGTTTAAGAGACTCTATTGCTTTTATAATGACACTGTTTTCCACTTCTTCCGGTATAGGGTGTTCAAGTCCTTCTGTCATAAGATCGCTGGGATCTGATGTTTTCGTGTTGTTTTTCAGATTGTTGGAGGAATTCTTGCCTTGGCGCCTGCCCATCTCTTCCTTCAGATGCTCTCCAATGGCTCTTCCCTCCACTGGGTCTTTTGCTACTGGATTAATGCCCCTTGCTATCCAGGAATCACTTTGCCTGCAGCCTTAGGTTGCTGCAGGCAGGCTTTAGAACAAAGGGATTTCCGTCCCTTTGCACTCACCACCTGTACGTCCCGCGGTGCCCACCCCGGCTGAGATGGAGGAATTTAAGCCCCGAAAAAAAGGAGAGGGGAGGGTATGGGTTCCAGGCAGAAAGCTGGGATGGCGTTGCAGGAGAGAGGGATTAGCTGGGGAAGCTGCCCCTTTGGAGTAGTCAGGGAGATAAGGGTGGCGGGAGTATTGTGTGTTCCCTAACCGGCCTTGTGTGGCGGTCAGGAACAATACACTTACCCCTCCACAGGAACAGAGCCCCTCGCTGGTCAGAGGTGCCCCTGCCTGCAGTCTTGGCTTGCTGCAGGCCGGCTTTTGGAACAAAGGGACTCCAGTCCCTTTGCACTCACCGCCTAACCTGGCCCGCGGTGCCCACCCCGGCTGAGATGGAGGAATTTAAGCCCCGAAAAAAGGAGAGGGGAGGGTATGGGTTCCAGGCAGAAGGCTGGGATGGCGTTGCAGGAGAGAGGGATTAGCTGGGGAAGCTGCCCCTTTGGAGTAGTCAGGGAGATAAGGATGGCGGGAGTATTGTGTGTTCCCTAACCGGCCTTGTGTGGCGGTCAGGAACAATACACTTACCCCTCCACAGGAACAGAGCCCCTCGCTGGTCAGAGGTGCCCCTGCCTGCAGTCTTGGCTTGCTGCAGGCCGGCTTTTGGAACAAAGGGACTCCAGTCCCTTTGCACTCACCGCCTAACCTGGCCCGCGGTGCCCACCCCGGCTGAGATGGAGGAATTTAAGCCCCGAAAAAAGGAGAGGGGAGGGTATGGGTTCCAGGCAGAAGGCTCGGCATTATTGTTTTTTAAAATTTTTTTATTTATTAAAAATTTCCACCTCCTCCCTGCCTCCCATTTCCCTCCCCCTCCCCACCTCCCCGTCCTGCTCTAGTCCTTAGAGCAGTCAGGGTTCCCTGCCCTGCTCTAGTTCTAAGAGCAGTCAGGGTTCCCTGCCCCGTGGGAAGTCCAGGGTCCTCACCCCCTCCATCCAGGTCTATAAAGGTGAGCATCCAAACAAAATCAGGCTCTCACAAAGTCTATTCTTGACTAGAGTTCGAAGGCATTTCTACCTTTGTGTTTAATGAGATCCTTTGCATTCCATATGACCCCATTTAGTTCTATCTTTTCTTTACCTCTTTCTGATCTCCTAAATAGTTTATTTAAACATATTCTATATTGGTTGCTTATCACTCTGACTTTTCTTATAGCTTCTGCTAATGTGATACTGAGGATATTCTCCTGTTTTTATTTTTACACTGGCCTTCTGTTATTTCTTTGTCTATGCTGTGATGTCACTTTCACTGTTTTGGAGTCCAGTTCACCATCCTTGGCACTGTCACATAGGTTTGTGCCCCTGCCTTGCCCATGTTGGTCGGCTGCCTATTTGCTTGGCTTTTTATGTATTATAATTTCTTTGACATATGAATCGCTGAAACTACATTCTCATCTTGGGCTGCAGAGAGCTGTCATTTGTCAGCAGATGATCCTGTCCCTTTGTATCTCATTTTGTTTCCAGCCTTACGAAGTCCTCCAGAGTTATGACTATTCTCTTTCCATTTCCCAGCCAATTCCTCTACATCAGTATCTAGCCTATGTGTACTCCTTACCTTTCTGTTTATTTGTATCAGGCAACTCATATGATTTAAAATAGTTCCCCTTTGTTCCTCTTCAGGTGTGTTTGCTTTTGTTCTGTACACTCTCAAGAGAAATGGGTTTTCTCTTCTCTATCCAGGTCTCCCTATTTTGTATTTCACTCTTCAGTAAATGTTGTTTTTGCCCTTACTTTCTTGCTTCCCTTCTCTCTTACTTATTTTTTTTATTTGTACAGTGAACTCTTATCTCTCACATCTCAATTTTCTTTTTATGCTGTGTCTCTTGCCACTGTGTATCTAGGGATGATTATATAGTTTTGCAATCCTGCACTTGTTGCTTCTATAAAGTTGAATAATCTTGGCTTTTGATAAACAATTTACTTTTTCCCTTGAGAACTACAGTAAATATTCTTCTTTGTGTTCAATTTTTAAAGTGCTGGTCAGTCTGCTTCTGCTTTTGTTCCCCATAAAGCTTTTATTTTCCTTAGACTATGGTAACTTGGATCTGTTATAATTTTCTTTTCACTATTCTTTATAAGACCTGAAGTTTTTCATTATAAGTGATTGAAGCATTTATCTTATAGATTCTATAGGTATATTAATATTTTACACTTAAAAACTAAATTGCCTTGGTAAATTAAAAAGTATTCAGTGTACATTTTCAGAAGAGTTATTTGTTAATCAATATATCTAGAACTAAAAGGTATGCATTGAAAGTGCTGGAAGCAGATCAATTCGAACTAGGTCAGCTAGAAAGGATTTTGGGGAAATTTAAGTTTAATTAAGTAAGTAAGCATAAGAGGCCTTCTGGGTTTCAGATTGTATAAGAAAATACCAGTTACCCCAATCTGTCTCCTATGGTTCAAGTAGAGTGCTTCAATTTGGGAGACCCCAAAGTTAAGTGAGTCAAAGTCTATAAGGCTCTGACAATCACTAGATTCTTACACCTCATTTGTGTCAATAGAGAGGAAATTGAACTAAAAATGATCCTTAGAACCCTTCCAACACGGAAAATCTTGATGAAGGATTACAGCAATGAACTCTGACTGGTCAAAGAGCATTAGTCTCAGATCTAATATAAGGATTTTTCTTAATTTGTATATCTTTGTCACCATGTCTTCATTCTTAATCTCTTGTGTTCAATGCATAGGAGATTATGTAAACATCCGATCTGGAGATTAAGCAATAGAGTCCATAAATATATTCTGTAATACGATACAAAAACTGTTTATTTTCAGGGAGTTGGAGGCTTATGCTGCCCCTGGAATGTTTCCTCATCCTGGCACTAGTTGTTGCTTCTTAGGAGCAGCAAGAGAGGACTGGGCGAGCCTGAGCGAGCATGCTGACTCCGTGTTGACATGAGACGTCATTTCCCAGACATGGCGTTTCTCTTGTCATGCTGTAGGGTTATCTGATTTCTTGAACCATGAGCTGAAAAGACCCTAGTTTTTTTTTTTTTAATTACAAGTTTGTGTTATTCAGTTACACCAGTAGAAAAGAGACTTCGACTTTATATAGAACAAATAGCTGGGCTAATTTTGAGAAAGTAAAACACTAGAAATAAAGTGTAAGATAAAATGCATCTACAAAGGTATATGGATTCAGGTAGCACAAACATCAGTGACAGTAAAGTTGTAAAGAAGTTTGAAAAGTGCATTGCCCCTGAGGGGTACAGAGAAGTAGAAGAGATGAGGAGAACATTGTAAGTGTATTTCTTTGAGAGTAAATAAAGACAGCCACCAGCATTAGGTCATGAAATCAATGTCGTGCATATCTACCTACTGTTTGCTTTATCCTAGCAGTATCGAGTGTGCACTGCGTGTCATACTAAATATTTGTAAGCACTGAGACATAGTGGCAAACAAGACAATTGGTATCTTTTTTCCAGTGAATACTAGGACAGTAAAAAAAGAATACTCAATCTAAAGCAACAGGTAGCTGACAGGGCAGACATTAAATACTTGAAGGGCTGTGAACAAACGCCATAGTAGGACATGACAGAAAAAGATGGTAATTGGGCCAACTAATTTCAGGAGTTATGACCTGTTTACAAATGATGAGATGTTGTTAGTCACATGATGATCTGTTGATCAGTATATTCCAAACAACTGGAGCCATATACAGGCACAGTGTGGGGCAAAGATAGGAATAATTTTATTCGAAGAGTGGAAAGAATGTTCATGGGTGTGGTGGAGAGTGGTAGGACATGAAATGAAGTCACAGAGCAAGTTTCTCATCATGAAAAACATTTCTCGTCACAGTAAACTGCTTCCCATAGCTGGATATCAAGTACTTGTCAAATGCTGAACACTTCTTATTTTGTTGTTTTGTTTTGTATTGTTTTTGCTTTTTGTTTTTCTGTGACAAGATCAGTCCCTGACTGTTCTACAACTGCAGACCAACCTGGCCTCAGACACAGAGATTTGCCTGCCTCTGCCTTCCAAGGGTTGGGATTAAAGGTGTGCACCACCAACCAGAACAATGTACACATTTTTTAAGCTTAATTTTCTTGTAATGATTCTGCTTGAGAGTCACGTACTTCATTTTTACTTCTCTCACTATCGTTCCTGGATTGAACCATATAGCTGATCGATATGTGACATACCCTGTTGCTTTTTCTTTCTTTCTTTTTTTTTTTTTTAGGCTTTTTATTTTGAAACATAGTCTAACTCAGTTGTTAAGACATATGTTTTAAACTCTTTTCTTGTCGCTGTGATGCACTACCCAGACAAAAGCAACATAGGCAGGAAGGGTTTGTTTTGACATAAAATTGATGGCTGTAGCCTATCACTACTAGGCCATACCCAGTTGCAGGAATTAGGGTCCATTTGTCACACTGTATCTGCATTAAAAAGCAGACAATGATGAAGAAATGCTTGTTCCTAGCTCACTTTCTCCTTTTCATACAGTCTAAGATCCCAGCTCAAGGAAAGTTCTAGCCACAGTGAACAGGTCTTCCCACCCACAATACCCAATGAAGATAATAACCTATACATAGAAGAGGCTAACCTGTTTTAGTCCTTGCCGAGCATGCCCAGAGCCTTATTTCCTAGGTGAACAGATCCTGTCAAAGATGAACCATCAAAGCACGCAAGTTCGTATGCTAGAGGTACATAGCAGTAAGATTATTTGACTATTCCTCCAGTCCTCCGACTCCTTAGAAGATATGCATGACGGGGTCGCTACTGTTAGAAGAAAAGGCCTGCCAGGTCTTTGTCTCAAGCTGCAGGGATTTGGATCAGGTCTGTAGGGTGAAGAAAAAGCAAGGAAGTCAGGACCACGAGGGGTGTGTCCACCCACGGAGACTGTGGGACTGATCTAATGGGAGCTCACCAAGGCCAGCTGGACTGGGAGTGATGGATCAAACCGGACCTTCTGAATGTGGCTGGCAATGAAGGCTGACTGAGAAGCCAAGGCAAATGGCACTGAGTTTTGATTCTACTGCATGAACTGACTTTGTGGGAGCCTGGCTTGTTTGGATGCTCACCTTTATAGACCTGGATGGAGGGGGGAGGACTTTGGACTTCTTATGGGGCAGGGAACCCTGACTGCTCTTAGGATTAGAGAGGGAGGGGGAGGTGGGGAGGAAGAGGGAAAAGGGAGGTGGGGAGGAGGTGGAAATTTTCAATAAATAAATAAATAAAAGAAAAGGCTAGATGTTTGTCATCTTTACCACCTACTTGCGACCGACCCCCTTTCCTATCTTCCTGCCCACCGGGCATCTAAGTCCTAGTCCTTCATTATCAGCAGCTGTTACTTTTTAGTGCTAGCCGTTGGTGCCTACCCATAACGAAAGGTGATTCGGTTTGCAGCTGTCTCTCAGGCCTGTGAGCAAAGTAAGTGACTGATTAGCAAGGATCCAAGATGCTGAAGCAAAAGAGAACCACAAGGAAATATAACCTAAAAACAGGATGAAAGTGCTTCTGGAAGCAGTTATTATGTCCTAAATTTCATTTATACACGGACAGTTTCTAAGAAGTCAAGCAGGAAAAAACCTTAAGAGACCAAAATGTCAAACAGGAAAATTGGCAACTCTCAGTGTTGAATAAGGCCTTTAAGATCCACTGATTGAGAGGTGATAGAGGTGACAGAAATGATGACCTAGTCCTGTACTGAAGAGCTGTAATGGGCTAGACACCAAGAAAAGGACAAGCACAAAATATCCCGAATGGTCAATTGTGCCTGGCAAATAAAAAAGTCTCCCCCTGCGCAGCAGAATGTAACCTAGGGAGTGTAAAATTGTCAGCACATCACAGCCACCATTCAGTGAGAAAATTACAAAATAGGTAAAAAGTGAAGTAGGTAGCCCCAAATTAGGAAAATAAACAATATACACAAACCAACAGATATGGAAGATACCAAGTTTGAACTTTCATATGACTGTTGTACACACATAGGAAAAATATACCTTTAAGACTACTTAATGTGTTCCGTAAAAGTAAGGCATTTAAGTCTGGACCAGGATAGATTTACTGGAAGTGTGTGCCTATCAGCTCCCCCTTTGTTGTTTAACCTGACCAATCTTAAACTAAGGGAAGAAGATTTCATTCTAGCCTACCCAAGACCCTTACAAACCCCAGCCATCCAGAAGCTGAGCATAGACTTCCTGAGCTCCTCTCTGTTTCTCAGAGGTCCTGCTTTATGTGTGCCTTGCTGTGTGTGTGTGTGTTCCCGCCTTTAATAAAAATAGATTTTCTTTATCATCTCTTTACGCTGTGACAGGAGTTTTCCCTGATGCACTTGAAAACTTCCCTGTTTTTCATTTCTTTATTTGACAGAGAAAATGAACTTGTTACTTAAACATTAAGTTAAAATCTGTGGAGGAGTTCTAGATCTTTGGCCTGAATGTCTCTTTTCTCGGGGATTTTAGCTGTTTATCACTATTCTCTGATGTTTTGAAAGAGCAGTTTCTTCATCCTGGAGGTATATTTTTCTTTCTGTAGGTTAGTTGTATACTGCATCATACCTAAAAGTAAAATCATCTGTATTTTTCAAATAATATTGCCATCAACATAATTTAGTCCTTTTGTCTATTTGACTTTGGACTAATTATGACATTCATACTTTGTGAATGCCTGAATATTTGCCTTAATAACCAATCCTTATTTTTCCTTCTGGATTTCGGTAAAAGTCATTATGGCAGACATTGTCTTTTCATAATAGTGTTAAAGCATTGAAGGCTTTTTAGATTTATTATACAGCACACACTTCAATATTAAAGTAATTAGCAATTCTTCCACTTTCAAAATCTCATCTTAGTAGAAAGAAGATGTAAAAACAGTTTGTCTAACGAAATTTTGGAGACATTGTAATTCTAGCAAGGGACAGTGAGAACTCTGCATGGAGTAATCGATAGTAATAGATTTGGTGCCTGTGATGGTTGATCTTGCTTCTCATTGTGGCTAGATTGATAACAATGTAGGAAACACATCTCTGAGAGTTCCTGTAAGGGAGGTTCCAAGGAAGTCCAACTGAGTAAAGAACACTCATCCTGAACGTGGACAGTATCATTCTGCAGACTGAGGACCTAGACTGAATAAAAGAGAAAGCAAGTGAAGTACAGCATTTTTCTGTTTCTCATGATACAGTGTAACCAGTTACCTCACACTCCTGCCACTACTTCTCAAAGTGAATGGTATCCTGGAATTGCAAGTCAAATAAAACCTTTTCTCCCCTAAGTGAGTTTTATCAGTAATTCTGTCACAACATTGAAGAAAGTAAGACACAGATGTTGATAGTGAGGTGAGTGAGGAGGCACCATACTGTGACAACCACAGTAAAAGAAGAGAGAGTTTCAACACCTAGACAGAATAGATTCTAAAACAGAAACAAGTCTTCAACAGATAGTTTCACGTTCAGGATGTTTGATTTGGGAACCTGTGGGGATAGTCAAATGAGCAACTACCTAGGCATATATTTCTATCATTGGGAGAAAGATCTAAGGCATGGAGAGTTTAGATTTGTCATTGTATTGATAGTTGAAGCCAAGTGGAAAGAGAACCTTATGGAACAAACATCAGCACTCTGGAGAGCTGTGAGGCATTAGAAGGAAGGATAACAAGAGTCAGAAATGCTACAATGCAGACAAGTTAGGAGTCAAATAGAGAAGAGTAAGATGGTGGCAGGATTGTCCCCATGGATGCTGTGACCCCACGGATGCTGTGTCCCCACGGATGCCATGTCCCCATGGATGTTATGTCCCCGCGGATGCTGTGTCCCCACAGCTACTATGTCCCCATGGATGCTGTGCCCAATTTTTTAAAATTGATTTTTATTGAGCTCTACATTTTTCTCCGTTCCCCTCCTTTGCCTCTCCCCTCCCCTCCAACCCTCTCCCAATGTCCCCATGCTTCCAATTTACTCGGGAGATCTTGTCTTTTTCTACTACCCATGTAGATTAGATGCTGTGTTCAACTTTTAAAGTAGAAAGGTTGGAGATTTTGCTTTCCTGTGAGCTATCAAGGTGGAGGGTTGTGGATTCAAGATTCTGAGAGTAGCCTTGAGATTCTTGAGTTAGAGCCAGAGGACAGCAGTGATCTGTGCCTGAGCAGGTCCACAATGAACAGCGGTGTGAAATTTGGCCTTGGAAAATCCAGTCCATATTCCAGCTCAGAGCTGAGGATCCCTGGTGTTTTAGTATATTTTTATGAGTTCAGGATATTTTCCCTGCAAGTTTGTATGTGTGTTTCATGTGTGTTTGGTTGTGGAGGGTAGAGGAGGGCGCCAAATCCCCTGGAACTGGAGTTAGAGATGATTATGAGTGCCCTCTCTTGGGTGGGTACCAAATCTGGGTCCTCTACAAGAGCAACAAGTGCTTTTAGCTGCTGAGCAATGTCTCCCACCCCTATCCCCCTGTTTTAAGTAGGCTTTTACCAAAGTTGTCCAATTTCCCTTGGAGGATGTATTACCTGTATTGTATGTTCAAAAATTACTGTATCATCTGTCTTGAAGGAATCTTCCAGCTCAAAGAAAAAAAAAACTGTTTAAAAATCATTTAGAAGATAGTTCAAACTAAAAGGTTATCAGGGATTCTGCTCTTATCATGTCCATAATGTGAATAATCGCCAGAGGCTTGTCTTCATTGAGGAAGAGAATTATAAATCAAACTAACACATATTCAACATGTGTTCTATGCTACACAAGAAATCATTTCACTAATTTGCTCTACAAAAGAACTCTATTGTATAAGTCCTTTATAGTATACACTTTTCACAGAGTCCGATAGCAGGAGATTAGCAAAGCTGCTGGAACCACACAGCTAGTAGTCCTGAGGCCCTGTTTTGAAGTAAGAAACTCTGACCTTGAAGCTGCACCATACTCTGAGTTATAGTCCAGGGAGAAAGAAGATAAAGTTAGTTGGCTGTCTGTATTAATGTAATAGTTACCACTGAGTTTTCTGAAAGTCATTTTAGTGGTGCAAGGAGCCAACTCAGAGTGCATTAAGCAGGAAACTTCTGGGGTCAAGGTATGTGTGCACTGACACTGAGAAGGACGAACTCATTCAGGTCTGTGACTGCAGACAAGGGGTAAGACAAGGATCAGGAAAGAGCTTTCTGATTGGTTATGGAGGTACAGTACCCACTAAAAAGGAGGCCAGAGAGAAAGTATGAGTTATTTGACATGGGGAAGAAAGAACAGTAGTTAATATCACATACAAAATAGCCAAAGAAACCATAGACGTGGCCACATGTGGCTCTGCAGGGTGTGAGGGGACCCTTGTGGGATCTTTCCTTTGGTCTCACAAGTGGTGGGTGGGATATCTGCCTAAGATTCAAGTGCAGGTAACTAAAGGGAGTGGTCTGGTTTCTAAGAACAGTTGTTTAATCGTGGAGGACAAGAGAAAAAGGAGGCAGGGAGTTTGCATGAACTCAGTTACCAGGCTCTCATTTGATTTGCTAGTATTAGAAGGATATAGGAACTAAGGACATTGAAGAAAAAAAAGCATGCTTGATGTGGTGAGCCATGAGCTCTCAATGCAAGGTACAATGTAATTAATAATATTCTTCAAAGACAGATTTCTCTGTCTCAGCAGAATCTTCTAATGCTAATTCTTTAGATAGACATACATACTAGTTCACGAGTAGGACTGAATTCAAATACTATGTTTTTCTTAACATACACTGACTTCTCTATAAGCCAGTGCACCAAACCCAAAGAGATGTTGAACACGTAGCTCCTGATATTTGGAACATTTAATACTGATCACATGTTGAAACATGTTTGCAAATGTCTATAGTTCATGACATAAACGACTCAAGACTCAGTAATTTCACAGTTCTTGTGGTCATCAATAAGTGCTATTACTAGTGTATATATTGAGAAGAAGGACAGAGACAGAAAATGTTCTCTTCCTGCTGCAATTTAAAAAAAGTAATGTACTCACTTTGGCAGCACATACTAAAGTAGAAATTGTACAGAGATTCTCATGGTCTCTGTACAAGGATGACATGCAAATTTGTGAAATGTTCCACAGTGAAAAAAGCATACTGTACTTACAGTGAGGATGATATAGTATTTGATTTTTATTTAAAAGTCACAATCACTTATTAATGTGACTTTTGTACCTGATGGCCATAATACAACTTCTCAGACTTCAGCATCAAGTTAGCTGCTGCCACCGACATTTTTATTCTATGTGTATTGTGCATTAAAACACTTTTTACCCAGAAGACAAAGACAATTCTACCCTACAAAGCATCACATTATCAAAAGGAATGTTGTAGGACCTAATGTTAAATCTATGAACTATCTTTAGGGAGCAGTTTGTGTCTTCTTTGGCATTGCTTTATATTCTTAGCAATTTTAAAGACTCTACATTTCCCCAGATGATTTTTTAAAGTTATTTTTATTTTTTCAACTTTTATATTTTATACATTTGATTAAAATACAATTGCATCAATTTTGCCTTTGCCTGGTGCCCTCTAGCCTCTTCTAAGTCCCATCCCTCTCACCCCTCTCCTGCTTCCTAACTCTCACTTTAATAACCTCTTTTTCTTTTGTTATTATCGCTACACACATATTCATGTGTGTACATGTATGCTGAAGCATTAATTACCACAACTTGCCTAGTCTGCTTTTGTTGTATGTGTGTGTAAGTTTTCAGGGCTGAACTCTTTGTATTGGAAAATCAGTTAGGGGGCTAATCTGGGAGAGACAAATTCTCCCTCTCTCTGAGGTCATTTGTTGCCTATAGCTCTTTGTCTGGGGTTGGGGCCTTGTGAGATTTCCCCTTTCTGTATCAATAGGTCTATTGAATTGCAGTTGTTTAGGTCTTTTTATGCTGCTATTTCTGTGAGAGACTTTTTCATAGCAGGCATTCTGGTATTTTGGCTCTGACAATCTTTCCACCCCCGCTTCAGACCCAGCAGTGACTCCTATTAACCACAACAATGACCAGAATGCCAACATATCTACAAAGGTGCAGTAAGTGGCACTCACATGTTTGTAACCAACAGCTGTCTAATTAGACTTGAAGTTCATTTGATAGGAAATCATCCCTGGTACTAAAAACCTAGTCAAGTTCCCAGGCTCTCAGGGACAATGAGATCACGCTCCTTAGAAGAGAGTCTATTACTGTCACTTTGTAGAGCAGCACAGTTCTTAGCTATATTCTCAATCTTGTGCTTATCCTCCCAGGAAGCGTAACTACCACCCCTCATCAGAGAAGCTTCTCTTCCCAGCAGTTCCCGCAACCCATATCAGGCAATTCAGAGCCAACTTTAACTCTAGATCATCACAGGAAAGCACAACTGGACACAGTAGAGAGCCCCAGGGATTGTGGGAGCCCAGATGCAATGGATACATCGACATCACAGCTCCTGCCCCCGAGGCTCAGGGGCCATTGTGCAAGAGGGTGGGGAAAGGTTATTGAGTAATGATCCCCCAAATTTTTGTTGCATTGGCTTAAAGTACCTACATGAACAGGTTGGGAACAAGGACATTTACAGGACAGTATTGAAAACAGAACCTTGAAAATTTATTCTTGAGTTAAAAAGTACTGATTGGTATGTAAGTCTTTATTGTCTTGTTCCTGAAAGCTGAAATTCTAAGATCATTTTTGCAGAGTTACTGTCAGTCTAAGAATTTAACATTAAATATCTGAGTTTAAAGGATGGGCTGTGTGCTGGAGAGATGGCCCAGGGGTTAAGACAATTTACCACTCTTGCAGAGAACCTGGGTTTAGTTCCTAGAACCCAGATCAGGCAATTCATGACTACGTTTAACTCTAGAATGTGGGGGATCTGAGTTCCTGAGGGCATCTCCATGCATGCTGTGTGCATAAACTCATGGAGGCAATACAAACAAATTAAATAAAAAAGTAAATGACTGAATAAAGGATAGGATGCGTTTATTATATTTGTGGGAACAGTTGAAATTAAGTCTAAAAATATAAAAAAACATGAAACCCTCCCTTCTGCAAACAACAGCATTGTGGTGAGTGCTGAGGCACACACCTGAGATAGTCCTTCACATGAAAGACATACACTACTAGATGCTCAGATGTTTGATTGTGAATGAGATATGATCTGCTTTACACAAGGTTGTGTCTTCTTGCTGGTAGCAGATTAAGTGCATTGACTTCTGGGTGTAGCAGTACAAAGTCTTAGGACCTGTCTTTGTTAGCATTTTATGTTGGAGGGAGATTGCTTGTCGGTTCCTGGCCAACCGGCTAGCTTAGACCCAAAATAATCACACAGAAACTATATTAATTAAATTACAGCTTGGCCCATTAGCTCTAGCTTCTTACTGGATAACTCTTACATATTAACTTAACCCATTTCTATTGGTCTGTGTATCGCCATGTGGCAGTGGCTTATTCAGCACGTCTGTCCCCAGAGGCAGCTCTGTGTCTTCTCACTGAATCTGTGCTTCTTTCTCCCAGCTTTCAGCCTAGCTTTCCCTGCCTACCTAAGTTCTGCTTTGTTATAGGTCCAAAGTAGTTTCTTTAATTATTAATGGTAATCACAGCACACAGAGGGGACTCCTACGTCAATTTTATTGCTATGATGGGATATTATGAGCATGGTAATCATTGTAAAGGCAAACATTTCATTGGAGCTGGCTTTCTGTTTCAGAGATTTAGTCTATTATTGCCATGGTGAGAAGCATAGTTACATGTAGACAGACATGGTGCTGGAGAAGTAAATGGGCGTTCTACATCCAGATTGGCAGGCATCAGAAAAGAGAGTGATACTGGATGTGGCTTGAGCTTTTGAAACCTCAAATCCCACCGCCATTGACACACTTCCTCCCACGGGGCCACACTTACTCCAACAATGCCATATCTCCTAATAGTGTTGCTCTGTAAGGGCCTGTGGTGGCCATTTTTATTCAAATCATTACAGGCTCCTTGCTGAAATATGAGACATCTTGGAACACTGTTAATGCAGTGGTCCCTTAAGAACTCACATGAGTTTGTCTGAGTCAGCTTCTCCTTCTGATGGATATTGTTTCTGCTATTTATATACAGAATTTTGTCTAAAGAGTGCTCTCCAATAAACTTTCTGCACATGTGTATCCTAATCAGTGCAAGAGAGCATGATACCACAAGTACTTATGATCACTGCATGAAATATTGCTTGATCACATACTATTTTACTTATGAAAATACCAAAGGAACTGTTTTGAGGTTATTTGACTGTGTACTCTTTAATTAATATGCCACAATAGTATATAATGCAAACTCTTAAGGAACAACAAATCAAACTATTTTATTTCCCAAATGTATTTGCAGCATTTTTATTATTCATGTTATGAAAAAATATACAAGACGCACAATTGGACTTAGTATTTTAAATACCTCCCCTCTCCAATAAAAATTAATATACAGATTGCAAGATATGGTGAACTTTTATGAAATTGAAAATGTTTCACATACTTTGTATCTATTCTGTGTCATCATTTGACAATATTAGGTCTCAAGTTATAATTTTCTCAAGTGAACAAAGTTTTGAACAGATTTCATAGGTACAAACATGCAGTAATATTAATGTCATGGGTTTTCCCCCTTTACTTTCTTTTTACAGATATGAAACCATGATGTTGCTATGTTTATATAACTTAATCTTCTTATAAGTTTAATAAATATGAATTTAAGATTTTAATGTGTTGAGTTTTAAAAGATTAAGTATTCCAACATGTAGAAACAGCGAAGCATCCACTATATCTGTCAGTAGAGAAGAGGCCCTACATACAGCTTGAAAAAGGAATCACTCACTTTGAATAGAGCACATGGCTGAATTGTTGACTTAGAACCAAGAGGCTGGAGAATGTAGAGTCATATAATGTCATATGGTGCCTTTTAAATGACCTTGGATCAGTTTTTTGACAAGGAATGAACATATTGGGCTTGTGTTCTAGAAGCCTGGAGCTTTTGGATAAGTAGAAAAGCAAGAGGATTATGGAGTCATGGTTTACCTGTTTGCTTTTATTGCTACAGTGGAAAAGAATATACAATTGTCACTCATAAATGGATTCTAGCCATAATTAAAGGTCTTTGAGCCTATTATTCGTGATCCTAGAGAAGCTGGATAGGAGGGTGAACCTGAAGAAAATTCAGGTAGTTTTCCTCCTGGAGATTGGAAATAGACAAGAGTCCCAGGTAACCTCGGGTGCATGGGGGGTAGGAGGGTTGTTGGAAGGGGGGGAGAGGGTTAGAGAGAAGGGAGCAGGGGAGGAATGGGGAATGCTCGAGGGACTGGGGGGGGGGGAAGAATAGATATGGGATCAGGGAAGAATATATTTCAACTAAGGGAGTCAGTTTAGGGTTTACTAGAGACTTGATTATAAATGGGATCCCAGGTCCAAGGAGAGATCCCCAGCTTGTTCTCTGGACAGAGGAGAGGGTGCCTGAACTGGCCTTGGCCCATAACCATACTGATGAATATTTTGCTTATCACCATAGATCCTTCATCTGGCGATGGATGGAGATGGAGACGGAGACGGAGATCCACATTGGAACACTGGACTTAACTCCCTAGGTCCAAAGGAGAAGCAGATGGAAAGAGAACGTGAGCAAGGAAGGCAAGATCAGAGGGAACCTTCATCCGACGAGGGATGGCAATACAGACGGAGACCCACATTGGAGCACCGGACGGAGTCCCCCAAGGTCCAAATGAGGAGCAGAAGGAGGAAGAACATGAGGAAGGAGAATGGGACCTGATACAAGTTGACTGGGACTGAGCGAGCACGTGATCCAGTCAGATTCTCTGAATGAGGCCGGATTCTCTGAATGTGGCTGGCCCGGAGTCTCTCTGAAAAGCCATTGACAATGACACTGGGACTTGTTTCCTCTGCATATACTGGATTTTTGGGATCCAGTCTGTTTGGATACTCACCTTTCTGGACATGGAGGGAGGGGGGAGGAGCTTGAACTACCCACAGGGCGGGAGACCCTGACTGCTCTTGGGGATGGAGAGGGAGGAGGGGAGGGAGTGGGGAGAGTGGGAGGGTGTTGGGAGGAGGAATGGAAATGGAGACTTTTGTATTTTAATAAACTTTGAGAAAAAAAAAGAAAAAAAGAAAAAAAAATATACAATTGTTTTTTATCAAAATTTCAAGGGTTAATTTTATTAAAAAAAAACATGACGTTGTAGCTGCTTCAATCTTGCACGTGTTTGAGTCAATTTTGGAACAGCCACATACAAGATAACAGCTGAGGGATAGCCATTCATGAAAATCTTTAAATTTATGATTCGTTTTTACCAAGAGATGGAGCTCATGTATCGGTTAAAGCTATCTAGGGAGTGAATAGGAAGAGAAAATATTTTCATTGATTGAATCAGAAGATAGGAAAGCCAAGACAATGGAAGAAAGGCAATATACTTACATTTTATCATCTTGCCTTTGAAATGTTGACAATTTAAAAATACAGTTCTCTGAAAATGTATTGTTAAACAGCATCCTGTCACAGGAGAGGCGGCACACTGGATAAACCTGCATAGAACACAGGTATAGGCTATTGTGTCCATTCTAATCCCTCTACACCAACGTCAAAGCTGGAATGAAAGGGTAAGAATGACAGAAAAGGATTGTTGTTAGTGAACAAGATGGTTTAGTAAATTAGTGATAGTAGATTCTTTTCCAGTATTAGTGACTTTGCTAGTCCTGAGTAATTAGTGAGGTTTCCAGTACCAGGCATGGTGTTCCTCTTGTTGATCAAGTCTTAAGTCTAATTAGAGAACCGCTGGTTGTTGCCAAGGTATGTGTGTCAGTACTTCACTGTTAGGATTATCTTGCCTTGCTGGTAGTTGGTGTGGTTCATAGTAGTGACAGCTGGATAAGACTGTGGGATACCTCCCATTTTTGGAAGCAAAGATGAATCCCTCTGATACCATGAAAACTAGTCCTCAGGGAGGGGGCATTAAGAACACACCAATTGCTTGTCCAGTGCCAAATGGTCACACTTGAAAATGTGTATTAAAAGTAACATTATACGGATTGAATAGTTTATGTTTAGAAACATATAAAGATAAAGGAATATATAACTATATACACATACAAACCCAAAACCAATTAGTCAAAAAGAAGGCCATGAATTTGAAGGAGATTTGGGAGGGGTATATGATGATGTTTGAATGGAGAAAAATGAAGGGAGAGATGTAATTATAATCTCAAAGATGCTGAAAATAAAAAAGAATGACAGAAAAGGATTTCCCACACTCATTTAGGATTCCTAAGTTTATTGTTTTGACTTGAAAAGATTAAAACTTGGCTTGTACATTTGCTAAGGGTGAAAAATTTAACATTTTCTTTAATATTAAGTATCTCTTGTATGCTTCAATTAGCATAAACTCTATGTCTCTAGGCTGGAACCCAGGGTCTTGTGCATGATAGATAAACTGCACCCCTACCCCTTGGCTTTATGAAATAGGGTTTCCCTATGTAATCTAGATTGTTCTTGAACTTGAGATCCTTCTCTCTTAGCCCCTGGTTTTGGAATTCCAGGTATTTGACATCTATTCTTTTTTGAGAAGTATTGTACCCTGAGGATTTTGTCTCACATTTTTTATGTATATGCATGCACACCAATATATATGCAAACTTATTTGAAAATGATCTAAAAGTCAGAAAAAAACATGCTGATTAGTGATAGCAAACACTGTCAGCCAAGATTAACTCTACATGGTATAATTCCAACCCTAAACGTTTTGCTACACCCATCTCTATAGATATTTATCTCATGACTCCCAGATTTGAATTTATATTTTCTATACACAGTGGTGATATATACCTGTAATACCCACCATGAGAGAGACAGATTAGCTACATAGTGAGTTTAAGGCCATCCTAGGTGTCATGAGACCCTGTCTTAAAACCCTAAAAGCCAAAATAAATAAAAGAGAAAATACTATTTAAACTTTCCCTTTCATTGTTACTCTTGTTTGTAGTCAATTTTAATAGAGGCATTTGAAACTGATAGGCATGTGTTTGAGGCTCTTTTGGGACAGAATGGCAGCAAGGCTACAGCATTAGTGGTGTCACTTTAGAGAAGTTCCTGGAAAATGGTGCATACGAAATAAACAGCAATGCTTTCTTCAAGGGAAGTCTGAGGCATAGAAATAGGAGACAGAGAGTGTTTGTAAGTAGTAAAGCTTTAGTATATCGAGGTAACTATTTTTGGACAAGATCTAATGTGATGTGCCTTCAATCTATAAGTAAACTAAATGATGGATGAGACAAGGAAATCCTATATAGAAAATCACTAAGGCAAATATTCACCCTCTGGGAAAAACCAGGAAATAATTTTTTGCATAGGTATGTTTGGCTCTAAAATATTCATTAAGTATATAGCCTCAGAAATTATTCATATAAAGATGATTTTAAGCTGCGAAATAATTCTTTACTAAGAGACTCATAAAATGACACATTTTGAAGTTGCAATTTGTTTTAATGCATTCATAATGTTATATAACTGATGTGTTTTGTAAAGTAAATTCCATAAAGTGAGATGAAAGCTAAACCATTATTCCAAACCATCAAGCCCTAGTACTTTTATTACCGAATCGAGATTATGTCAAACTCTGTGGCATTAATTATTCTGCATATTTCTTTTATGCATAAAGTTTTAGATTAGTTTATCTCCTGGGAAAAGACTGTAACAAATCCTTCCATATCAAACTCTCACCAAATGAGCAGCTATTTTGGAAATAATGAGAATACAATTAATTTGGTCAGTGAAGGCTTTGCATACAATCAAAGTATGCAGACTTCTTTACATATTTCTGTATTGTGGCTACTATTACATTTGACTTAAATCCATATATGTTCTTCCAGGTAATTATAACTACTTCCTTTGCAGTTTTATTTTTCAACTATAATTCTTCACTATAATTTTAATTTGAAAGTCCCCCAAAGTCATAATACAAATGTATGCTTAAAAACCTAAGGTCCCTCAGTGAATTTATTTTAACACATCACCTCCTGAATTTCATTACGTGGATTAGTCTGGAAAAATGGAGAACAGCTGGCCTTCGTCTGCTGTGTAACATCTCCCTCTACTCTTCTCTAGGCTAAATCACCCCAATTCCCTCAGCCTCTCATCCTAAATCCTATTTTCTAACATTTAAATCACTCTGCTGATCAACCAGGCCCTCTTCAAATTTCCTCACCTCTCTGTTATGCTAAGCAGTCATAATTCATTAAGCAGCTTTCAATCAGCAATAAATCAGCCAACACTCACTGTGTTCCCTGCTGCATGGAAATGGCTGTGCACAGTGGGCACTGACACACACACATCATATCTGATTTCCAGGTACTCTTAGGACTCCCACAGTTGTTTATAGCCTTTGAGACCAACTGACAGATTTATGCAGCCTGCACTATATGCTGAGTCAATTTCATTGGTTTTTTTTTGTTGGCCTATGCCATATTCCTCACTGGAACTTCTGATGTAGGGATAAGAATACAGACCTGTCTGCTTGGTGCTTCTATGCTAACATTGAAAATGTAACAAAATGAACAGAAAGAAACACTAAATAGTATGGAATATCAAATGGTATAGTTTTCTAGAAGAAAACAAAAGCATTTAAAAACAGAAACAATTTTAGGCACAGGACATACAACAATAAATAAGAAGTCAAAGCTAGTTCTGCTTTTCTTTTCTAGCTTAGATAAAAGTGAATCAGTTTTAGTGTAATA
This sequence comes from Myodes glareolus, assembly GCF_982192425.1. NCBI lineage: Eukaryota > Metazoa > Chordata > Mammalia > Rodentia > Cricetidae > Myodes > Myodes glareolus. The sequence goes on from NC_142030.1 coordinate 74,614,598, forward strand.
ATGATACTGATAGAAGCCAGTGATGTCAGGTATGGTACTGCATGCCTGCTGTCCCAGGATTTAGGAAGCTGAATCAGGATGACTGAGAGTTCAGATTAGCCTGGGGTATAAAGTGAATCCGTGACTTAAAAAGTCAAAACCAAAACAAACAAAAATAGAAACCACAAACGATGATCAGAGAATCTTTACATCAATTGCTCTACAAACATTATGTCATTTTTATTCCATTAAACCACTACACAAATTTTATGAATTTGTTATAATTCTGAGCACCTTCTTCTTAATACTAGGCCTGAGATTTCAAAACTTTGGAATTCTCCTTTTTCAATTCCTTGCACTATTAGCGACTGAATCCAGGACCTCATGCATGTTAGATAAGTTCTCTATCAGCAAACTAGATCCCCAACATCCTTTTTACTTTTTATTTTGAGGCAGTGTGCCACCAAATTATCTAGACAGTCCTTGAATATGTAATCCTCCGGCCTCAATTTCCTAGGAAGCTGGTATTATAGGCTTGTATCGGCAGGTCTGATGAAATTTGGCTGTCTTCCTAAAGTCATCTAACTGACAAGTAGCAAAGAAAATTTTGTCTTTGTATTTGTTTCTTAATGTCTTAAAACTTATACATTAACTAGGACACTACATAATTGATTATGATACATATACTATTATAATTAAATATAGTCATTTCATCATTACAGTATTCTGAAAAAGTTTCTGTATTAGTATTTGGTTAAACTGCTGGTTTAAAACATTAGTTTCCCACATATCTGAGAGACAAAGTGCTGTTAGGGAGAGACTAGAAAGGGGAAGTCTCTGCTTTTACCGCGATTCTGAGAAACAAAACTATGTAAAACAAAAGCTTTGTGAAAGCCTTGTCATTCTGGGACCAAGTCCACATTTCACAAACGATGTTTTTCCTTTTATCATTGCCGTATCTCTTTGTGAGACTCTTTCCTTTACTGTACTCCACTGCACATTTCTTTGAACACTGTGAGTTCCCCCAGTTATCTGAGCACCATGTAACCTTTGTCTCGTGGTACCCATTGATATGGGTGGTTCTGGGAGCAGTTGCATAAAGGGAAAGGGGTTTTGAGGTATAATACTGAGCAGTAGTGAAGGGTTTTACATCTTGAATTTGGTCAGATTGCCCTAGGAATCTCATGAAATGGTTTCCAAAGTCCTTGGGAACTGAGGGAAAAATATGGAAAACACAGCTGTTTTTTTTTTAATGGGGAGGGGCATTGATAGCACTTACACAAACTAGTGATGAAATTATTCATAAATGTGAATTTTTATTAAATTAGAAATTGATAGGCTAACCGTATGACTAATTAATTTTACCACAACTCCAGTATACTTGGTGTAAGGTTTGTGTGAGAGAATTCTTTCTGGAAGATAAGCTAATGTTGTCTCTCCACTGAACACTAATAACTTCATTGAAGAAAAATGGCAAGATTTCCTCATGACCAGAACCTTTCATAATCTCTGCTTCCTAGTTTCTCATCAGACAGTCCTGACTTAACTCAGACTCCACTCGTACCTCTCTTCCCTATTAATTTCTGAAAGATTTCCCTTTTTTCGGCATTGTTTCTGCCCTTCCCCTGGCCATCCATTTCTTCCCACCCCCCCACTGAAGTACTCCTGCCTCCCAACACAGCTGATCAGCTGATGAGTTTCATGGAAAGGAAATGGTCAGGCTGCATTTTTTTTCCTTGATGCCTACAGTGAAAATGGTCCTTTCTCTCTCCCAGGTCTGTTCTCTGGCCACTATTCTCACTTCCCTTGCTCTGTAGTCCTATAGATGTTCACCTTGTTTGGGTTTAGGGGTCCTCTCCTGGATAAATTTACAATATTTTGATCTCTTTCTGTAGAATATGGAACCAGACTCATTATGGTGAAATGATGTTTGGAGCTTAAGAGGTTTTGGGTAGAACCTTGAGCACTTCAAGAAAAAGATACTATATAAATGCAAAAAAGGAGAGCTTAAATAAGGAGAACACTCAGTGCTGAGTGTATTGGGTGTGTATGTATATATATTATAATACAAATGTACATATATAATTCTTCTAAAGAATTTGTCTCATGAAAAGAAAGATCATCAAATATATTTTCCTTCTGTCTTGAGAATGAAAGAAAAAGAATTGGGAGAAAAAGAAAAAGAATTGGGTTTCAAATGTGACAGAGGGATTTGCATTAAAATACAACTGGTTTCTACAGAGCTATTTCTTTTGAGGATCTCTCTTCAGTATGCCAGGGTCAGTGGGAGCTCCAGGCTGAATAATGAGACTTGCATAGCATGGTAATCTTAATTTCTGCACGCTCACTCCCATGCCATGAGAGCACTATCCATGTGCTTGATAAGTGCACATGGGAAGCACAATGATACCAGTTTGAGAGGCTCATTCCTGATTCAGAAAATGCACTGTCTCATGCCACACACATAGGTTTGTGGATCAGTCACAGATATAATAAAACCTGCATATTAAAAACTCAGTCTCATTTTGTGAGATTGTGTGCCATTTTTGTTCCCCAGAATCTGTTTTTTTTATCATGAATTTATGAGTGGTAAGTCATTCTGTTACTATTATTAAGTAATTTAAAAGGCAGTATGTATTCAGAGAGTAACACTGCTAATGCTGGAGGGTAAGTCACACTCCTGGTCTGACCATTTTGATGTTCCTGGCCTCAAATCAAAACTACCTTTTCTCTGACTTCTCTGTTCTTCCTTCACATTTTCCCCCTATCAAAACGACTGAGCGAATATCAGCTATCATATTCTACATTAGACATGCTAAAGAAAGTTGTAGAATGCATACCTTGGAAAGGGCTTGGGGCAAACATGTAAACGATTTTCTTTATAAATGATTCATAAACTGGTGTGCTAATTGGCAATCTGGAAGAATTAGTCACCCCAGGCACAGCAGAGTGAGGGCATGTGTTCATGGTTCTGGGACTGTGGCTTACTAGCTTTAAGCAAAGATTAGCTCAACAAAGCTCTTTCAGGTATTCTCTATCTTATTCTATATTTTTGTATTGTATTGGGGCTTCTAGATTTACATTTTTTCGTTGAACTTGGAGTCAAGAGCAGTAAGATTTATGATTAGGTATATTCCTAGATTTCCTCTTAAAAACATTCAAAGTAAAGAAAGAAGCACAAATAAGCCAAAGCAAAGCATGGTGGAGCTTAGTTAACCAAAAAGTCAGCTTTCTAGAAACTAAAAGGAAAATGATGCCCAGTGGCCTAATTCAAAGAAACTTTAATTTTCTGTTTGGTGCTGGGAGAAAGGAGGGCTGTAGGAGTTGGGTCTAAAAACAAGGAAATGCGAATTAATAGCAAGGAGATAGGAGATAGGAAAAAGGAGGAATTACAATATAATAGAAAGTCTGAAATTTGAATGAACATTTACTCTAGCAAGCAAAGTACAAGTTGGGTTATAAATAGAGGCTTCTGTGAGTTTTGCTTTTCCTATTCCCTTTTTTCAAATCCACATATAAGACAACATATTTCTTTATGGTAGCTTCATACATCTTTTTTTTTCAAAGTTTATTAAATTATGAAAGTTTCCATTTCCGCCCCTCCTCCCAACACCCTCCTACTCCCCCCCCTCCCCCTCCTCCTCCCTCTCCATCCCTAAGAGCAGTCAGGGCTTCCAGCCCTGTGGGAAGTTCAAGTTCCTCCCCCCTCCCTCTAGGTCCAGGAAAGTGAGTATCCAAACAGACTGGATCCCAAAAATCCAGTATATATGCAGAGGAAACAAATCCCAGTGTCATTGTCAATGGCTTTTCAGAAAGGCTCCGGGCCAGCCACATTCAGAAAATCTGGTTGGATCACGTGCTCGTTCAGTCCCAGTCCAACTGGCCTTGGTGAACTCTCATTAGATCAGTCCCCTTGTATCAGTGGGTGATCGCACTCCTCGCGGTCCTGAGTTTTTTTTTTTCATGTTCTTCCTCCTTCTGCCCCTCATTTGGACCATGGGGGGGCTCAATCCAGTGCTCCATTGTGGGTCTCCGTCTGTATCGCCATCCATCGTCGGATGAAGGATCTATGGTGATAAGCAAAATCTTCATCAGCATGGTTATAGGCCAAGGTCGGTTCAGGCACCCTCTCCTCTGTCCAGAGAACAATCTGGGGATCTCTCCTTGGACCTGGGATCCCATTTATAATCAAGTCTCTTGTAAACCCTAAAATGACTCCCTTAGTTGAGATATATTCTTCCCTGATCCCATATCCATCCTTCCTCCCTCCCCCTATCTCAGTCCCCCGAGTTTTCCCCATTCCTCCCCTACTCCCTTCTCTCTAACCCTCTCCCCTTCCAACAACCCTCCCACCCACCCCCCATGCACGTGAGGTTACCTGGGATTCTCGTCTATTTCCAATCTCCAGGAGGATAAGTACATGATTTTCTTCAGGTTCACCTTCTTATTTAGCTTCTCTAGGATCACGAATAATAGACTCAAAGACCTTTATTTATGGCTAGAATCCATTTATGAGTGAATACATATCATAATCCTCTTTTTGGGTCTGGCTTACCTCACTCAGTAAAGCGTTTTCTATGTCCATCCATTTGCATGCAAAATTCAAGATGTCATTGGTTTTTACCGCTGAGTAAAACTCTAGTGTATATATGTTCCACACCTTCTTTAACCATTCTTCTATTGAGGGGCACCTAGGTTGTTTCCAGGTTCTGACTATTACAAATAGTGCTGCTATGAACATAGTTGAACAAATGCTTTTGTAGTATGATAGGGCATCTCTTGGGTATATTCCCAAGAGTGGAATTGCTGGGTCCTGAGGGAGGTTAACTCCCAGTTTCCTGAGAAACCGCCACACTGATTTCCACAGTGGCTGTACAAGTTTGCATTCCCACCAACAATGGATGAGAGTTCCCCTCTCTCCACATCCTCTCCAGCATAGGCTATCATTGGCCAAAAGACACTTAAGGTCATGCTCAACATCCTTAGCGATCAGGGAAATGCAAATCAAAACAACTATGAGATACCATTTTACACCGGTCAGATTAGCTAAAGTCAAAAACACCAATGATAGCTTCATACATCTTAATTTTAATCTTTCTATTCTCTCTTTTCTCCCATTGCCCTTCATACCCTTCTATTTTCAATATTCCATTTTCCACTTTACCATCCCTCTTCTCTCCTTTCAAACATCGTCCCCCTTTTCATCAAATGATTAGTCTTCTTTTAGCATGTTGAGAATTCCACACAGCAGTTTCTGTTGTGGTGGCAGTGGTTCGCACTAGTATGTTCTCAGAAGCTTCCACATGACCTCCTCAACTTCTTACAGGTAGGTGATTCTGTTCTCTCCAACAGCAGAATACTTGGATTTTGCTTTCTAAGGAGGGAAAATGAAAAAGATTTAACAGATGTGAGAATGATGTGTGTGTGTGTGTGTGTGATTAAAAATAAAGAATTTGCAACTGCAGCAATAGTTTACTTTTAAGCTATCTTCAAGATGGCCTGAATTTGTTACTCCTGTTGGGTAGCCCGAAATTATAGTTCTGGCTCCAGGAAATTGGACGCCCTGTATAGATTTTGTTCTCATGTGCACACATACCTCCCTCCCATTTAAGCATAATTAAAATATGATCTTTATAAAGCAGAGGATTTAATAAAGTTCTTCTAACATAAGGCAAGACTTCCATCCCTGGCCTTTTTACCTCCCTACTTTGCATATGGACAATTCATTTGATTCTTTTCTTTGTTCCCTGACTTCATTTTCTAATTCAAAAGAAAGTTATTTCTACTTCTGAATAAAATAGCCAACAGTGTTAATCTCTCCAAGATCACTGCCAAGCCCTCATTTTGACCTTACCTATGTATTAGGATTGTCCAGGGAAGGTTTTCTGATAACAATGCTTGTGTCTTATTCCAAGTCAAATGAGTGACGATATCTCTGGAAGAATTTTAATTTTGTACATTTGTGAGCAACTTATCTAAGAAATAAAAAATAGAGATTATTTGTCTTTTTCTAAGTGAGACTCAAAACAACAATGTCTACAGTACAGAGTTATGATGAACGAAGGAGGGGCTCACGGATCCAATTGCCTGGGGCATAGTGATCACTCATATCATAGATCCTTTTGGAGAATCAGTCTACTCTAATGGTCACCATGCAGGCTAGTCATCTGTTCTTCTCATTTTTGTTCTTTGTATGTATGGTTAGTGTTGATGTGGTGGCATTGTGCTTTTATGAAGGCTATACTATGTTGAGTGAGATGTGACCAGCTTCCCCATGAGTCTTAGACATTCTAGTATCCAGCCAGAGGCCAAGTTCTGCGTATGAATGTTGCTCTTCAAGGTCTCATGCTGCCCATCTTTCTTTGTCATCATCTGTGCCCTCACCTCAGACACCCACTCCACATTCTCTTTCTTTCCTACCTAGATGCTCAGAAAGAAATCAGTATTCTCTTTATCTGTTTTCTTTTTTCAGTCTATTAATATTGGAAAAATCTAATAATATCTCATCATATTTTTTGAATAGCAATTTTAACAATATTTTCTTCCTATCTGTACTTGTGGCATAATAACCCACAGTCTCCATGATACAGAAAGTAAGAACATTGGAGAAATAATTATTCTTTTAGAATAATATTTTTACTATGTGTATTCTAGTCGGCTCTGATTATAATCTTGCTGCGTATAACTTCTACTAATACACTGCAAGAACACACCATCTTCTTGAAGGCAGTGACATTTTATTTTACTGTGACTATCTGAGACATTTATTTTTCTCCCTTATACTACAAACATAATGACTGACCCTGGGATACAGGTAACTCCATATGCTATAATTATCATTTAGAATCATACTTTCCTCAAAACTGATTTGCTCACTTCTAGATCATTTATTATAATGAGAAATTTAAGGAATGAAAGCTTGGCAACATTAACCTGTGTTTCAAGCTAATTTAATAATTTCAAAATACTATTTTCTTTCAATGTAAAATTTAAATGGTGGAGTTCTCAAATACAATACTGAATGTTCACAAGACAGAGTCTGATAGAGAGTTTGTACTGGTGCAGAATAGAGCCACACACTGCTATAGATTTTTATGAGCATCTGAATTATCAGAAGATTTTTATCAAGAACCAATTCTTATCCAGTGGGTCTGCATCTGCATCCCTAAGCAACAGGTTATGCTAATGTGTTGGTTTGCTCAACGTATTTCAAAGAAAAAGATGAAAGCCATTCCTTATGGAATTTAGAAACAAGGCAGACTGAATGCAGATACTATTTTATTCTGTCAGCACAGAGGGGGAAAAAGAAATCAAGGCAGGCAAGGAATCACATTGTAGTTTTCAGTAATATTTTATTAACCTGTATGCAGATCCTCACAACAGAAGAAGGCCTTCTTTCTGGTAGAGACTGGAGATTACAATAGTTTCATTCACTAGTTGTTGCTGAAATGTTTTTAAATTTTTTTTTCAGGTGTTTTAATAAACTGAAAACAGCTTACTTATTTGCTAATGTAATTATTGGCAGAATGTACTTTGGATTGTCATGAAAATTTCACTTCATTACAAATGGCAATTATACAATTATAGTGCTGAACATCACTTCCTGAAGAATTGGCTGTTTGTTTAAATTTGAATCATTTACAGTTAAGCTACCCCATGTAGACTTATTCTTAATGAAGCAATGAGAAATCACAGCTTTATAGTTTGAAAATCCAGTGTTATTATATTTTGGCAAGTAAAAAGAAATCTCATTATCAACTAGTTTCTAATCTTATTATTTAATATTTTTAAAATACTTTGAACATTTTTAGCATCAATATTTTAAAGATGTTGTATAACTTGAAGTAGTATAAATCAGAATTGTTTATTAAACAAGAAGAGAAATTTGTATTTAATTGAAAGCATTTTTTTTTAGAAAAGAACTGAAGTATTATTTTAGTTTTAAATTTAAGTTAATTTCAAACCTGGTGTGAGAGTTCACACTTATAATCCCAGCTCTTTAGAAAGGAAGGTGGGAGAATCAGGGATTCGAGGTCGGCCTCAGTCACATAGCACTAAGCTACCTCAGCAACTGTTTGAAAAACAATTCTTAGGAATCAAGAAAGCTAGTAATTTTATATGGCTCATAGAAATTGTTTAAGAGAAGATGAAACAGATGCTTCCTGTGATCTAAAATGACAACTTTCCAAGAATGTCTAATTAATTAAGGGGTAAAGGGCTGTTATTTCCAAGAAAGATGCTCTTAAATTCCCAGCCTTCAGTGCTTTTGAGATTGGCACACGGTCCTCATACAGCTGTTCCCTTTCAATAACTTCTATTTTAGGAGAGCAGAAGCAAGTGTCTAAGTGTCTTTGATTACAAATTTGGTGTGTTTATGTGTGTAGTTATGGTACTGGACTGTAATCCCTACATGTAGGATGCAGTGTTAGGTGGATCTTTTTAAGTTTGAGGTTAGCTTGGTCTACACAGTATATATCAGGATAGCCAGGATTTGAAGGTAAGATCATACCTCAACAACAACAACAACAACAACACACACACAGGCACATACGCACAAAGTCAAATCTCTGAAATGGCCCTATGTTGGTATGGGTAATACATCCAGAAATCTGTAGCGAGAAGTCCCCTTCATAGTGGGACATGGGAAAATAAGAGTATGATAAATGTGACTAAGGACAAATGGGAACACAGAGAATACATTGCTAATTTTTACACAACATATGAAATAATTGAATTCATTACAGTATTTTTGTGCACATGTGTCATTACACTTTATATATTATACCCTTAATGTCCTTCCCACCTCTTCTTCATTCGCTTGTGATGCCATTCCTTTACCCAAATAACCACCCTTTTGCTTTCATATCACATGCATTCCTTTACCCTCTGTTTGCTCCCCAGGTTTCACTTTTCTTGACACTCATTTTTCCCCTCTCATGGGTCTCTGTCTATTTTTGTAATCTATGCATTATATACATAGACAGACATACATGATTTCATTTCCTCAAATAACAGAAAACACACAGTGCTTGTGTTTTGAGCTTGGTTCATGTGGAGGGCCGCAACCACATTCTCCATCGCTTCTAGGGACAAAGGTAGAGATTGACCTCTGTGACCTCAAGGTGTGGTGATACACGCCTTTAGTCCTGATGCCTGGGAGGCAGAGGCAGATTGACCTCTGTGACCTCGAGGTGTGGTAGTACACGCCTTCGGTCCCAATGCCTGGGAGGCAGAGACAGGCAGATCTCTGTGAGTTCAAGGTGTTGTAGCACACGCCTTTAATCCCAGCGCGTGTGCTTGGTAACTCTCTACTGCTGCGTCCCTGCCTACTTCCGAGGCATCACCTGGGATAATGGGCAGCGGACCAATCCAAGAGTGACACGTCAGAAGTGAGGACTGTTTCCTTTATAAGGGTTGAGTTCCCCTCATTCTGGGTCTCCGCTTTGGAAGCTGATGCTCTCCCTCTCAAGACGCATTAAAGCTTTACTGCAGAAGAATCCTAAGTGCCCCGCGTAGTTCTTGCTGGCGAGAAGGTAGCGCGGGACAGGTTCACTTCACTTTGTATAAATATAATGACTTCTAGTTTCATTCATTTTTCTAAAGGTTTTATGATTTAAGTTTTCTTACTTCTAAATGAAATTCCATGGTGTATATGAAGCACAGTTACATTATCTACTCATCTGTTGGTGGCCAAGCAGGCTAGTTCTAGTTTCTGGCTATTGAGCAACCTACAGCAGACACCAAGGTGACATCTGCCTGATAAAGAACCAGAGATTTCGGATGCCTGGGAGCATCTACTAAGAATGAGTCAGCTTCCATATGCACAATGTAGATGATTTGACCCTTTAACATATTATAAGATCTGTGTGAGGGAAGTCTACCAGTCTGCCAGATACCACCACACAGACACTCTTTCTTTTTTTTTTTTTAAGGCAGTGTTTCTCTGTGTAATTTTGGAACCTGTTCTGGAACTTGCTATGTAGACAAAATTGATCTCAAACTCACAGAGATCTGCCTGTCTCTGCTTGTGGAGTGCTGGGATTAAAAGCGTGTGCCACCACTATCCAGTGCACATAGAATCTTTTATTTTGCCTTGTGCATCTTTTCTATTTAAAGAACATTATTTTTCATTTATTTTACATACAAACCAGTTCCCCACCCTTCTCTTCCCATTCCCTTTCCTTTCTACACCCTCCCCATCCACTCCTCTTCCGTCGCCATTCAGAAAGGGACAGGCTTCCCATGGGTTTCCATTAAGAATAGTACATCAAGTTGAGGCAGGACAAACTCCTCCCCTTATGTCCAGGTGGAATGAGGCCAGGTAATCCAGCATGGGGAACAGGTTACCAAAAATGAGCTAAGTGCCAGGGGGAGGTCCTGCTCTCACTGTTAGAAGCTTCACTAAGAGACCAAGCTACACCGTTGTCACACACATAACACTCTTAAAACTAAAAAGAAAGCCCTTATTGTCAGCTGCTTGCTGACATGGAGAACCTGTTGGTTTTCAAGACTCAGAATGGTGCCTCTAACAAGGCACCAATTGTGCTAAGGTCTGGGGGCCTGTTAACATTTCTCACTGTGTCTATAGACATAAGTCGAATCATGGACTCACATTGAGGCAGGGGGTTCTATTGTACCCTCAACACCAACAATTTGATAGAATTCTCACTCTGTTTTACATAGTTAAGTTGGCAGTTGAGCAAGCAGGGTCCTATAGTGAGGGCCAAGAGTAAAAGGATTAATGACTCAGCAACTTCTGTAAATAGAGTAGTTAAGTAGGAGGATCAACGAAACAAGGATTGATACCAGTTGTTAGATTCTTGATGCGTCTTTTCTCTTTCCTTAAGGTTATTTCTGACCATGGCTAAATGTTCTTTAATAATTACCCCTGATTGGTTGGCATAGAGGCAACATGTTTCTCCCAGAGCTGTACAGAGATCTTGTTTCATGAAGAGGAGGTTCAAGGCTGAAAATCAACCTCTATGAAGGAGTCTACCTGGGCTTCCAGGTGAAAAATGAAAATTCCCAGATGGCCTAGATCTATGTCTCCTGGAGCACTGAGTTCCTTAACAGTTTTATCCCCCACAGTTCAGGCTGAAATTTCAACTGCAGTTGAGCTCACAATACCTCTCCCCTCCGTCAGGGGAATGAGAATGGGGGGTGACTAGACACGAATGAGGAAGCCCGGAATTTAGATCTAGGTGGGCTTTGCTATGAACACCTATGGCATGACATACATGAAGACCCAAAGAAGTAGCGTCTCTTCAGTGCAAACAATTCAGAAGATGCATATTGGATCAGCTGTTAGTGTGAGCAAACCAGGTGGTCTCTGGGGCCTGGTAATACATTCAAACATCATTCCTGGGGGCAACTTTATGCTACAGGAATCATCATGGGGGTTGGAGGAAACTATCTACGGGGCATCCTGGCTACATAAATCAGGCTCTCTTTCCTCAGAGTTCCCTCAGGGTGAGCTTATGTTTGCCCCATATACAGTTGTCATGACTGGCTTTGGAGCTTATTGTTTAATTATTCCAATTTCAACATAATATGGGGGCTTTGATGGATGGGCTGGATGACTATAGATCACAGGTAAGTTGTGATGGTTTCCTTTCTAGGGCTATGAAGGAGGAAACTCCACTTAGCACAAAGATGTTCACCTGGTTTTTGCCAGTTCTTGGGGGAGGGGGAGTGAGTGTTCTCAGGGTAGGCAGAGTATTGGATAGATTGGAGCTCCTTTTCTTCAATAGTGGATTAATAGCTCTAGGAGCAGAGTCCTTTGGAACTTCTTCTCCCAGTTGCCTCTGAATGTAATGTTTTACAGAAATCCATCCAGAATGTGAAATGGGTCTCAGTGGATAGACCAGCTATTAAATCTCTGGCTTTAGTTTCTCTTAGTTACTATATTGGCTTGTTGGGATTATGGGTCTTTTCCTTAGGGAGACAAAGAAGACAAAATAGAATAATCATTGTCATAGGGCCTGTGTTATTCTTGTCTTTACTGGGTTGCAGGACCTGGTTATAGCCCATTTGTCATTGTTCACTGTAGCCTCCTTCAGCTGAGTGTGGTGGACCAATGGAATGATACCAATGGCCTTCACTGCTTTAAGGATGATGAGAACCACAGGGTATGGGCTTTTCCACATTGAGTCTAGGCCTTGGGTTAGTAAGTATCCTCTTTACCAGCATAAGGTTAGTGATCATCCCATGTTGACTGGTAGGTGTAAAAGGCCCTTAAGGAGACTAATGAGAGTCTGTGGTTTTTCAGAGAATGGTGGATTCCGAGTCTTCCAATTTTACATATCAGTGATTGAAAAGGCCTCAGAAACCATGAAAGGGGTAGAAGGAGAACCTTTGGGTCTTAGACTCACTGGAAGTTGATGCTTTTAGGGAGGATAGATGTGTGGGGGGGGTTGGGGAGCTAACTCAGTCCCAGGGAACTTCTTCCCAAAGGAATAGTCAAGGTAGAAGAAACTACCCCTTCCCACCTGATCATATCAGGGGAAAGTGTTCTCCCTCTCCGGGTGTAGCCAGGAGACATGCTTGAATATATAGAGGGGTAAAGTCAATTTCTGGTGAGGCTGAGAGAACAGGTAGAGGTTTGGATTTCTCTGGGCAATCTGACCAAACCAAGAGCATTTGAATCCTCAATAAGAGGGCACTGGTCTTAAGCTGTGGAAGCGTGTTTCACCCCAGAGAAAATTATTTGTCAATATGGGAAAACTAGTCGGCATGGCAGAGGTCTCCAGTTACCATGTTCCAGATGGCCTGAACTGTCCAGGGTCCAAGATACTTCACTGGCCTGCCTGACTCCAAAAGAGGGCCAATTGATTTCACAGAAGGCTTGGTGCCTTCCAGGTAAAAACCAGACACCATATTCCTCTTCATTCAGAAAACCCTTTTTGAAGTATTTTAATTTGCACATAGAACTAGTCTATCCTCTTTCCACTGTAGGTCTGTCTCTCCAAACAACAGAATTTTCAGAAACAAACAGAGAAAAGCACAATTGGGCAAATAGTAAAGACAACCAGAGAAGGCCATCACAGAGACTTAAACCATGGGGTCCTGTGACATCTAATGTGGATCTTGGATTCTGGAATAAGAGCTGTATTTAGCCTTTCCTAAGTGTCCTAGTCAGAAAGGACATATAAACAGACTTAGTTTGGAGGTAACAAATTCATATGACTTTCTGTCATTTCTTATTATAGGCTGGAAGTGTCGGGAGCCTCTGGGATGGAAGGACTGTAGGCAAGAGAAGCTGTAGGTATCTGGGATGTCTCTGGGTGTGCACCCCAGAGGAACTATTGTTTTCTATGCTATTGCCTTAGAGGGCATCTGAGACCTCCGATGTCCTCTTGAGATCTTGCCTGGTGCCTCCAGGATTGTTGTATGGTAAGCACACTAGAGACTATTATATAGACATTCTTCCAGCTGAAAAGAAAATATTTATTACTGGCTGGCAGCTGCGCAGGGAACTTGCTCAAATCATGCAGCACCAAGCCTTACAGTTCTTTCTGATTCATGCACACTTCAGTTAGCAAGAAACAGGACTACAGAAGCCAAAATGAGATTAGTTCATTCAGGGACTTTTTAACTCAGAAGGCTTTCCTGAAACTGTGGAATAAGTCTTTGTTCTTGTTTTGACAAATGATGGGATCTGTTTGCTGGGTTTTAATGTCAGAATATTGCCTCTAACATGGCTTCAGTCATACTATGACCTGGGGCATGTTACAAGACAAATGAGGGCCATGAATTAGAGGTCTGCTACTGTATTTAAAATTAGAGAAGCTTAAGTTGGGTTCTAAGGAAATACATGTAATGACTGATTTTATTTATGTAGTTTCTAGAAGGTAGGAGAGATAATGTCTACTTATTTATATCTTCTCTTTTATTTTTGTTCTTGATATGTAGATGTCTTAGAGGACCTAAAGAGATTTTAAGCAAGATTTATGATTGGTAAGATCTCTTTATTTTAATGTGACTATGTTGTTGTTTTTGTATGTATGCCTTTCACCAAAAATCATGTCGATAAAATAGTATGTGCTCAATCAACCTTGATATTCAAATCAAACGTACAATATGTTTTAATGTGCTTATTTAACCAATTAGTTTTATTTTTCTTAGTATTTGAAGTTGAATTATTGCTTCTAGAACTTTAAGAGTAAATACTGAAGACCTTTATCCAGTAACAACTTGTCATTAAAAACAGCAATAAAAATCCCCAGTCCTGTATATTTATGATAATGTCTGCCACATAGGAGCTCATCTGGTTTCATTACAGGAAATTCCACATCTGGAGAGCTACCTGTCATCCTAGACAAACTGTGATGCATGGTCACCATACATTCTCATATCTATCAATAAAGGAACACAGAACAAAACAATTGTACTTATGAGTTCTATATCCTAACTTCAGATGCCATAAGTGTTTCTACCACTATCTTTGTCATATATGAGGTTCATCGTTTTAAGATGAATTTTAATCCTCACCTTACTTCACCTTGTGGTCCTTTCAACCTTTATGAGATCTATAGAAACTCAACACATGACTAGTAGAAGAGAGATCAAAACACTGGAATTTAATGTTAATATCCATTTAGGTCACCATCTCCACCAAGGATAGAAACCCAAGAGGTACCTAGCAAAAACTTCTCTCAAAATACAAGGAACACAGATAAAATTAGTATCTTGCCTTCTTATTTCCTATTTCTTTTCTCTGTGCTTCTTCTCCTTGGTCTGGTTGCTCCTGTCATGTGGGAATGTAACAGATTTAAAATTGTCTTTGTCTGGAAGCTCAATTAAATCTTGATTGGTTTTGATATTAGGTTCTTTGTGTATGATTTACTTCTTCATTTATTTAACACTTATTTTCCAACAATATTTGACTGCCTACCACAAACCAGATATTTTGTAATTACTAAAATATCTAAATTATAAGAAAAGGCAAATGTTTCTATTCTTAAGGAGCTTTAGAACATGCAGAAAGGGAAAACAAACCAATTGTATACACATGTATAAAAGATTTAAGGTGCCACAGAGACAAAGATGAATGGAATGTTGGAAACAAGAGGTTAAGGAGAACATAATACCATTAAAATTCATTTCTGGGAAACTCACGTTAAAAACACGTAGATCAAGGTTTCAATGATGTGATAGGCCATAAAATCTAAAATAAGCTAAGTGTTCCTGGTTAAAGTTACAGGTGGTGCAATTTTCCTGAGACAGGGCCTGATATTTTGTATTCAAGGGTTAGAAAAGTGGACACTGTGGCTTTGGACAAACAAGTGTAGCAGATGATGAGATGGGGATTAGTAGTAATAGCATGTAGGGTGATGTCCTGTTTCACTGGACAGCTTCAGCCATTCTAATGATGTTGGTATCTCCTATTGCTCTTCCTTCTTCTCCTCCTCTTCTTCTTTCTCCTCCTCCTCCTTCTCTTCCTCCTCTTCCTCCTCAGCAAGAATGAGTGGTCACGTGGTAGAGAAAAGAAAATTATGATACAACCTGTACTTGGACAGTGTCGTTCTGGCTTTTGTGTTGACCAAAGCATGAAGAGATGCCAGGTAGCAGCGGGAAGACAAATCAAGTGATTGTTGTGACTCTCTAATTTATAGATATCTTTTCCCTTTAAGAATAGGTGGAAACTCATAATTGGTGATGGATATTGACAGTATAGATATAGCAATTACTGGAAGTTTGGGAGTTAAACATAAGTTCAATTTTTTCCTCATGCAAAATCCTGTGGTCCGTGCATCAGGGGAAAATGGACAATGTGACGACCAGATAAATCTTGATTGCAATCGTGCTCCATTGCAGCAGTTCCTCATCCTGTGAATTCATTATCTTCTGTGGGCAACACAGCTTCTTTATTTTCAAATTTCCGGGTGGGAGGTGAGTATCATGCCAGTATAGAACTTGCTGTATTAATCAGAGCTTTCTAGAGTCACAGAAATTATAAAATGAATCTCTTTGTTTACATATATAAACAAAATTTATTGGAATGACTTCCAGGCATGCTGCAGTCCAACGAATCCAGCAATGACCAGCTGTGAATGAAAAGTCTGAGAATCTATTAGTTGTTCAGTTCCACGAGGCTGGATGTCTCAGCTGGTCTTCTGTCTCTCCTGGAATCCTGAAGAAGAGGTTTCAATGACAGTGAAGGAATGGATGTGCTAACAAGGTGAGTGCAAACAGGCAAAGGACAGAACCTTTCTTCTTCCATGTCTTTTTATAGGCTTCCAACAAATGGTATTGCTAAGACTAAAGGTATTCTTCCCTCCTCAAGTTCTGAATCAGAGATGTGTCTTCCTACCTCAGAGGTCTGAACTAGAAGTGGATTCACACAATTCAGGCCATGCAGAAAATCTCTCACAGGTGTATCCTTCATTTCTGGGTTGTAGTTCATTTCAGACATATTCAAATTGACAACCAAGAATAGCCCTCCCAAACACCAAGAACTTAGAAACACTGACAAATATTTTTGAAAGATTTGTTTATTTATCATGTACACAGTGTTCTGGCATATAGGAGAGCACCAAATCTCATTATAGATCATTACCAGCCACCATGTGGTTTCTGGGAATTGAACGTGGGACTTCTGGAAGAGCAGTCAGTGCTCTTAACCTCTAAATCAGCTCTCCAGCCCTGACATGTATTTTTATGTTTACTCTCCCCAAAAATTTTTACAGATTTAGATGTCATTAGCAAGAAACTGCTGACTACCAACATCAATTACATATTTTACATTGTAATATTACTTTAGGTCTAAGAGAATATTTTATTTTCCCGGATTCAGTTCTGCAATCAATCATTTTCCTCTGAAACTACAAAAGATTTATTTCATTATTTTTAATTGCATGTATGTGTATGTGTGTGTTTGCTGTGGGTGTGTGCATGTGAGTGTAATGTTCTCTGAAGGCTAGAGACATTAGATACCGAGATTTGGAGTTGCTGGTGATTGTGTGTTTTAAGTGATAGGAACTGAAATTGCATTCTGGAGCAGCCATACGCGTGCTTAACCCCTGAGCCATCTTCATAGCTGCTTATACTAGTATTTTTATTTTAGGTTTTTCCAACACATTCTTAGGACTGTCTTCTGGATTTGTTTTTTTGCAAAATACCAATACTCATGTCGAGAACATGAGCAAGGAAGTCAGGACAGTGAGGGGTGCGTCCACCCACAGAGACGCTGTGACTGATTTAATGGGAGCTCACCAAGGCCAGCTGGACTGGAACTGAACGAGCTTGTGATCAAACTGGACTCTCTCAATGTGGCTGACAATGAGGACAGACTGAGAAGCCAAGGACAATGACACTGGGTTTTGATTCTACTGCTTGTTACTGGTTTTTTGGGAGCCTAGTCTGTTTGGATGCACACCTTCCTAGACCTGGATTGAGCCTGGAGGACCTCGGACTTCCCACAGGGCAGGGCACCCTGACTTCTCTTAGGACTGAAGAGGGAGGGGGAGGGGGAGTGGGGAGAGTGGGAGGAAAAAGGGGAGATGGGAAGAGGTGGAAATTTTTAATAAAAAAAATAAAAATGAACACTTTCCTCTCCAAAAAATTAATACTCACGTCAATAAAAAGTCACAAAAATAAAACAGATGGAGCAGAGAAAGATTCTAATTCAAATTGGAATATGTCTAGAGCTTATAAAAATCTTCTCATTATCTATATATTCACAGTATAAATTTCTCTAAGGAGAATTTATGTTTGTAGTTTATTTCCCTCTCAAAATTATCCATATAAAGTACTGGACTTTGTATAAGAGTGCCACGTCAAGTGGCAGAGTGATGAGGTACTAGCAGCCAATGGGTAATTGATTGATAAATACACTCCAGAGGTTTTTTTGTAATGAAAATGCTACATGCCCAATACCAGTAGTGAAACTCTTTTCTCTTTGTTCTAACTCTCCTCTTTTTCAGCTCATAATTTAAGCACATTTCTCCCATCCTTTTCTCTCTCCAAACTCTCTCATAAATCCCTACATGTTCCCCTTCAAATTCATGGCCTATTTTTGTTACTAATTTTTATTGCATTTATACATGTATGTGTATAAATTATACATATATATATATACATATACATATATTTGTATAATTTAATAATATACAATTTGAGTCCATATAATCCTATCCACGTGTATGTTTGCAGGGCTGAATGTTTGACACTGGGTAGTGTTCGTGTACTCTTTCCTGGGGAAAGCCATTTCTCTCATTTCCAGCAGTTCTCAGTTGTCTATAGTTCTTTGTGTAGGGCTGAGGCAAAATGGAATGACTCTGTATCACCTCTGTCTAAAACTGTTGGCCTTGGCATCACCTTATGGGGATTCAAATTAATGCAATATACCTGAATCTTTTCTAACTTTAATTATGAATAAAGAGTCTCCATTAGATTTCTAGTATATCAGAGTCAGTGCTTCTAATAGAAGGCACAGGTAAATACTAGCTCTTAAGAAAGTGAAGTGGATTGGGGTATATTTAATGATATGAGAACACATTGCAGTGTGGGAAAAACTCAGGCATAAACAGAGTAAATCTCCTTAAAATGCTGGCCTAATATTTTTTAGGATGAAACTTTAAGTAGCAATAAAATAAAAACTGAAAGCTCTATAAACTATGGAACATAGGGCATAGGACAGGGAATGCCATTTAAATGACTCCTGAAAGGACAATTTCTTATGGTTTGTTGTAATGACATGAATTTCTTATTTTCTCCTACTTAATATTCTTTAAGGATCTGGAAATGATCAGTTATTTTATTTTCTAATATTTTCAGCAGAGTGTTTAGACATACGATTATTTGTGGCATGGCCTCTTTGGGACCAGATGGCACTTTATCTGTGTTTTCAGTGTTTTGCAAACTAAATGTATTTCTGGTTCCCAAGTTAACAAGGAAGTACTTGGTCTATTTTCATTATTAATGATCTGCATTTCTTGATGTCAGCACACCAGAAGGAAGAATCAATTGATAGTTCGGATAATTTCATGTAAAGTGTCTGATTGTTCTATTGTAAAGTAGGGATCTTACAATTTTGGGAAGAAAGAGTATTCACTGCTAAAGCCAAGTTCTCTTTTGCTTCTAGACTGTCTTAAATTGATCTTTGTCAGTCTCATGATGTCTCAGAACTCTTTCTCAGAGAGGCATTTTTAAATGTATAGAATAAAACACCCAAGACTACCGAAGAAAGCAAACATATTGAGATTCAGTTCACTCCACCATGTTTCTTGTATTCCACATTGAAATCATCTGTTCTAGCTAAGAGTTGGTTTTATAAATACTAAGACTTAAAAAAAAATGGAACTTGGGGCATTCCAGCCAGGAAAGTTGACTCTTCTGTTTTGCACCCTTTGCCCAGGCTTCTGCCATCTACATACATAGCCTAGCTGCATATTTGTGACCTTCAATGTATCAGGTCCCTGGCCATGAAGCTACTTTGTTCAGGATCCCTTTTTGCCTGGAAAGTATCTCCTTTCGTCTTCCCATTCTCTAATCCCATTCCCCCTGCTGCCATCTCCATAACAGCAGGTCTGGATAATGAGAGCCATATTTGCCTGGTCCACTCAAACAGCTTATGCACCAGCTTTATCTGGCATAGCTTCAGTCACAAAGTGGGCCAGAGTCTCACATCAGACACTCAACCAAAGCAAGAAATCCACATGACCAGTCACATCACAAAGCAAAAACAACTTGAATGGCCTGGACAGGATGT
Organism: Myodes glareolus; assembly: GCF_982192425.1. Lineage (NCBI taxonomy): Eukaryota > Metazoa > Chordata > Mammalia > Rodentia > Cricetidae > Myodes > Myodes glareolus. Next base: position 74,634,288 of record NC_142030.1, read on the forward strand.
CTCCTATAAAACCAATTAGTCTTAGAAAAAATGTTCTCTAAAGAGAATTATCTAGGTGAATTACAGGACACAGAATTTCAAAGAAAAATTGGAAATTTATAAAAGAATTCAAGAAGTTTAAAGAAGAGAAGGGTATCTCCATCCATCACCGAATGAAGGTTTTATGGTAATATTTGAGATATTCATCAGTGTGACTATGGTACAAGGCCAGTTCAGGCACCCTCTCCTCTGTCCAAGGACTTAGCTGGGCACATTCGTATGGACACCTGGTATCCCCTCTAGAGCCAAGTCTCTTGCCAATCCTAAAATGGTTCCCTTAATGAAGATATCTTCTTCCCTGCTCCTATATCCGCCCTTCCTCCATCTCAACCCTCCTACTCCCACAAGCTCTCCCTAGTCTTTCCCTTCTCCCTTCTCTCTCCCCGCCTTTGCCCTTCTCATCACCCCACCCCCACCCTCATGCTTCCAACTTTTGCCCGATGATCTTGTCTGATTTCAATTTCCAGGAGGATCTATATATGTTTTTCCTTGGGTTCACCTTATTATTTCGTCTCTCTGGGCCTGTGAACTATAGGCTCAATGTCTTTTGTTTATGGCTGGAGTCCAGCAATGAGTGAGTACATACCATATTCATCTTTTTGGGTCTGGGTTATCTCATTCAGTGTAGTGTTTTCTATTTACATCCATTTGCATGCAAAATTCAAGATGTCATTGTTTTTTACCACTGAGTAGTACTCTAATGTGTATATGTTCCACACTTTCTTTATCCATTCTTCCATTGAGGGGTATCTAGGTTGTTTCCAGGTTCTGGCTATTGGATGGAGATAGAGTCAGAGACCCACATCAGAGCACTGAGCTCCCAAAGTCAGGTTGAATAGCAGAAGGAGGGAGAAGATGAGCAAGGAAGTCAGGACTGCAAGGGATTGGTCCACCCACTGAGACAGTGTGCCTGATCTAATGGGAAATCACCAAATCCAACTGGACTAGGATTGAATGAGCATGTGATCAAACAAGACTCTCTGAATGTGTCTAACAATGGGGACTGACTGAGAAGCCATTGATAATGGCACTGGGACTTGTTTCTACTGCATGTACTGGCTTTTTGGGACCCTAGTCTATTTGGATGTACACCTTCCTTCCTAGGCCTGGATGGAGAGGGGAGGGCCTTGGACTTCCCACAGGGAAGGGTACCCTGCCTTCTCTTAAGACTGGAGGGGGAGGGAGGAGGGTGAGTGGGGGAGTGGGAGGGGAATGGGAGGAGGGAAGAAAGTAGAAATACTTGAATGAAAAAATAAAGCTATATATATATGAAAGAATAGATGAATAATAAAAATAAAAAAAGTCAAATGAGAAATTAATTAAGTAAAAACACAAAAAGTATCAATTTGTCTAAGAGCTGACTCTTTGATAAGATAAATAAGATGGACAGAACCTTGAGCCAACTAATCAAAATAAAGAAATCTATAACCTGAGATATCAGAATAATGGATGAAGAAACCAAAAGACACCAATGAAATTCAGAAAATTGTAAGAAATACTTAAAAACAACATATACTCCATTATATTGGAAAATCTAAAAAAAAATGAATAGGTTTCTGAACTCACTCATACTGCCAAAGTTAAATGAAGAAGAGTTCAACAATATAAACAGAACCAAGACAAATGAGATTAGAATCGCAATAAAAAGCTTTCCAGTTAAAAAAAAGTCTAGAACCAGAAAGATGCACAGCAGAATTTTATCATCATCCCAAAGAAGATCTACATCCAATATTTCTTAAATTATTAAAAATGCAGAAAAAAGAACAATCAAAACCTTGTTCTATGATGAGATTATTATAGTGATACAGAAACCAGGTAAAGACACATCAGCAATGACAAAATCAGTATCAACCAAAGCCAACAATCTTCAAATCAATATTCCTGAGGAATGTAGATCCAAAAACCTATAAATAATTTTATTTGCAATCCAAATAAAATACTAACAAGGTGAACACAGGCACATATCAAGATTCATCATGTTCAAGATGGCTTTATCCTGGAAATTCAATGATTGTTCAACATATGTGACTAAATATAATAAATGGTAAAACAGTTTTAAAGATACAAATTACATGATAATTTCAGTAGATATAGGAAAAAATCCTTTGACTAAACATAACAAGTGTTCATAATAAAATTTCTAAAGAGAGTAGGACTGGGGAAAATACACCTCAACATAATAATGATAACATATGACAAACCCACAGCCAACAGTATTCTACATGGAGCACAATTTGAAACAATCTCATTCTAATCAGAAACAAGAACATGTTGATCACTATCTCTACTCTGTTTCAATACAGTGCTTAAACCACCAGCTGGAGAAATAGGAACAGGAAAGGAAATTAAAGGGATATAAGCAGAAGAGGAAAAAGTCAAATTGTTCCTTTTTGCATATTTGATGTGATAATATATGTAAAAGATCTTATAAGTTCCATCAGAAATCTAACAACAATCAACAAGCTGGCAGATACAGATCATCTTAGAAAGCCCAGTAGTCTTTCTATAGACTAACAACAAGTAAGATGAAGAAGACCATGGACATTTCTTCGTTTATAATAGCCTCAAAGACAATAAAATAGCTTGGACTAAATTATGACAACAAAAGCTGGAGAGGCTATGGGAAAGGGGAACCCTCATTCTCTGTGAGAATGCAAATTGGTGCACCAAATCTGGAAATCAGTATGAGATATCTTCAAAAATATAAAAATAAACCTCATAAATGACCTAGCTAACCACTCCTTGGCTTATGCCCAAAGGCGTTGACATCTTACTGCAGATATTTGCTAAGCAATGTCCATGACTGCTTTATTCACAAAATCCAGGAAATGGAAGCAACCTAAATATTCTTCATCAAGTCAATGGATAATGAAAATGTGGTACATATACACAACGGAATACTATTCTGTTTCAAAGAAAAATGATATCATGAAATTTACAGGTAAAATGGCTGGATCTATAAAAGATACTGAGTGAAGTAACCCAGACCATGAAAGAGAACTATCTCAAGTTCTTCCTAATGTGTGGTTCCTAGCATCACACATAATCAAGTGAAGCATGAAGTTCTCTCACTTACACTGACAATACACCCCACAAGAGCCACAGACTATCTAATGCAAACCCTAATACTGGATGTGAGAGACCTCTGCTTGAATTATTGCTAAGGATAAGCCAAGGCTCTCCAAAACAGTGTAGGCCATTGCTATTCCCTTTGGAAGTCTAAAAGACTAAGGTAAACGCCTATTTGTTGAAGGTAAGCCCCTATTGCTGAAGACACCACATACTTTTGTGCTGGAACTAACCCAAAAGTTTTTTCCTGTGGTCTATAGCACTTGAAGTACTATGCAATTTGTCAAGGGAAGGCAGCAAATGATAGCTCTATTCAGCTGGGACGCCTGTGAGCCATGACAATGTCCAGCATGGCAAGAGAAAACAGAAGCACTTTTATGTTGGTGATAACCAATAGCCATCCAACTAGATGTAAGACCCACACAACAGGAGATATATAATACCTGGTACTGGAAACCTAGCCACTACTCAGGACAAGTGGCATTGGATCTTAAAATAGAACTGATTACTACTGCTTTGGTGCACAATTCCTAACTACAATGTCAAACTTATACCTACAAATCAGTGTAGTGCCCCATCATCACAGAAACTTCTTTTTACAGCAAATGAAGACCACTGCAGTCAACTACAATTGGATATAACGTAGAGATAAATTGATTTTGGAGAGGGCAGTCATGCTGGATACATCTACAATACAATCCTGCATGTAAGGTTTAGAGAACATTGCGTGAGAAGGAATGAAATGATGGTAAGATGATCAGGATTTTTGTTGTGAGATTATCTCATAGAAATGACTGCCTAAGCAAGACTAAACCATGGTGATACAGGCATTCCAATGTGGAAGGGTAAAAATCTCATCAGGTCCTACCCATAACAAACAACTATAGGCAACAAATGACTGCAAAAAGAGGGAGAATTAGGCCCACTCAATGACGACCCACCTATTGTGTTATCCTAGTCCAGCTCTGCAATGATAAACACACAATCAGAAACAGCCTCAGCAAATTGTAATTATATATCCATTCAAAAATTTATAGATGAGTTATAAACGATCGTAACCACAAAGGTACATCTCAACTGACAATGGTGTTGAGGAGCAGGGTGAGGTTGGGTGGAAGGATGGTACATGGAACGTGCTGATGAGAGTAAAAGGAAATGGGGGGGCAATCATATCTTATGTAGCTTGGGTTAAAGTAGCTTCTCTCAAGGTTACTTTATTATCAAGTCTGCTTAAACATTAGTACCAGAGAAATCATTGGGAAATTTTGTTATTTGAACCTCTTCCATTGTTGACTAGTTATCACAATGGAAGTGTTAGTGTCAGGGTACATAACATCCAGCTTTTAAGGCACCAACACCAAGTCCCTTTGGGGATGATTCATCTACATCACTCCAACCTCGTTATGCTTCTGTTTGGATAAGAGATACCTACACTGTACTTTTGATCCCTAATTAGTTCCATTCCTACACTTAATTTTTGACTGTACTGAAAATGTGGGTTTCCTTTTCATTACATGTACTCTTAGGTAGTAATAACAGCAATAAAGCTAATCATCCTTATTGAACCTGATATCAGTAGTTTCTTTTTTTTTCCATTTCAGTGATAACATACTGTGGTTGCTTGAAAGTAACTGGTACGCACAGTCTCATAGGAAGTGAGTGGCACCATTAAGAGGTATGGTTTTTGTGGAGTGGGTAAGTCCTTGTTGGAGGAAGTGTATTACTTTAGGAGAGAGCTTCGGGGTTTTTTATGCACAGGGTACCACCCAGTGTTTCAGTTGACTTCCTGTTGCTTGTATAATGTAGGACTCTCAGTTCCTTGTACAGCACCATGTTTGTCTACATGCTATCACGCTCCAGCCATGACAATGGGCTGAATCTCTGAAACTGTAAGTGAGCCAACCTGTTAAGTGTTTTCCCTTATGAGAGTTGCCGTGGTCATGGTGTCTTCACAGCATTAAAAACACTGACTAAGACACATACCATGACAGGGGCAACTCAAAGGAGTAAGCACTGATTTTTGGCACACAGTTTCAAGGCATATAACCCATTGTGATGGGGGAGTAAAGGCAGCAGGAGTCTGTAGCATAATGTATCTTCAATCAAGAGGCAGAAAATTAATACAATTAATACTCATGTGCAGCTCCTTATACTTCTTCTCACACATCCCAGAATACTGTTCAAGAAAAAAGGTGCAAATGGCAGTAGATGTAGCTTTCTACTTCAACACACCTAACCAAAATACCACCCAGGGGCAGTTTCTTCCAGTGATTTTGGAGATGATCCTGTTTACATCTGAGAATAATTGTCAGAGTATACATTAACCTAAGGTATCCTTGGTCTCAGTTTTCAATAAATAAAATGTTGCAGAAATGGTTATGTATACTACCATTTAATACTTGAAAGCAGAAACTGCAAATTCATCTACTTATATGGTATGAAACCCAATCAAATTTTGACCAAATTTTTCTCCTCACAAATAGACCCAATAGTTCATGGATTTTGTCTCTGTACAAGTCATTTTACAAGAAAAAAATAAAACAACAAGTTTTGTTGTTTGTCCCAGAGGCTAGTTCCCTCATTCAGACCTTTCTGGCTCTTGTCTCTGGTTCGTCTTGGCATATCACAATGCAGGTAGGCAAACCAATGATGACAGATGGCCATGAGAATGATCATGCCAACAGAGCAAGCACCCTGCATGTTGCATGTAAAAATGCAATAAGAACTAGGGCTTTTTTTTCATTTTCTTCTCTTGTACACAAGAATCTCAGCCTGACAATGTGGGACAGCAGTCAGTATTCTGAGGAGTCCTTTCCCATTCAGAGTTAAAAACAATAATTACAAAATCTAGCCATACAAAATAATCAATCTCTGTGTTAGAGAAACAATAGCTTCAGGATATTCTTAAATAATTGAAGGGGAGACATTAAATGATGCCAAGAATACAAACATACATTAATTTCTATTTGATGGAGATTTTCGAGTTATGCCTAAATGATTTTTGGGTCTAGATTTATGCTTTGTCAAGTAGACAAAATAGAAACAGATATGAAGCTGAATCCCACTGTGAGAAGCTATTGAAAAAAATCTTGTTTTATTATTCTCTGCCCTCTGGGTTATCTATCAGAAAACCAAAAGGAAAAAAAATTATAATAACAACACCCATGGATCCTGGCTGGAGGTTTGAATATCACTCATATAGAATATGCAATTATGAAAATTGCATTTCTCATTTTTAAGTGAACTTGCTTTTCCAGTATAATTAGTTTTAAGAGACAAGATCTCAAGAACCAGAAAGCAGAACATAAATGAAGATATCTAAGAAATGTTCTTTTGCTTAAAAAAAATCAATCAAAAGAATCAAAATTTTATCTTGTAAAAAATGTCTGTCAAGACAATGAATAACTTAGCTTTAGGTAAAATGATGATTGTTTTGTTGAAGATGGAGAATTGTAACATTTGCTGTTCTTTTAGCCATAAATGATTTTTTCTGCCTGTCTGATTTTGTAATCAGAATCTGCCACGATGCTATTTACATGTGACATTATTTGCAAAAGCAAAAACACATTCAGGGCATCTGAGTTGATAATACATAAAGTGAAGGCCCTTGCTGCTTTTACTGAAACTTTGTTATTTAAGTGCAATCCTGACTAAGATGAATCATACTTCTTGAAAGCAAGATTCATCCATGCACAATTGGGCAACTTTCAATTATAGCATTCTTGAGGCTTCCCTTGAATAGGAGTAGTTATTAACATTGGCCTCACACTGAGCTAAAACTACATTTTTAATCTTAAAGTACTCACAGTGTTTAAAGCCACACCACTGTGAGAGCTTTTCCAATGTCCTACCGCTCTGTTCACATTGTCAGTGTCCCAAGAAATCTCATTTTTCTGAACTCTCAGTCTATGACATTAGGGAATATGGCTGTTTATGTGATAGTGGACGTTTAATGCTATCCCCATTAAACCATATCTGTGCTTCCAAAATGCAAAAGCCTATTATTATGATAGAATATTTTATTATTTTGGGCGAAAGACTCATTTCTTCTTTTTTTGTCATTTTCTTTTTTTTTCAAGGTTTATTAAATTATGAAAGTTTCCATTTCCGCCCCTTCTCCCAACACCCTCCCACTCCCCCCACTCCCCCTCCTCCTCCCTCTCCATCCCTAAGAGCAGTCAGGGCTTTCAGCCCTGTGGGAAGTTCAAGCTCCTCCCCCCTCCCTCCAGGTCCGGGAAGGTGAGTATCCAAACAGACTGGAATCCAAAAATCCAGTATATGCAGAGGAAAGAAGTCCCAGTGTCATTGTCAATGGCTTTTCAGAAAGGCTCCGGGCCAGCCACACTCAGAGAATACGGCCACATTCAGAAAATCTGGTTGGATCACATGCTCCTTCAGTCCCAGTCCAACTGGCTTTGGTGAACTCTCATTAGATCAGTCCCCTTGTATCAGTGGGTGATCGCACCCCTCGCGGTCCTGAGTTTTTTTTTTCATGTTCTTCCTCCTTCTGCCCCTCATTTGGACCATGGAGGGCTCAGTCGGTGCTCCAATGTGGGTCTCCGTCTGTATCGCCATCCATCGTCGGATGAAGGATCTGGGACTCTTGTCTATTTCCAATCTCCAGGATGATAAGTACATGATTTTCTTCAGGTTCACCTTCTTATTTAGCTTCTCTAGGATCTCGAATAATAGGCTCAAAGACCTTTAATTGTGGCTAGAATCCACTTATGAGTGAATACATACCATATTCCTCTTTTTGGGTCTGGCTTACCTCACTCAGTAAGGCGTTTTCTATGTCCATCCATTTGCATGCAAAATTCAAGATGTCATTGTTTTTTACCGCTGAGTAAAACTCTAGTGTATATATGTTCCACACCTGCTTTAACCATTCTTCTATTGAGGGGCACCTAGGTTGTTTCCAGGTTCTGGCTATTACAAATAGTGCTGCTATGAACATAGTTGAACAAATGCTTTTGTAGTATGATAGGGCATCTCTTGGGTATATTCCCAAGAGTGGAATTGCTGGGTCCTGAGGGAGGTTAACTCCCAGTTTCCTGAGAAACCGCCACACTGATTTCCACAGTGGCTGCACAAGTTTGCATTCCCACCAACAATGGATGAGTGTTCCCCTCATTCCACATCCTCTCCAGCATAGGCTATCTTTGGTGTTTTTGAGTTTGGCTATTCTGATAGGTGTAAGATGATATCTCAAAGTTGTTTTGAGTTGCATTTCCCTGATCGCTAAGGAGGTTGAGCATGACCTTAAGTGCCTTTTGGCCATTCTGAGTTCATCTGTTGTGAATTCTCTGTTCAGTTCAGTACCCCATTTTTTAATTGGGTTAATTAGAGTTTTAGTGTCTTTATCTGATGAGGGGTTGGTGAAGATCTTCTCCCAGTCAGAAGGTAGCCTTTTTGTCTTACTGACGGTGTTCTTTGCTTTTCAAAAGCTTCTCTGTTTCAGGAGGTTCCATTTATTCATTGATTCTCTTATTGTCTGTGCTACTGGGGTTCTACCTAGGAAGTGGTCTCCTGTGCCTATGTCTTGTAGACTACTTCCCACTTTCTCTTCTATCTGGTTCAAAGTGGTCGGATTAATGTTGAGGTCTTTAATCCATTTGGACTTGAGTTTTGTGCATGGTGATAGATATGGATCTACTTTCATTCTTCTACAGGTTGACATCCAGTTATGCCAGCACCATTTCTTTAAGATGCTTTCCTTCTTCCATTGCATACCTTTAGCCCCCTTGTCGAAAATCAAGTGTTCATAGGTTTGTGGGTTAATATCTGGGTCTTCTATTCGATTCCATAGGTCGACTTCTCTGTTCTTATGCCAGTACCAAGCTGTTTTCAATTCTGTAGCTGTGTAATAGAGTTTGAAGTCAGTGATGGCTATACCTCCAGACGTTCTGTTATTATATAAGATTGTTTTGGCTATCCTGGGTTTTTTGTTTTTCCATATGAAATTAATTAATGTTCTCTCAAGGTCTGTGAAGAAGTTTGATGGGATTTTGATGGGCATTGCATTGAATCTACAGATTGCTCTTGGTAGAATTGCCATTTTTACTATGTTGATCCTCCCAATCCAAGAGCAAGTGAGATCTTTCCATTTTCTGGTATCCTCCTCAATTTCTTTCTTCAAAGACTTAAAGTTCTTGTCAAATAGGTCTTTCACTTCCTTGGTCAGAGTTATCCCAAGATATTTTATGCTATTTGTGGCTATCGTGAAAGGTGAAGTTTCTCTGATTTCCCTCTCTGCTTCTTTATCCTTTGTGTATAGGAGGGCAACTGATTTTTTGGAGTTGATCTTGTATCCTGCCACATTACTAAAGGTGTTTATCAGCTGTAGGAGTTCTTTGGTAGAGTTTTTGTGGTTGCTCATGTATACTATCACATCGTCTGCAAATAACGAGAGTTTAACTTCTTTTCCAATTTGAATCCCCTGATCCCCTTATGTTGTCGTATTGCTATTGCTAGAACTTCTAGCACTATATTGAAGAGGTATGGGGAAAGTGGACAGCCTTGTCTTGTTCCTGATTTCAATGGAATGGCTTTGAGTTTCTCTCCGTTCAGTTTGATGTTAGCTGTTGGCTTGCTGTAAATAGCTTTTATTATATTTCAGTATGATCCTTGTATCCCCAATCTCTTCAACACCTTTATCATAAAGGGATGTTGAATTTTGTCAAATGCTTTTTCAGCATCTAATGAAATGATCATATGTTTTTTTTTTCTTTCAGTTTATTTATATGATGGATTACATTGATAGATTTGCGTATGTTTAACCAGCCCTGCATCTCTGGAATGAAGCCTATTTGATCATAATGGATAATTTTTCTAATGTGTTCTTGGAATCGGTTTGCCAGGATTTTGTTGAGAATTTTTGTGTTAATGTTCATGAGTGAGATTGGCCTGTAATTCTCTTTCCTGGTTGTGTCTTTATGTGGTTTTGGTATCAGGGAAACTGTAGCTTCATAAAAAGAGTTTGGCAATGACTCTTCTGTTTCTATATTGTGAAATACCTTAAGGAGTATAGGTATCAGCTCTTCTTGGAAGTTCTGATAGAATTCTGCATTGAAACCATCTGGTCCTGGGCTTTTTTTAGTCGGGAGGTTTTTGATAACAGCTTCTAATTCTTCGCAACTAACAGGTCTATTTAGATTGTTCACCTGGTCTTGATTTAACTTTGGTAAATGGTATTTATCTAAAAACCAATCCATTTCTTGTACATTTTCCAACTTTGTGGCATAAAAACTTTCGTAGTAAGATCTAATGATTCTCTGAATTTTCCCTGTGTCTGTTGTTATGTCCCCCTTTTCATTTCTGATCTTATTAATTTGAGTGTTCTCTCTCTGCCTTTTGATTAGTTTGGCTAGGGGTTTGTCAATCTTGTTGATTTTCTCCAAGAACCAACTTTTTGTTTCGTTGATTTTTTGGATTGTTTTCTGTTTCTATTTTGTTGATTTCAGCCCTCAGTTTGATTATTTCCAGTCTTCCACTCCTCCTGGGAGAGTCTGCTTCTCTTTTTTCCAGAGTTTTCAGGTGTGCTGTTAAGACTCCAATATGTGCTTTCTCCGTTTTCTTTAAATGGGCACTTAGTACTATGAACTTTCCTCTTAGCACTGCTTTCATTGTGTCCCATAGGTTTGAGTATGTTGTGTCTTTATTTTCATTAAATTCAAGGAAGACTTTAATTTCTTTCTTTATTTCTTCCTTGACCCAGGGATGATTCAGTAGTTGACTGTTCAACTTCCATGTGTTTGTAGGCTTTCTGGTGTTCACATTGTTATTGAATTCTAACTTTATACCGTGGTGATCTGACAAGACACAGGTGATTACTAAAATTTTTTTGTATCTGTGGAAGTTTGCTTTGTTACCGAGTGTGTGGTCAATTTTCGAGAAGGTTCCATGAGCTGCAGAGAAGAAGGTATATTCTTTCCTATTTGGTTGAAATGTTCTATAGATATCTGTTAAGTCCATTTGATTCATTACCTCTAGTAATTCTCTTATTTCTCTGTTGAGTTTCTGTTTGATTGACCTGTCCTTTGGTGAGAGAGGTGTGTTGAAGTCTCCTACTATTAGTGTGTGAGGTTTGATGACTGCCTTGAGATCTAAAAGTTTTTCTTTTACATAGGTGGGTGCTTTTATATTAGGGGCATAGATATTCAGGATTGAGACTTCCTCCTGATGAATTGTTCCTGTTATGAGTATTAAATGTCCATCTCCATCTCTTCTGTTTGATTTTAGTTTGAAGTCAATTTTTTTAGATATTTGAATGGCCACACCAGCTTGTTTCTTAGGTCCGTTTGCTTGGAAAACCTTTTCCTAACCCTTTACTCTGAGTAGATGTCTATCTTTGTGTTTGAGGTGTGTTTCTTGTAAACAGCAGAATGTTGGATCCTGTTTTCGTATCCAATCTCTTAGTCTGTGCCTTTTTATAGGTGAGTTGAGTCCATTAATATTAAGTGATATTAATGGCCAGTGGTTGTTGATTCTGGTTATTACTTTGTGTGTGTGTGTGTGTAGTAGAGTTTGTGTGTTTCTCTTCTTTGAGTTGTGGTTGTGAAGGGCTGCTAGATGTCTGGGTTATTGTAGGCAGTGATGGCAATGTTGGATTCCTTGGGTTGCGATTTTCCTTCTATTACTTTCTGTAAGGCTGGATTTGTGGCTACGAATTGTTTAAATTTATTTTTATCCTGGAATATTTTGTTTTCTCCGTTGATAGTGAACGATAGCTTGGCTGGGTATAGTAGTCTGGGCTTGCATCCATGGTCTCTTAGTTTCTGCAGTACCTCTATCCAGGATCTTCTGGCTTTCATGGTTTCCATAGAGAAGTCCGGTGTAAGCCTGATAGGTTTACCTTTATAAGTTACTTGACCTTTTTCCTTTGCAGCTCTTAATATTCTTTCTTTAATCTGTCTGTATGTTTTGTGTTTTGATTATTATATGGCGAGGGGATTTTTTTTCTGATCCAGTCTATTCGGTGTTCTGTATGCTTCTTGCACCTTCATAGGAATATCGTTTTTTAGATTGGGAAAGTTTTCTTCTATAATTTTGTTGAATATATTTTCTGGGCCTTTGATCTGCCGTTCTTCTCCTTCTTCAATCCCTATTATTCTTAGATTTGGTTTTTTTATTGTGTCCCACAATTCCTGAATGTTTTGTGATGAGAATTTGTTGGATTTGCTGTTTTCTTTGGTCAGAGCGTTTAATTTCTCTATGGTGTCCTCAGAGTCTGAGATTCTTTCTTCTATCTCTTGTATTCTGTTTGTTATGCTTGTTTCTGAAGTCTCTGTTCATTTACCTAGATTTTCCATAGCCAGCCGGCCCTTGGTTTGTGATTTCTTCATTGACTCCATTTCAGTTTTCAAATCTTGAACTGTTTCCATTACCTGTTTGATTGTTTTTTCTTGGTTTCCCAGAATTTCATTTACGGATTTACTCATTTGTTCAAACTTTTTGGTATATTTCTCTTCCATTTCTTTACTCATTTCCTCAATGTTTTTGTTATACTTATCTTCCATTTCTTTACGGCAGATTTTCTCCTCCTGTTTAAGTTCCTTATTATTTTCATATAGATCCGCTTAGAGTCGATTTCTTCTATTTCTTCTGGAGTAGGGTGTTCAATTCTTCTCATTTCGTGCTCCCTGGATTCTGGAGATGTCATGTTGCCTTTCAGGTTGTTGGAGGAATTCTTGCATTGGCGCCTGCCCATCTCGACCTCTCTGAATGAAATTCCTCCGCACTCTCTGGATAGAACTCCTCAGCACTCTCTGGATAGAGCTCCTCAACACTGCAGCTGGGATGGCTGGTCTTCTCAGGGCCCAGGAGACAAGAGTGCAGTGGCAGTGGGGGCAGGGAGGGGTCCGGTGAAACAGGGAAGACCCTGCTGCAGAAGGTGAGGGGGGAGGGGCTGTGCTCTCTTCCCGGGCTGGCCGCCCAGGCTAGCACCCACTCACCTCTCTGGTCATTTCTTCTTAAGAGATGGGGTTGCGGAAGAAAGTGTAAATGATCATAATAGAGATTTAGAGGAGTAATTGTAAGTAGAAGAACTATTTTAAACTGCTTCTCTGATTCAAAAAAATTGACCATCTATCAATGAAGTAACAAGAATTTATTAGGGTTATTGTGAGTTAGAATATGATGTAAAATGACTATTCCTCAAATGAGTAGTCTCTACTCTTTGTTTCCATTTGGGCTGAAATAAAGGAAGCAGACACTTAGGTTGGCATGTAAAATAAAACTATGCAAAAATTAAACATGATAAAAGTGCTTTTCAGGTTTTGATTACATAAAGCCAACTGTCTCTTCAAGCTATAGTAGTGAGTTAATTTTTAATTCTTTAAGACCCTGGGGGATAATTACTGTCCTCAGGGTCTTAAACTTCATGTTGAGCTTTAGATGCATGAGAACATCATTTGTTATTATGAAATGATGTGAGAAAAGGTGGAATAAAGGAAGCACATAACAGGTGGCAATGTACCGTGCATCTCTGTACCAGGGGCTATAGAGATACAGTGTTCAGTTAGGGCTTCTATAGTGAGATGGGACTGGAGAACAGATGACTTTGTGACTCAAGTGCAGCTTGACGTCCAGTAAAACTGGCCATTGCTAGACCAGCAGGTGAGTTATGAGGGAGTAGGAATTGAACTTTTCAGATTTCTATTCCTGCATAGTGGAGAGTGAAATCAATCTGAAGTGTTGACCTCAGGCCTTGGCATTCAGTTTGATATTTTTAATTCCTCTGTGGAAGCTGCTTGTGAGTAGAAAGATGGAAGATAGATTATAGACAATTTTAAACCAATAGTCAGTGTAAATATGAAATGAATTGGGCAAAATGTCTTGCTGAATAAGTGAAAGCCAGTTTGACAGTTTGTCCCAGACATAGCATTGCTGTATTGTTTTGAATAAGGAAGCTCTATTAGGCTTTTCCTGCTTCAGGAAAATCTTATGAATGTCATATATTTGTCCAGACTCTACTATACATAAAGCTTGTGACTTTCTCTTTTTCCCATTGAAGTTTTACACTTGGAAAAACTATATTCTTTTAAGTATAGTAGATAATTCATTATAAATTTTACAAGCTTCTGCTTTTTTCATACAGATAGAAATTTAAGGAAGTTGGTGAGAATCCTAAATTGAGTATCCAAGCACCAAATAAAATGGGCAATTACTAAACTAGATTACTGCTGAACATTTCTAATACCAAACAATGGATCCAAGAAACATTTCCCTCCATTATCAGTGTGAAACTTGGATCTGAAGCATTTGCTGAGTAGATAAAAGGTTGTTAAAATGTTAGTGTTCAGGGCTGGGTACCATTAAGAAGAAAAAAGGTGTTTTTGCTATTGTTGCACAGAGTATTATATCTTTATTACTATCTTTGTTTCAACAATGTATTAGGAATCACATTATGGGTAGAGAAAGATCGACTGAGCATCACTTTCTCAGAAAGAATTGAAGCTGTATTCTGACTTGTTGGTCTTAGACTTCCTGTCTCCCAGAGGTGTGAGTTAATACATCTCTGTTCTTTATAAAGTACGCTATGACATACAGAGATTTTCTTGGCCTATATTAGGTAAGCAGCAACCATGACCATAGTTGTGATTCTTTCTTTAAAAATATAAGCAAAATTATATTTATTTATTTAGATTTTGTTAATGAATATGTTCTCAAAATAGTTTGACCTTCTTCTTCTTCTTCTTCTTTCTCTTCTTCTTCTTCTTCTTCTTCTTCTTCTTCTTCTTCTTCTTCTTCTTCTTCTTCTTCTTCTTCTTCTTCTTCCTCTCCTTCTCCTTCTCCTCCTTCTCCTCCTGCTTCTCCTCCTCCCCCTCCTCCTTCTCTTTTAAAAAATATTTTATTTTATTATTTTGTGTATTTTGGTGTTTTACCTGTGTGTATGCCTGTCCACTAGGTGCACAAAGTGCCCCTGGAGCTGAGAAGAATTTCCAGGTCCCCTAGAACTGAAACACTTGTAGGCTTCCTTTTGGGGCTGGGGATCAAACTCAGGTTCTTTGGAAAAGAAGCCAGTGCTCTAAACCAATGAGCTATTGTCCAGCCCTGGCAATTATTTCTTGATGCGACATCAAAATCACAGGAAATAAAAGGATAGGTGAATGAGTAGTGCATCATAATTAGAAGTTTCTGCATAGTAATGGAGCAATCCATAGAAATAAAGGCAAACAACAGGATAGGACAAATTATTTATCCATTATAACATGGTGAGAAGTTAATATTCAAAATATACCACCAACTTCTACAACTCAATAGTAATAAAGTTAAATGAGCTTATTTAACCATGGACAAATTGCTTAAATGGGTATTTCTCAAAGCAAAAATAGAAGTGGGCAACAGATTTTTAAATAGATCATCAGTAACACCAACTATCAGAGAATGTAGGCTAAAAATCGATGAGATAGCGTGATCAGCAAGTAGAATGGTTATCATTCAACTGTTTGTAATAATGAGAAAGTTTGGGATCTTGGTATATTATTGTTAGTAATATAAGATTGTGCATTTGTTTGGAAAATGGATTCCTTACCACATTAATAACATATATGATCTAACAGTTCCCCTTCAGGATGCTTACCTCAAAATATTTAAATTGGGATCTCAAAAACATATCTTCATTTTCATATTTGCTACAAAATTAGTCACAGTAGAAAACATATGGGAAATCTTGAATGTCAAAAAAACCTTATGAATGGATAAAATGTGACATATACATGGAATAGACTGCTATTTGCCCATAACATGAAGGAAATTCTCTTCATTGTGGCAACGTGGATAAACCTTGCAGGGTGTTAGGCTAAGTAAAATAGTCTAGTCACAGATAGACAAACACTGACCAATTCCACTGTACTTAGAAGTTGCTACTTTTCTTTTCTTAAAGACAGTGCAATTACATAGGATTTGTTGACCTGGAACTAATTATGTAGATCAGGGTAGCCTAAAACTCACACACATGTTCTTGATTCTGACTCCCAAGTGCTGAAATTAAAGGTGAGAACCACTATTCCTTTCTTTTTAATTTTGTTATTTCCTCTGAGACAAGGTCTATTATAATCCAGGTTAAACACGAAACCACATTGTAGTCAAGGATGACCTTGTACTACTGATTTTTCTCCTGCCCTCACAAGTGCTAGACTTGCATAGTGTATCACTGTGCTTGGTAATATTGCTTACTTTTCTTGATTTCTAAGAGTGTGATTTCCCCCACAATACACATACATCAGAAGTAGACTTTACTTAGAATATCTAATTTTATGTTTAATTTTGTTAAAGCAAATACCTACTAAGTCACCTTATAGCTAATACCTACTAAGTCACCATATAGCTTATGATTAAGGAGAAGGTTCTCTATACTCTCCATTTTCCCCTTCTCTGTTCAATAGGAATCTTACAGAATCATGTGGGATGTTTTCCCACTGCTAAGCCTTCTAGATTCATGTAATTAGCTCAAAGGCAGGCATTGCATAAATATCCTTAATTGAGACCTTTCTATTTGAACTCTATCCTGTATTCTGCTCTACTTTCTGGAACACGTAGTTTTCAAAACAAGCTGGGATTGATTTCAAAATGGCTGACATTTTGACTCTTTTTACTAAGACTGAGAAATTGGCCCATCTGATTTTAGAGTATATTGTCATAGAATTTAACATGTCTCTGGACATTAGTTTTTTTTTTCCCAGTGTAAATGTGTGGTGAATGTGGGAAGACAGCCGTATCTCATCAGTCAACATTATTTTAGGCAGAATGTTTGCTTCTCCTTGGGTGACATATATACCAATTATCTAGGGGAATTTGGTGCCGTCTCAGCTATTAGAAGGTCTTATTTATGGGTTTCACTATCTGTTTCTTAGATATATTGCAATGTCTACATATGTCTATAAATGTCACTTTAGTTTCTATGAAACAATTTTGATAAATACTGTGCCTGATGATCCAGGAGTGGTTCCAAATTGGGGAAAAAATAGACTATGATTTTTTTTAAATAATACTTTTTGATCACAAGTCTTTTGTAATATAAACACTTACATACCACTGATTGAAACTAGTGTATGGCCTTAAAATTGTACTCTGTTTTCTTCTTTGAAAACTCCCACATCCCAAGGTAAAAACGATTTACACTCAGAATAGATATTCCACCTTAGATTGTCAGACTGTAATCATTGTTCTGGACGAAAGTTAGTAAATATTATATTTACTTCTAAAGTGTTTATTGTAAAGCCCCTGCCAAAGGCCAATGTAAGCAATTGAAAAGAAGCAGGATCAGAAAAAATGGGATACCCACTGGTCATTTGTGTTATACTTCTTTGATCTATTTTTTTAGATTAGACTATAGATTTGTGATTTTAACTTTAGTCTTTGACTGTACATATGCAGCAATATGTCTCTGAAAGTGCTTCAGTATTCTCTAAATCCCAGATGCCTTAAGTTGTGATAGGTAAATTACTTATTCTTCTTGTATCCAGGGCAAGGAATTGATCTTATCATAGGACCAGATTATCCATAGTATTCCTCTATTGTTGTTTGGGTACATATAGTTTTGATATTCATTTGGTTATGACATGGCAACATAACTAACAGCCTAATACAGAAAAAGTACTTTGCTAAAGCATATATTCTATGTAAATCTGTGTCAGGTAGAACTTTATACACCTTATAAAGATGAACTTATTGTAATATTATAAGACTTCATTGGTGACTATTTTTACTTTTCTTTATTTTGAGGAAAATGAGGCATAGAGCAACTAAGTAACTTACACAAAGTTACACCTCAATTAATGACTAATACTGTAATTGTAATTCAATAGGCACTAACTGCAGGCTCCCTAAGGGTAGTTTTAATAAAGAAGCATCAGTAAAGATGTTCTTAATTCTAGGAATCTGGTATGTCTGCATAAAAGATACAAATGTTTTATTCATTCATTAACAGTCTCAAAATTAAAAACAATCCACTTGGAAGTACATTTATTTTTCTTGTACACTTTTGGAAATTATTCCATTTCTAATTCTAAAAACAGACTTGCCAAAAGCGCATTTTTCATAAATAAAAAATTAACTCCTGCAAGTTAGTTGTAAGTTCTTTAAAAACGAAACTCTGTCTTAACTGTTAAGTATTAAAACATTTAAAGGGAAAGGGTTGTGAATTAGAAGAATGGGTCAAGAGCCAAGGCAGTAAAGTTGTCCAACTTGGCTCGTGTCTTTGAAGCTCTTCACATAGGCATTTATTAATCAAATCTTTGGAGGAAAACTCATCTCACAAGATAGCAACTTGAACCCCAAAGACAGGTTGTGATTTATCAGAACCATATGCCTATAAGGCACAAAGGCTAGATTTTGATTTTATTTGACAAAGTCAGTAATTGTTCTGTACTATTTCCTAATCTTGTTGGTGTGACAAATATCCTGATGGAGAAGACTCAGGGAAAGAAGGCTCTATTTGGGTTCACTGTTTGAGTGTTCAGTCTCCCATGGAAGCAGCAGCAGAGGCAGCTGGTCACATTGCATCTACTGAGGATGCACAGAAAATACTCGCATGCATTTCAGTTTACCTGCTCCTTTTTATGTCATCCAACACTCTTAACCCATGCAATGATGCTCCCCACGCTTAGGGTGGGTCTTCCCACTTCAGTTAGCTGAATCTAGAAAGTCCCTCAAAGACATGCTCAGAGGCTTGTTTCTTCAGTGATTCTAGCTCCTGTCAAACTGACAGTCAAGATCTATGCTTCACCCAACTCTACCACCACATAAGGACTATGTATATACAACATCATTTACAGAAATTTACTCTTTGGCATTTGTAACCACCCGGTTCTGTGTCACCCTTTCCCGGCACGGTTTGTGTGCCTTCCGTACTGGTCATGAGCTTGGGGCAAAGGCCTGGGGATTAAAATAAAGACACACACATAAAGAAACCTGGTCATTCGTCAATAAATAGCCGAATGCCATTTTATTTAGCTTTCTGCAAGGTTAATATACCTTTGCCCCAGTAGAGGAATCCCCTCCTAGCCAGACGGAAAAGCACAGCACGAAAAGCCTGGCGCTGTATGGGAATTCCTACCCAGGCAGGGAGTAGAGAGCAGCGACAGACAGTGGGTCAAGCGGAGAGAGAAACTGGTGCCTGTACGAACTCTCCCAAGCAGGTGGGAAATTGCCATACCATAGATAAAACAAAGTCCTTCAGCTAAATCACCAGGCTATAGCAGAGATAACAGAAGCAACATAAAGGAAGAAGGATTAACTTAGCTCTCACAGTGGATGTGGCTCAGTGGCTGAAATGGTTTTCCATGGTCTTGGTAGCTTGCAATTGTTGGCCACTTCCTGGAAGATCAGACAGTAGAACTCATGTTGAAACTGTGACCAGGCTATAAACCACGAAAGCCCACATCTAGTGATACACCTGTCAGTCATGATTTCTGCCTGAAAGGTTCAATAACCTCCTCCAAAGGGACCACCAGTTGGAAACTAAGTGTTTAAAAACATGGGGCTGTGGGGATCATTTTACTTTCAAATTATAGTTATCATTATCACCACAGATGTGCATATTAAAAATGAGTCTCTGAAGAAGTAAGGGCATTGCTCAATTTTATACTGCTGGCGTTATAATCTTTAAATTTTATAAATTTGATACAGACCTATTTATATGCATTTTCTGGGGAAAGAGCATACAGATCTCATCAACTTCTCAAGGAGAAGATATGAAAGATAGTACTAAGATGCATATATTGAATCAAAAAGGATATTTGTGTAGGGAGCCATAGCAGTCTGGCTGAGGTGTAGGCTATAAGAGGGAAGGGGCTGGATGGCATGTCTACCTGGTAAGGTTTGCTCTTTGTTCACGCAGAATAGGACAGTGTAAATAAACAAATATATTAAAGACAATGGAAGGCTGCTTTTCTTTGTTGGAAGAAGGACTTGGAAATGTGAAAGAGTGGAAGCTGAAATGTATTGCATTGCACCGTAACTAGGTGATGACATACGTTTTTCAATATGTATAATGTGCACAGAATAAATGTAAATATGTGTATTCACGTGTGCATATGTACATATATAAACAAATACACTCATTGTTTGTTGCTCAACCCAGTAGCTTAAACAAGATATTTGGATCCCATGTCTCCTTGACCACACTGCTATAGAATTTAAAAAGCTTGAGTAGAAAGTGAGAAATTACTTTTATCTGCTAAAAAAGTCATGTTTCAAAGCCTCCAATTAAATATGCATTAAATGTGAAAATCTTGGATTCTTTGGAGAGAGTAATACTCTCTCCAAAACCTATCATGTAATATCTGTTTTCCTAGAGTAGCTCCTATTTTTACTACTTTTCCACAATAAAATGTGCGCCTTTTTGCAATTGAATTAATTTAGATATTTGTAAACGTGAATCTAATGAAAAAATTAATCGTTGTTAAGTTTTTAGGAAGCATAAAAGCTAAACAGTCTGGTGACGATATTGTTTAAACTCTCTCAGTTAATTCCCATGAAATCCTGAATTCAGATCTGTTAGTAGCATCACTTTATTAGGAATGAAGCTCAGTGATTCAGTTCATTAAATTACTCTAATAATTTATTTTAGACTCTGTTTCACTGATTACTATGAACTTTATCCCTGAGTCACAAGCCTCACTCAGATTTATTGGCTATCCGTGAAGAAGACATTGGGTTAAAATATCTCTATTTTTCAAAAACAAAGCCTTTGTGGGAAGTGAGTTCATGACCCCTTTTGTCATCTCTTCTGTACTGGATGGAGGGAATTTTATGATGTATAGAGCAGTGCTTTAAGGAACTTAGGATAGTTGGACATGAAAGCCCACAGCAACTTTCACTACTCAACTTCCTTTTTTTTCTAGACATTGTGTTTTCACTGTCTAAAAAAATGAAAGACGGGAAAGAGGTATTTTATCCTGCAGAGATAGGCCCAGGGCTAATGTGCTCCACATGCTTGCCCCTGACATGGGGACTATCAATTGGGGGAAATGGTAGTGAACTAAAAACAAGGATTAGAAAGGCTTTCAAGATATCCAGTCTCACTGTACTTGCTGAGAGAGGTGCATAAGTATAAGCCCCAAATGACTCGACTGAAATCCCTGTAGAGATTTGAACCTGCTGTAGTTAGAAATACAAAGTAGACACTGTGGGAATATAGCCCAGATGGAAAGCAAATGGCTGCAGAAAGCAAACAGAACCAAGTTTGAGAAGAAAGAAGGTATCGTTCAACAGCTGGCAAATGGAGTGTCTAAAGTAATCAAAATGGGCATCCAGTATAACACGCGTGCTCGAGTAGATACTGTATGTGGCAGATTGTAAAGGTAGAAGTTAATTTATATATTGTACGTGCCTTATTTAGATAAGTAGCCATCAATTTACTTCAATTTTGATGAGATTGGATGGAAGAGTTGAAAGCATATCCATGGGTATAAAATTAGAAAACGCTGTGAAGTATACATTAGCAAAACAAGATTATGCCAGGAGAGGCTAGGTTTAAGTGGGTTTTTAAAAATGTTTTACTTTTAAGGGGTTTAGTTTTAAATTAATTTTATTTTAACTACTATTCAATTTTTATTCAATTGCTATTTTGTATCTGTACATAAGATACTGTTGAGTATTTTAATGCCTGCATACACTGGGTAATGCTCAAATCTGGGTGATTATCAATCCTATATTTCAAATATTTATCATGTCCTTATTATGAATGCATTTAAAATCCCCTCTCTTAGGTAATTTGAAGTTTACAATGCAATAGTGCTAGTGTTATTCATCATGGGGTGTCACAGCACATCCAGCCTTTCTCCCTCCTTCAGCAATGTACCCATTATCTCACTCACAAGGAGAATTTTAAAGAATTGGTCTAGTGGAAGCCGAGCATGTACTAGTGGTTACCAGGACTGGGGGAATAGGATAGGGTGGGTGGGAGGGGTCGATAACACTGTGTTTTAGAATAAATTTAGCCAACAGAAAACATGAGAGGTAGGTAGAGAGATTTTCCAGGTAGCCTACCTCAGACATTGCCACCTTCACTATTAACTGCCCACTCAGAGCCCACATTTACTACAGTTGAAGAGTCTGTCCTGAGACACTGTTAATACCAGTAGTCCATAGTTCACCTCAGCTTTCTTCTTGGTGCTGGGGGTTTCACAGATGTGTAAAATTATGGCGTGATATGTGTCCAACATTCCAGAATCATATAGAATATTTCCATTGTTCTAATAATTAGGTTAGGATGCGCTATTCCATTGATCCCAATCTAGCCCTTAATCTTTTTTTTTGACTGTCTCAAAGTTTTTCTTTCCCTAGAATATCATGTAATTGGAATTATGTAGCCTTTTGACTGACTTCTTTCTCTTACATATATTTATTTAAATGTACTTTACACTTCACTTGGTATTTAACTTCTTTTTAGTACATAATATTTCTATTGTTTGGATTAGTGATTCCAAATTTAGGCAATTATGAATAATATCATGCTCGAGAAAAACAATCTTGAGTCTGAGAAACATGCAAAATATCAAGAGAGTCGAGAAAAGGAGAAAACCATAATCATACAAGTTTCATGGTGGGCAATATTTCTTTATCAAATGGCCCTTTTACAGATAAGAACTCCCAGTATTTGACTGGTCTTTTCATTCTTTGGACCTAGTCCTCAAAACTGCAAAAACTTTATTATTTTATTGACAACTTGCATCAATTATTTCTTTTATGTCCTAGGCCTTTGATGTTATACCTAAAGTATTCTTATCCCTATAGCCAAATGATCTAGGTTTTCTTTCAGGTTATCTCTTTACAGTTTAAAATTTTTCATTTTTCTGGTGGATGTAGGATCAGTGTCTGTTGTAATTGAATATTGATAACACTTTTTTGAATGACTGTTATGACTATCATTGTCCCTGTATTGCCTTTGTTTTCTGTCACAAGAACTATGCCTTCATGGGGTATTTCTGAGCACTGTGCTTGTCTGTTCTGCTTGGGTCTCCAATTTTTGGTTGTTATAGCTTCATAATAAGTCAGAAATGAGGTTACATAGTCTTCTAGCCTCATTTTCTCTTTCAAAGCTGCATTAGTGATTTTTGCCCATCAGTATAAACTTCAGCATCACAAAACAACTCACCTGTTTCTGTTTGTGATTGTTTTGACTCTAATTACTAAGAATTTGTTGGTGGTTTGTAACTCTCTTATTTCAGATATCAGTATGTACCTTTGTGAAATTGTTTCTTATTTTAATTTCTTCAGCTGGTTTTGCTCTTAGGATAGTTATGGACGCATGCAATGAGTTGGAGAGCAGCCTGCCTGGTTGAACTCCTGTAGGACTGAAGAATTGTATTTGTGGCAAAAGTGAGATGAAATTATGACCTCCTTTTTGCTATGTGGAATACAAGAGTAGCTTGAGTTGGATTTGTTCCTTCTCCCAAGTCAAGTAAGCTCTCAAATCTATGCAGCAGGTAAGATTCAAATTAGAGTTTCTTTCTAGAATAGGCCTCGCTAGGGGCACTGTGTCCTCATGTGTGTCCTGACAGTCCCTTGCAAGCACTCCCTGGTACAAATGTAAGACTGCTTTTTTTCAGATACAAACTGTGAGAAACTCAGCATGCTCCTGGAGAAGACCATGACAGCTTATTCAAACTCACTAAAATTTACCTACTCCCAAAGCTTGGTTCCCTTAGCGGTTTCTGTTTGTTTTTTAAAATAAGAAGCCCTTCACAGGTTTATGTGTCTTCCTTGACAGGATCCATCCTAATCTTTTTGTGTCATTATAATTTTAATATATGTGTTTTCAAGACAAGTATTCTTAGAGATTTAACCCTCGGGCATGACCATGGTAAATCACCATTGATGCGTCTGTTACAGTTCAGGGTTTCTTGTCTCAGCACTGGTTTCTGTGGTGGTTAGCCCTCCCTGTGTCTGTTCTGGAAAGCCATGAAACACTTGTATCCCCATCCATCTCTCTCTGCCTGAGAGCTGAGACCGCTGTATTCTCGCTCCTCTTGTGGATCTAAATAGAGGCTTAGTTTTTTTTTTTCTTCATTTCAGTTCTCTCAGACGTTTTACCTATTGTTCGGGCAGAGTGGCAGCGTATAAGCTCCTTATGTACAGAAATAGAAAATGGTTGTATGACTGCTTAGATTTGAAAAAAAATGCTTTCTATTTCCCCATATTTGTTAAGTATTTTTAATAACTTCTTCTAGACATAAGACTCTGGAACTCAAAATATGTATGAATGCCTTTTGAAGTTAATTAGAATAAAGCTAAATTTTTGTTATATGGTTTAGCATATATTGCTTTAGTTGTCATTATACTAATGGGGTTAAGATTATCTCATAATTTTATTTGTCTTGTAATAGAAGTTCAATAAACTGTTTATATTAATTTATAATTAACTACTAAAATTGTAAATAAGTGTATGAATTTAAAATGGAAAAATATTAATCTACTTCAGTCACTGATATATTTCAAAAATATTTAGTAGAAATATTTGAATGTCTGGACAAAACTTATTATCACATGGATTTTAGCTACTTTGACTACAGATAATTTTATATAAAAAATACAAACTATGTCTTCTATCAGGTTCAATGTGGTCAAGAACCCCAGTAGCACAGACAATAAGAGAATTAATGAATAAATGGGACCTCCTGAAACTGAGAAACTTCTGTAAAGCAAAGATCACTGTCAGTAAGACAAAAAGGCTACCTTCCGACTGGGAGAAGATCTTCACTAACCCCCCATCAGACAAAGGTCTGATCTCCAAAATATACAAAGAACTCAAGAAACTACACACTAAAACTCTAATTAACCCAATTAAAAAATGGGGTACTGAACTGAACAGAGAATTCTCAACAGAAGAACTTCGAATGGCCAAAAGACACTTAAGGTCATGCTCAACCTCCTTAGCGATCAGGGAAATGCAAATCAAAACAACTTTGAGATACAATATTACACCTATCAGAATAGCTAAACTCAAAAACATCAATGATAGCCTATGCTGGAGAGGATGTGGAGTGAGGGGAACACTCATCCATTGTTGGTGGGAATGCAAACTTGTGCAGCCACTGTGGAAATCAGTGTGGCGATTTCTCAGGAAACCGGGAATCAACCTCTCTCAGGATCCAGCAATTCCACTCTTGGGAATATACCCAAGAGATGCCCTATCATACTACAAAAGCATTTGTTCAACTATGTGCATAGTAGCACTATTTGTAATAGCCAGAACCTGGAAACGACCTAGGTGCCCCTCAATAGAAGAATGGTTAAAGAAGGTGTGGAACATATACACATTAGAGTTTTACTCAGCGGTAAAAAACAATGACATCTTGAATTTTGCATGCAAATGGATGGAAATAGAAAACGCTTTACTGAGTGAGGTAACCCAGACCCAAAAAGAGGAATATGGTATGTAGTCACTCATAAGTGGATTCTAGCCATAAATAAAGGTCTTTGAGCCCATAATTCGTTATCCTAGAGAAGCTAAATAAGAAGGTGAACTTGAAGAAAATCATATAGTTATCCTTCTGGAATTGGAAGTAGACAAGACTTCCAGGCAAACTTGGGTGCACGGGGAGGGGTGGAGGGTGGAAGTAAGGGGAGATGATTAGAGAGAAGGGAGAAGGGGAGGATTCCGAATAGCTTGGGGGAATGGGAGGGGGAGGGAGGAAGGATGGTTATGGGAGCAGGGAAGTATATATCTCAACTAAGGGAGCCATTTTAGGGTTTGCAAGAGACTTGATTCTAGAGGGGTTCCCAGGACCAAGGAGAGGTCCCCAGATGGTTCCCTGGGCAGCAGAGGAGAGGTTGCCTGAACTGGCCTTGTCCCATAGCCACACTGATGAATATTTTGCACATCACCATAGAACCTTCATATGGCGATGGATGGAGATAGAGACAGAGACCCACATTGGAGCACTGGACTTAGCTCCCTAGGTCCAAATGAGAAGCAGATGGAAGGAGAACGTGAGCAAGGAAGTCAGGATCAGAGCGAACCTTCATCCGACGATGGATGGAGATAGAGACAGAGACACACATTGGAGCACTGGATTGAGCCCCCAAGGTCCAAATGAGGAGCAGAAGGAGGGAGAACATGAACAAGGAAGTCAGGACCCCGAGGGGTACGTTCACCCACTGATACTAAGGGACTGATCCAATGAGAGCTCACTAAGGCCAGCTGGACTGGTACTGAACGAGCATGTGATCAAACCGGATTCTCTGAATGAGGGCTGATTGAGAAGCCATTGATAATGGCACTGGGACTTGTTTCTTCTGCATGTACTGGCTTTTTGGGATCCTAGTCTGTTTGGATGCTCACTTTCCTAGACCTGGAGGGAGGGGGGAGGAACTTGGACTTCCCACAGAGCAGGAAACCCAGACTGCTCTTAGGACTGGAGAGGGAGGAGGAGAGGGAGTGGGGGGAGCGGGAGGGTATTTGGAGGAGGGGAGGAAGTGGAAATTTTTATAAATAAATAAATAAATAAACGGGAAAAAATACAAACTACAGGCGTCTAGCATATGGAGTGGTATATTTGGCTTTAATTAGGGTTCTCACTTGTTCTCCCTCAGAAGAAGCATAAATGACTACTGAACATCTTTTAAAATTAAATGTATAGATACTTTAAATTTACATATATAGAAGTTTTAGTGAAGTAAACTTT
Source organism: Myodes glareolus (assembly GCF_982192425.1). Classification (NCBI taxonomy): domain Eukaryota; kingdom Metazoa; phylum Chordata; class Mammalia; order Rodentia; family Cricetidae; genus Myodes; species Myodes glareolus. Next base: position 74,661,032 of record NC_142030.1, read on the forward strand.
CTTCATATATTCATATCATTGAAAGCATAAAACTGTGGGGCAAATTGCATGGTATATATACAGTGATATGTTGAAAGACACTTTCACTGTTTATTTAGTCAAGCTGATGTAAATTTCAATAACTGAACTAGAATGTTTTATGTTGGGTCAGTGAAATGCTGAAGTTTATGGATAAAGGAAAATAATATTATATAGTACCCAAGTACTATATTTATATGTATTATATAAATATATATATATTGTGTGAAATGACATGTATGAACTGAACATTAATAGTGATATTCACACTCTTGCAGTTCTCTCTCCTGCCCCCTCTCTTCTTGCTCTCCCTCTCTTTCTCCCCCTCTCTCTCTTACTGTTTCCACCTAAGTTACTTAACTTTGAAAGATATCACCATGTCTATGTGAGTTTATAGGTGAAAAGTAGCAGTTAAATTAGCGATCCAGTTAATGTACTACCTGGTAACGATAGGTTATGAACCACCACTTGGATGCTCCTCTGTGCTGTTTTTAAATCAAAATCTATGTTCTTTCCCTTTCTTTTCTACAAACTGTTTCTAACAATGTACACACCCATAAAAATACGATGGATTCTTTTATTTTTTGAAATTTCACATATACATATGATGATTTTTGATCATATCTAGACTTCACTCCCACCTCTAGCATGCCCCAGGTTTCCCACTATATTTCTCTCCCAACTTCTTAAAAATTCTAGCATGGAGATGAGAGAGGTTCCTGAGATCCCCTCCTAGGTGACAAGCTACTGACAGTTGATGGGTGATGGGGGAGGAGAATAAGTTTTCTTTGATTGTGGAAATATTGGTAGGTTCAGCATGTCCCAGTGGATGACTCTATATTCATACACGTATGCACAGAGCTAATTGGACTCAGTAGGTTAAAAAACAAATAAATAACAGTTTTGAAAAACACACAGGAAAGACAAACATAGTTGCAAATGACAATATGGTGACTCTTAAAAAAGTATCCAAAAAGGAAGCAGCAGTCTCTGAAACATAGATTTATACCCTAGGAAATTGGTCAATTTGGGCATAGAAATGGCCTGGCAAATATAAAATAAATAAAAATTTGGGACTTCTGAGAGACTCAGAGTATGAACTTGACATTACATTTCTAGAAGTAACAAACAAATCTGTTGGTAATTTTGAGTAGTCTACTACATGCTCTTCATTATTGGTAAAGGCAGAGATCTGTTGGGGAGAAATAAGAGTCATCAATGTACCCAAAATTAAAAAAGAGGACTAACTTAATTAGACCACAGTCAAATAAGTAAGTTAAAAATATTCTTGATCCATGCTTGCCAGGATGCTTTCCTCCTTCCCTTTTCCTTCCCTTCCCTTCCCTTTCCTCCCCTCCCCTCCCCTCCCCTCACCTCCCTCTCCTCTTCTTTCTTCTTCTGCTCTCTCTCAACCTCTTTGAATTTAAAATGATGGCGCAGGCCAATTAAGATAGCTCAGTGAGTGAAGTTATTTCCACCTGACACAATGACCATAGTTTGATGTTTATATCCAACATGTGGAAAGAGAGACAGATTTCCTCAAATCGTCCTCTGACTTTCAAATGAATATCTTGGTACACACACACACACACACACACACACACACACACACACACACAGACACACAGGAATGGAGAGAGAGAGAGAGAGAGAGAGAGAGAGAGAGAGAGAGAGAGAGAAAGAGAGAGAGAAAGAGAATAAATAAATATATGTTATAAAAAGTGTTTTATAAGATTTTGTATAAGGTGACAAGAAGGAATCATCATAGTCCATTTGTGGATGAAGTGTTCCAACCTGAGTTCATGGTCCTTTACTGGATAACACAGAGGTGAACCTGTCATATCAGTTTTCCCCCTTCAGCGCCCTCCTCTAAGGAAGCTCCTGTAGCTCCCTGTACTGGGCTGTTCTCTTTCTGTAGTCTGTGCTCTTTCTCTTGCTTTGTGTTCTATTTGTGGTGGGGATTTTCTATTCTATTGTATCTTTAATTATGTGAATATGCATGTATCTATGTGTGGGTATATGCTCATGTGAGTTCAGTGCCTCCAGAGACCAGAAGAGGGTGTCAGAGTTCCTGGAGTTGGAGTTACAAAAAGTTGTGCGCTGCCCAGTGTGCTTACTGGGAACAGAAATGGTGTCTTCTGCAAGCTAAGCAAGGCATGTGCTTAGTTGCTGAGCCATTGTGACATTGGATGATAATGAGTTGATAATGAGGAAACTGAATCCCAGATAATTTAACTCAGGTGATGGGTCTAACAAGTCATGGGGCAAGTATATGATCCTCAATCAAGCTACCATATTGTGCTGCCTTGAGTCCTGATCTGTTTAATTTCACTTCCTCTTATATATCCAGACCTCCTTCTTTAGTTTAAGCTTTGTCTACCTCACAATAAAGTCTTGTCATCAAGGCCTACTACCCAATGTCTTAAAAAAAGAATAAGTCTAGTAGAAAATCATTTTTCCCTTCAGTTGGAGCCAACTTGGTATGACTCTTGTCTTGCTGAAGTCCAGAGATTCAGCTGGACCAATGGCCCTTTTCATAAAGCATATTACTTCTTACTCAGACAAAGAGGGCTTTAAAATAAATGCAGTACAACAGCTCTACATTTGTAAATTATGATTCACATTTTGGTGGACAGAAAGAATCAAAAAGACTCAGGATGGTGTTTCATTGAAAGAACCATAAGGGGAACATACTGGAGATGAGGGATATGATTGTTTCCAACACCGGTCAGAAGAAAGCAGATTGGTATCATTCCCCATAGCAGTAGAAGGTTCTCTGAGGGAGAGAACAGAGCTGGATAAGGAGAAGGGAATCTCTAGCAGGGAGGAGAGTAGAAGGGCAAAGGGGCAGCAGGTACACCTGCCCCATCCAAAGTATTTAGCCATGAGGGAGATAGCATACCTGAAAAACAGCTGGTCATCTGCTCTGGAAACTCAAGCTTGTTCTAGTACTTCCCCCGTCAAGTCCAAAGAATAATTATTTAGAAAAGAAATCAGCTTGTTATTGCTTACCAGCTGCAAACCTAATGGTTCTACTAGTAACTTCTCTAATTATTGCTCTCCAATTTTCTTTGTAGTCTCTACTCTTTAAGCGCTGTGTATTTTAAAGGAGACGTTGATACAACCAGTCATGTAAGAAGTGGGAGGTCAAGTATTCCTATTGGTTTTTCATTGTACTGCTTGTTTGTCAGATTTCCTATGTTGCTTAATGAAGAACCAATTTAGAAGGTTAATGAGAACATTTCTGATTCGTGCTTGACATTACTTTGCTAAATCTGACTATTTAATCGTCAAATAATTTTATGGTACAATCATAGTATTGCAAAATGTTTGCATCTTAAACATCAGGGGACTTTAGAATATAAGTGTTTAATATTCCTAAGTGTTCCAGTGTGTACACAGCTCTCAGATTTAAAGGTCTATGAAACTCACAAATAGCTATTTATAACCGTGCACCATTGACATAGTGCTAGAATTATTTGACACAGCTGTCTTTCAGTTAACACTTGCCCTTGGTTCTTGGTTGTTCTTTATATGTTTGATGCACCTGAAAACTCAGTACAATCTCAGTAACAGCTGGCGTGGGCGTGGAGTGAGAACAATAGCATTTAACAATAATTACCATGAGAGCAGCTTTCATAAGCAAAGGTTTTGCCTCAAGTTAGTAATCCCCCAAGGATTATTAATACTTAGAATTTATTATTCTATTATTAAAGAATAAAAACATACTCATGTCTAACAAACCAACCAAATATTAACAAAAATTAAAGAAAATAGAGGAGTCAAATCACGGTTTTGCTTTTGAATTTTAAAAAAGGAAAAGAAAAAGTGGACTAATGAGATGGTTCAGTGAGGAAAAGGGCTTGCTGCCAAGCCTAATAACCCGAGTTCAATCCCTGGTACCTACAAGGTAGAAAGAGAATACATTTCTGCAGTGTCATGCTACATATTCAATTGCTCACAGTAAACAAATAAACCTAAGAAAATAAAGGATACATGACTTTTTATAAAGAATCTACATTTATATAAAGTATTATTTAGTTTTCTCAGACATAGGGATCTAATGTGTATGGATGCTACGATAGGGAATGTACTATTTAGTGGAAAGAATGTGTTAAGTGTTTCTTGTAGAGATTCATGAGTAACTAAAACAGAAAACTGATAAATGAGTTCTCTGAAATGAGTTCAGACCATGGGCATTTCTGAGGAGCCCCAGCCATGTCCTTTACACCAGAAAATCTACATTCTAGGACCAAACAGCAAGTTTGTGAAACGGGTGGGCTATTACTGCATGTCATACTTTATTTTCATTCATATCCTGTACTTGAGGGACCATCACAATAGCAACAAGGTCACACTAGGCTGTTGTAATTTAAATTAAATGAAATTAAATTTTCCCAGTTGTTCATGTTCTACTATCATGTGAGGATCTCTTTACCTATGATAAATCCAATGGGAAAAATTCTAAGAAAACAAAATGTATAAATACATGAAACATTTTTGAATGAAGCTTTGAGTTATATTCAAATGATCTGTTGAGTAATTAACTTCTGATAAATATAAAACCACCAAGGATATTTCCGAGTTGAAGAATCATTTATTAATCAACAGATTATTTTTCCAACTGTGTGTGTATTGTCAGGTGTGTTCAATGCTTTAACTGTGGGAGATGCATGAGTCCTAGAGATCTGCTGTCATAACACCTATTTTGAGTAATATAACACTGTGAAGTTTAGCATATGTCAAGAGAATGGTGTCAAGGTAAATATTTTAACTTTATTGTTGTTTAGTTGACCCTGTGATACACACATCAATATTAAACAAAGTACCCATGAACACAAGCAAATTTGGGGAAGTGAAGAAGTATTTACTTATTAACTTCACTGTGATGACGTTTCATGACATACGTACACGCCCAAACTCATCAGGGTATATATGCATCAAGTATATGAAATTTCTTCTGTGTCAGTTGTACCTCAATAAAGTATAAGTATTTTATTATTTTAAAATAGACTTTCCACAAAAGCTACTAATGTTATTCACAAATATTAAGTTTTATAGAATAGTTCTGAACATGTCAAAATTAAAATCTTTTTAAAATTTCAAGTATTAACAATTTATTGTTTTATATTTGCCTGAGGTGATGGTAAAAAGTCTAATTTCATATGGAAGATGAGTAAGGACATTGTCTTTGTTGAGCTTTTATTACTTTTTAGCTTTAAGGACTACAGCGTATTAAGCTAGTAAATAGTACCTTTGTGGCCTGCATAAGTTAGTGAGCCTTCCTAAGGTGCAAACCATCAATGACTGATTAGCTTAAGCCTAGCAACCACACAGCATACAAAGCATAATTTATTCTAATTATCTCCTTCCCTCTCTATAGACCTTCCAGATGATTTCCGAAGAAGTACAGCTAAATGCTGCTTAAGCACACGTTATCTACAAATTTATAATCTACTGCAAACATGAACATGTTACTTTCCTTCAGTCTATTTTTTTATTTAAAAATATTTAGTTTTTATTTTACATACAAACCTCAGATCCCCCTCTCTTCCCTTCCACCACCCCCAGTCATTTCCCCTTTGCATCCCCTCAGCCATTCCTCATAGGGAGTAAGGCCTTCCTTGGGGAGTCAACAAAGTCTGGCATACCCAGGAACAAGTCCCTCTCCCCTGTATCAAGGCTGATCAAGGTATCCCACCATAGGGAATGGGCTCCAAAAAACCAGTTCATGCCCCTGGGATAGGTCCTGGTGCCATTACCAGGTAAACTCCTTCAGTACATCAAGTCACATAACTTATCCACATTCAGAGGGTCTAGTTGGGGTTCATGCAGGCCAGAGTCATTGAGCTCCCACTAGCTCATGTCAACTGTCTCTGTGGTTTCTCCATCATGATTTTGACTCCCTTAGTTTCTTTGATCCCTACTCCCTCTCTTCACTGAACTCCAGGAGCTCAGCCCAGTGCAATAGAAAGCCTAACTAAGATAGGGAGTTACTGAATTATAATTTTTCCCAGCCATAATCATCTATAAAGTCATCATAGCAGGTATAGACAGACTTGGCATGCTTATCTTATGATCAGTGCTCAGCTGTAGGCAAGGACGGCCAACAGAACTTGGACTGGGGCAGACCAGAGAACAAATGATAGAGACTTACCTTAGGCAAATGTCTAGGTGAAAGAAGACTCCTATGGACTCTTGGAATTTGTAGTTGTTTTTAAAAACAAAACCATGGGCAATTTTAGCTAACACAAAGGGAAATGTCTCATATACTCATATATTCGTATACTCATATATATTTCATGAACTGAACGCATGTGTCCTCCTAAAATTCTGAATTCCAAAATATATTCTCTGGTAGGATGGTATTTAGGAATGGGATCTTAGGCAAGTAATTAGAGTTAAATTAGTTTATGGTGGAATCTGTATTCTTACAGGACAGTGACAGGAAAAGAACCTGATACTTGCTCTGTGAGTATGGAAAATTAAGAGACCTATATTCAAGCCCAAAGGAGTGTCCTTTACAGACACAAGGGCTGCTGAGGCTCTGGCACTGAGATTCTCAGTCTGTAGAATGAAGAGAGGTAAGCTCTGTTTGAACCACCCATTCTGGCATGTCCTGTCATCATTCCATGCTAAGACAGTGCCCTTTACTCTCCTGCCACGGTGTCACGTAGTGACTAATTTCTGTTGAGTGTTTCCTGCCATTAACATTCTTCTAAGTATCAGGCTGCTTTTAAGCACAGTTCAGAGCATTGAGAGGAAATGGATGTTCTCAACAGTGCTTTGGGACAGGTCATTTGTATTTTTACGCACATGTTTAAACAAACTGGAGTTAAAAGGTAAACAATAAAGCATGTTATGTGATTTCCCGGAGGTTTGCCTGGATATACGGGGAAAGTCAGTCTGTTGCTAGAGACAGGTAGAAGAAAATTCCTCAGACATTTTCTTTAGAGGACCTTGAAGCGCAAACATTAGTCAATCAATAGAAAAGAGGAAGAAAAAGAATCATTTCAGAAAACATTAGATTTGTAATAAAAGAGTTAACCAATTAAAACATCCTTCCCTTATGACATTATACACTTAGCTTCTTAAGAGTTTAAAGTTAATACCTGATCCACTGAGGATAAGTGGAGCAAATGTGATGTGGATTTAAAAGAAGATGGTGCTCCCAGGATGCTGCTTGCTTTCCCAGCACGGTAGGGCATCTACGGTGGCAGTGGCTGTGGGTATGGGGATAAACCAATGGGACAGAAGTTCTGCAGTAGCGTCATGTGGAGAAGTCTTCCAAAAAGAGACATAATCTGATGTTTTGGAGTTACCCATAAAAAAATAGAACAGAAATAGAGTGGGTCATGCTTCTCTTTGGATTTGAAGAAAAAACAAACTGTCACATTTATCAGGTAATTCTAGTTAATCTTCTAAATGTTCTCTGAAACTGCTAGCTTTCATATGTCTCAAAGCAGGAAATGGGTCTATAAGAGATACAGGGTATAACTGTTATTCTGATGCTTGGGACCTATGATTCAGAAGCTCCAAATGTCTGTGATAAATGGTGTATCATAAACTTTAATATTAAAAGAATAACCCAAACTCCCAGGGAAGTGTAGAAGGCCATCATATCTTCTGACCATAATTTTTGCTCATGGTAAATCAGCTCTTGGTTTGCCACTAGAGCACAAAGTGACTATGCACTCCTGATTGCCCATTATGAACTGAATATTATATGGTCTACTCAACTATAAAATTGAATGTGCATAGCAGCATTCTGCTATAAAAATGGAAATGGTACACAAGAACCTAGGATTGAACTGGCTCAGAAGAAATGAGTAAGCAGTGCTAATATGTGGCTCAGATTTCCAGTATGCCTGGTCTTTCTGCTTTGGTGGGTCTTTCTAACACATAACTTTGATCATTTGGGTAGTAATCTACAACTAATTAAAGAAGAAGAATGAACTCTTGACTGCTTTATGGATGACTCTGCATGATATGCCAGAGTTAACTAGAAGTGGACAGTTATTTCATTGCAGCCCCAGTGTAAGTTCTAAAAAGGCTAGTGAAGAGAAAGCACCCTAAAGGGCAGAAATCTTATACAACTCCATTGCCCAAAAGAATTGTAATAGGCTTCAGATATCAGCCCTAATTATGTGGAATAAGAACTTTAAAAAAAACCCTTAGTTTTCATAAAGACACAGACCTAGGCTTCCTGTACCATTCTGTTTCCCATCTAAAAGACAAATTAGACTCCTTAGCTCAGGTTATTCTTCAAAAATCAAAGAGAATTTTATCTCATCATTGTGAAACATGGAGGTCTTTGTATGGCTCTAGAAAAAAACTTATTGCTTTTATGCTGACTTGTCAAAGATAATTTTAAGATGTTTAGTATGGTCAAAAATGATCTGTGTGATACCAGAAAAGAAATGTAAACATGAATCCATCCATAAACCCTTGATTTTTAATGCTGTTCTGCTTTCAAGTTATGCTAAGGCAATGGTGGCATGAAGTTTGTAGGAGTAACCAACCATCTCTGATGTGATTGAACTTTTAGTCCACAACATGGAACCCATACCTGGCACTGCTTAGATGACCAAGAACATGAAACTAGACAGTCAAGGGACCTAGTGTAAAACCAAATACTACTGTTCTACTAAAAGAACATAACAATAAAGTGACTCCCAATGACTTGTAGGTTAATGTCTTGCTCAGTCATCATCAGAGAAGCTTCCACTTGCATCAGATAGGGACAAATACAGAGACTACAACCAGACACTATGCAGGGAGTGAGGGACCATGGAATACTCATCTCAAAATGGGATATTTCTATCAAATCCTTCCTCCCAGGGTTCAGGGAAACGCACAGAAGAGGAGACTGAAAATTTTAAGAGTCAAAGGGGTTGGAGGACACCAAGAAAATAATGCACTCTAAATCAACATGATCAAAACTCATATTAACTCATTAGAGATTGAGGCAGAATGCTCAGGGATTGCACAGTTCTGTATCCGGTTCTTTGTGTACATATTGTGACATCCAGTTTATTGTGTTTATGGGATTGCTCAGTATGTGAACTATTCTTGTGCCTTCTCTTGGGCTTTTTTATATCTGTTTTCTTTTGTCTAATTTGATGTGTTAGTTCTATTATATAGCATATCATATCATATCAAATCATATCATTATCCCTTACAAGTCTATTTACTGCCCAATGAGATATAGAAAGGGAGTGGATCTGGATGGGAAGGGAGGTGGGCAGAAACTGTGAGGAAAAGAGGTAGACCATAATCAGGATATATTAAAAGAAAAAAACATAAATATATTGTCAATAAAAGGAGTAAAAAGAATTACATCAAAAAGTAAAGAAAAAATAACCTTAAAATCCAACCCACTAACCAAATGATAAAACTCATCAAAAATCTTACAGCTGGTGTCAGTCCTTGTTGTTGTGGTGATCCTGGCTGACTACCCTAATTATAGCAGTGGGTGGGTCATTATTCCTTTTGCTTCTAGTCCTCACTATAGGACCATGCTAGCTCAGCTTCCTACTTAACTGTGTAAAACAGAGTAAATCCTGCTAATTTGTTAATGCTGAGAGGTTTCAACATAAACCCTTTGCCCCTTGATGAACTCATAATTTGATTCATGCTCATAGAACTAGTTGGGAATGTAACAGGGCCCAGATAATAGCACAACTGACACCATCTAGGAAGCACCATTCTGACCTTCAAATCCATCATATAGGCCCCAACACTTGCCAAAATGAAAACAAAGACCTAATCCATCAAGACCTAGTCTATAGTTCCAGGATTCAGAAATGTCCCTAAATGTAATAAACTTGCTTTCTGACTTCTGTAGTTCTGCTTGAAAAACCAGGTGTGTTTTTTGTACATAAAAGATGAAGAACAGTGAGACTTGAGGCTTCATTATTTGGTCAAGTCCCTGTGCAGCAGCCAGCCAGCAATACAGACTTTCTATTCAGCTTTAAGAGTGTCCGTGTTGTTCTTTTGAACTTACCTTGCAACGGAATTTCCTGCATTTCAGTTATTCATCCTTTTTTCCTATTGCCTAGTCTTTTGGTATTTATGGTTTGATATTTTGGTTAATCATCTTTATACTTTTTATTTTCTACAGTATCCTATATAGAATTATGGATTATAAATTCATTTTGTTCTACTAATAATAAGCATTTAAATTTTATACGTGTTTTTTCATGCTTTGTAATCCATTTCCTAGGAATTTTAAAAAATATTCTCCATTTTTGTTTTTTATTGAATTGTATTTTAATTACAACATTTCACTCTTTCCTTTCCTTCCTCCAAGGCCTCTCATAATTATCCTAGTTCTCTTTCAAATTCATGGCCTCTTTTAAAACAATTGTTGTTGGATGCATCTATTTGTTTATATATAAATATATATTTCCAAATATAACCTATTGCGTTCATATAATATTGATTATATGTATATGTCCTGGTTGAAATACATGCCAAGTTACCATTTACTTGGGGATTTGCCTAACTTCTTGTATTTATAAGGCTATGTTTTCTTGTATGTAGAAGTTTGTGCAATTTTTTTATTTTAATTACCTTTGAAGCCCCCTAAATTTATATATTTACTTGATTGAATCTCATGAGGACATCGCATTCTATATACCTTCTCTATTCTGCTCTTTGGAAAACATTTTTATTAACTGTGTCTTTGATAGTTTAATACATGTACATAGCACATTAATACATCTAGTTCTCTTGTCTGTGCCTCTCAGTTGGTGGCTTCTGCACAAACATATCAGACCTTCAGTGTAATTTGTAAATATAGCAGAAAGTTCTAGATGTTAAGGTAACTTCAGGGAATGCATATAAAACTCATAACTTAAAAGCAATTTCAGTGTTTTCCTTCTGACTGAGATACACTAATGATCCTCCAAGCCTTCCATTCCTAGATCATTAAAATCTGTTTTTGGTTATGAGGCTTTAGATCACACACTCCTTTGACAGTGACATTTACAGAATCTATGGTCTATCATATTTATGAAATTATGAGGTTATGTTTATTAACATTCAAAGAGTTTCATGTTTTCTCATTTTCTTCTTGAACCTTGACTTTTGCTGATCTTTATTTTCTAAGTTACCAGTTTTTTCTCTATAATGAACTTGGATATTTGACCTCTTCCATATCGTATTTCTCAAGCTATCATAGCTACGGTTTTCTTTCTGTATTTGTTGTAATATTTGCTTCACATATTTTGCTCTAATATCTTGAATATTTACTTTAATATCTTTAAGTTTTTGTTATTTTTTTGAATCTTATTCAGAACCCTGCCTTTTGATTTACACACTCTTTTAGAGATATTATATCTTTATTTTCAGGTATCATGTGTGTGTGTGTGTGTTGTGTGTGTGTGGGAACTGTTAATGAAGTAGTCAGGAATTTGAAAAACAAAGAGTATATGGGATGGTCTGGTGGAAGGATAGGTTTAATTATATTATAATTTTAAGAACTAAATATATAACTTTTTAAAAAGCACACACATTCAAACACATGGAGTTGTTGTATGTTGGGCAACTACATTTCTTCATAAAGTCTGCCAAGGAGTGTTGTTAATATACCCTGTCTCACTCCATTGAAGGAAGGTGATTTTCCCTCTGCCAGCAGGAATCAATTGCAAATAGCTTCTTGGTCAGGTGTAAGGCCTGGCGACCACTTTGCTGTGACTTATTTGTGATGTGCTGAAGGTGTGCAGGTCCTTTACCTGCTGCCACCATCTGTGAGTTCATATGTTCCTCAGTAATTGTGTCTGGAGATACGCTTTTGTTTTCATTTTGATCTTGGATCTTTGGGAAATTTCTGTTATTGAGTATGTTGATTTATTTGCAGAAGCTTATAATTCTTTAATTTTTCAAACTTCTAATGTTTTGATTTTCTTTATTTTAAAATTTGTTTGTTTTAAATCTGAAAGGTTTACTATTAGCCATTTGTCCATTTAAAATATTTTTTATTTATTTGATACTGGACATGAAACTTTGGGAGGTGCACCAGCTTTCCAAGAGCTCTACTACTACATTGCACTCAAGAGAAGTAAATACACATCTTGTAGCCTTTCTCTGTGTATAGATAGCTTGCAATTTTCCTATAAAGCCATGCTTTCAGGGAAGCAGTAATCTCTGTCCTTACAAAGGTGAACTGGACCCTGTGCCATTCTCTCAACTAACTGAACCTAGAAAGAAAAAAAATGTCAGAAGCCTGTGACAAAAGCCAGCTTCCCCGAGGCTCAGCTTCCTAGCTAGCATAAAATTTAAAGGTTCAAATCTTCTTTTGTTACAGCATCATTTCCGTTTTATCTTGAAAGTCCACAAATTCCTCACAAATGGTGACTCAGACATCTATACCCCTGGCTTTGTCAGCCTTCATCCTCACTTCCTGAGGGTAGCACATGGAGCTGATGGGCCTCAATGTTTAGGCCCATAGCCATGAGGTGAGACAGACATCTATAGTGACAGAGAAGTTTCCACGAAATCCACTTAAGCCTCCATTTTACAGAACAACCGCTCAGATGGCCTCCCTGGATGGGCCATCTCAATAACGATGTGGATTCTCTCCCCCGAGGCTGACATTTTCAGCAGCTTGAGAAAAGTCTGCCATGCTTTCATCTCCTTTACAGCCATCTTGCTCAGCTGTCGCTGACGTGGTAGTCAGCAAGTACTCAAACTTCTGAGCTGCCAGAAAAGCTGTAACGGAGGGTTTGCTCTTCCAGCGTTAATGTCTCCTTCAACTCTGCATCAGAGCTGTCAGTCCGACAGTCTAAGCTCCATTCCTTCTTGCTTTGAAGTTTGGCTGTTTCTATAGAAACTGGGCCTCAGTAGACTTGGCTGAAATGGGCTAATAACTTCTCAGGAGAGGCTTCTTCATTCCTCATGACTCTGTAGAGTCCGAATTAGGAATATGATTTTAGACAGTGTCCAATTAGGCTTATGCAGTGAAAGACGATTGAAATTTCAGTTTTGTTAGCATTTCTGCTGTGCTTTTAGTAAGCCAACAAACTGATGAGCATGGTTCACAATAGAAGATTCCTATGGGGATCATGAGGCCAAACTTGTCCTTGCTGGTACTCTATATTCTATTATTCCATGCTGCTTCCTGGAAGCCTATTGGCTTGGCCTACTCCACTCTCACTCCTGCAAAGTGGGTCTGTGTCATCGCCAATGCGTCATTATTTCTTATTTATTTAAGCAAGGCTGACTATTTTTCAATGATAAGCACGTGTCTGTGTATGTATTATGATGACTAAGTTAGAGGGTTCCAGAACTTCATTTCCATATAATTTCATTTGGTTTATATATTTTAGCTTTGTTTTAGGGGGAAAGCTTAGTAATAAATAGAATAAATAAAATAATCAATGTTTTGTATTGGTTAATATTAAGTATATTGATCACTTTTTAATCTATATTTTAAATGTTTTTGTGTGCATGTATATTGGAGTGGGGGACTGCCTAAGGTCTAAATATAATTTTCTGCATTTTGTTCTTTATCCACCACATGGGTTTCACTGATTTAACTCAGGTGGTCAGGGTTAGTGACAAGTGCCTTTTCCCACTAAGCCATCTTACCAGGTCAAATTTTACTGTTTAAATTTATTTTTAACTGTTACATAAAATGTCAAAAATTTCTGCATATTAATGGAGCATCATGGTATTCTTTGATGCATGCTTGTAATGTTTAAATCAGATTAAACATATCAGTCTCCTCAAAAATGTATCATATATCTATTATAAAACATTAAAAATCTTGTTGTTTTACTTATTTAGTTTAAATATCATTCTTAATTTATTGTAGTGCTATTTCATTTCTATTTTAATAAATAAAACTTGCCTGAAGTTCAGAGAATTACATCGCCTCACTGATTAGCCTTACAGACCAGGCAATGGTGGCACACACCTTTAATCTCAGTAGCCACACTAGTTTGTCATAGAAACTTGGTGATAGTGGTGCATGCTTTTGATCCCACACTAGAGAAGAATATAAGAATAGGAGACAGTTCTCAGACACAGTCTCATGCTGAGATTTCTGGAGGCAGGATTGCCATTTCAACCTGAGAAAGAGGTAAGAGTCAGTGGCTGGCTGTTTTGCTTTTCCCTTCAGGTTGAACCCCAATTTTTGTCTCTGGGTTTTTATTAATTGTAATACAAATTATCATTTTATTTTATGTGTGTAGGTGTTTTATCTGCATGTATGTAAGTCTCTGGACCATCTAAGATTCCTGTAAGTGCCAGAAGAGGGTGTCAGATCTTATACTGGAGATATAAGTGGTTGCCACTGTCAAATGGGTACTGGGAATGAAACCAAGGTCCTCTGGAAGAGCAACTAGTGCTCTTAATTGCTAAGCCCCCTCTCCACCCCTTTTGTTGTTTGAAATGTGCAGTGAATTATTATCTTTACGCACTGTATTGTTCAATAGTAAACCAGAGGTATCTTCCCTAACTGTTACACAGGTAGAAAATCATTGAGATGCTGTGTTTGGACCACACACATACACATAATGCATACATGTAACATAAATATATAACACACACAACACAAATACATAAGACACAGAGATATATTTATATGTGTCAGAAGCTCTAAATAATTTCATGAGTTAGCAAGTCTTGGCTTTGATGTTAAGGTTTTTAGGACTAACATTAACACACTCTGAACAGTATCTTGTTACCAACACCCCTGCTTAGCTAATCACCATTATTCTTATGGTTCTGTCTCACACAGAAATTTGATCTCACTAAGATTTTTTTAATTTGATATTGATCTTTGGTTTTGTATTATTGATAATGTCATTGTTTTCATACTGGTTTTGTTTATTACATTAAAATATTTTTAGGGAAATTTTTAGTTTTCATACTAACTCCCTCCATGTTGCTAAGGATTTTAGTAGGGCAATGATCAAAGAATCGATGAATAGGTTTTATTAGGCATTATACTTCCAGCATGTATTTATAATATGCTGGGACTTGGAAAACCTGAATTCAAGATATTTAGTGAAATTCTTGTTGAAATTTTTATCTTTCTTCTTCTCCTTGTTTATGGAAGAGGACCCATTCTTGTTTTTCAGGTTCCATAGTATTTACAAGAGGAAAGCAGCATAAAACTGTCTTATTTACATTTTTCAGCAAAAGCCCTGATTTAGTATTTAAAAAATGCTCTTATTAATTTTCATAATAAACTCTTTTGAAGTAAGACATATTAAAGAAGCCACAGTTAAAATTCCAAGAATGATGTCATTAAAACACAACATAGTAATAAATACTGAATTGTATGTTGATCATACAACTACACATTAGAATCTTTCACTCAATGTTAATGAAAGCCTTCATTGTACAGAACTGATATGATAAAACCAGCAAAAATTCTCAAAACAATTTTACTGAGCTTGGTTCTATTTACTGCTTACTCTTCTGATAGCAGTCTGTTTTAACACAATGTTAAAGGTCACTTACTGCTTTGGTCCTTGACAGAGTTGGTGAGCTGGTCTTTCCAGACAGCATTGGCTCCTCAGAGCCCAGGGCTGAGGTTTCCTCTGAGGAGTAGCTTCAGGTGCATCATCACATCGACACCATGTGGCCTTAAGTAATGTAGCTTTTCGAATGCACTGAAAATTCTTATGCAGTCAAGTCCTGACCACATCAGTCTAACCATGAACAGAGAAATCTGTCCACCCAGGAGAGGTACCTAGATGATTATGTGCTCCTCACCTCTGTGTTTCTATGAGTGATTTGTAATCCTTCTTCACCAATCAACATGCTTGTCCATGGCATAGGCAGTACTTTGGTTTTTTTTAGTTCAGATATAAAACTTACATGCTGTGGGACAACAGCATGTAAGTATCCTGTCACTTGTACTATTTTTAATAAAATGCTGATTGCCCAGTAACCAGGCAGGAAGTATAGGTGAGGCTACGGTGGCAACCAGATAGGAAGTAGAGGCGTTACAACAAGAATTATGGGAAGCAAAAAGTTTCAGTCTGCAATCATCACCCAGACACAGAGGAATTCAGACAAAGAACAAGCAAGATGTGACTGCCTCACCGAAAAAGGTACCAAGCCACATGGCTAACACAGACAAGAATAATGGATTATTATAAGTTATAAGAGTTAATACGAAGCCTGAGCTACTAGGCCAATCAGTTTATAATTAATGTAGATCTCTGTGTGTTTATTTGAAACTAAACATATGTAGAACATGGTGGGATAGAAACCTCAGTCAACATTTACATATGCTTTAACTATGGTTAAGAAAGAAGCAGAGAACAGCAACAACATTAACAAAAACCTGGAGAGAAATGCAAACAATAAGACAGGGAATTTGTTTATTTATTTTCAGATCCCATCCTCTGTCTCCATAGTTAACCATTCTCTATCACACAAGATTGTTTGAAGACAAACTCCAAAGAAGAGAGATCTACAAGGAGACAGACTCTTTCATTCCTACTCAACAGTTACCTTGATAGCTCCACATTCTACCCTAAGACCTTCATTTTATTCTCATTATTGCTGCAAGGACTGTCTTTCCTCCTTTGAAAAATTATCCATATCATTGTGTGTTACAACAAATGCAACATATATACAAAGTATGCAACAAGGTGAAAGAATGTAATTTCATGACATATATGGTAGAAAACAATAACATTAACTTCTAGTACCAACATTTATTGAATGCTGCTTCTACTTAACATGCAAAATAACTGATCCACAGACCCAAAACACAACAATGAGCTGTAAGTGTTAATTTCCATTAATGGACAAGGGTATTAAAGCTTTGTTAAAATCAAACAGATTAGTCACTTAAAAGTCAAAATTTGAATGTCATTGTCTTGTCATAAACTATTTAGCATCTTGCACCCCATCCCCTGTTTCTTGACCAAAGTTTAATAGATGTGTGTGTGTGTGTGTGTGTGTGTGTGTGTGTGTGTGTGTGTGTGTGGTGTTTTGGGATTGAGTGAGAAATAGATGAACAGCTACAGAGTAGTGGCTTTGCTAACTGAAGAAATATTCTTTATCCATGAGCAAGAAGACAAAGGCTATGTATGACTTGTGAGTGTGAGTGTTCTTTCTCAGGGACATGATGGCAGACAGCTTAAATTGGTTTTAAAGGATAGTTAATAAATTGACAGAACACCCTAAATCTCTATAGATTCCAATTTTATACTAACATAACCTTTATTCTTGATGATTGGTTTTACTCATATTCCATAATAATTATCAGGTTGACAGATATCTTGATACACTAAAGTTTTAGATCAAAGTAGGACTAAATAACATTTATACATTGATTCTTTGGTCTTCCCAAGCTATTCTAAGAAGAGGCAGAGAGCCCAATAAGACTGATTCAAAAAAGAATCTAAGCTGCCTATAAAAAAGTAAGAGAATGCTTAGATTGACTGAACTTATTTTAAATGGATCAGAGAACTAAACCCCAAAAATAATTTAAATTAGTTTTTAATTTTATTTTTATTAAAAGGAAATCTGAATTTTTCTAAAGAGGACTTGCCAGTTTTTAACAAAGCTTTTCTGAAAAAACATTTTTAAATAATTAGCAGCCTCTGCAGGATTGGGTTCAGATAGAGTCAGCTGTGATGAAAATAAATTGATACACTGTAAAAGATAATTTACATTCAGCAGAAGCTCAAATTCTAATTCAGAGAAAAGATCTCAAGATGAAATACATCCCGGAGTTAAGAAATCTAATTACCCTGACTGTCGCATTTCTCAGCAAGCCGAACTTTGCTTTTGCATCTATGCCATTAAGTCAGCATGCTACAAGGATTTAATGGAGGTGTTTTTCATTAATATCTATAGATTTTGCAAAGTTTCAATAACAAAAATATTCATATTTTCAGAGGGATGTTTGTCATTAATTTTATGCTCACAACTTTTTTAATCTAGTGATTTTATTTGTTTCAAATATTATTATGACTTTAAAATCACATAATCTAAATATTAAGAAATGAAAATAATTTCAATTTGGAGAATATTTTTTATTACTTTTCCCCAAATGGGCTTGTTTTCCCTCCATCATAGAATATCACAATTCTTTTCTTTTCACATCTTCATAACGTTTCAATTTACAGCATACTATAGATGCTCTTTCTGAATAAAAGCACGGAAGTAAGCTATGATCAAAAGACATTGCAAACCACCATGCATTTTTTAATATCATAATCTTTAACTTTATACCAAAGGAACACTTTTTGTTCCTTTTGTGCAAATATTTAATTTCTCAGAATAATCTGACTTTTGTTGACAAAAAATGAAAGAAACAGTTTATCTTGAACATGACCTCTGTTATTAAGCATATTTTTCTAGCATAATTCAGTCTTGCTGAATTGTTTAAGCTATTGAAATAGATCTGAAATCCAACAACCATCCTGGTTACAAATAACAAACCATGCTTTATTAATCTCCCAAATAGAGACATAAATGTTCCTTTTCTACAGCTTAGAAAAAAGCAGCAAAATGTGTAGATCAATGGAGTTAGTAACCAAGAAAGTACACCATTAGCTAATTTTAAAGTTGCAGTCCATTCTTAACTTTTCAGACTTCTAAGCTACAACACATCATAATAGTATTGTCCTTATTCTTATTATGTGACATGTCTATAGACTGAAATATGAATGCAAAAATTTATATCTTTAAGTTGAATAAAAATGTATATAATTATATGTATATTTCAATTGGTGGTGTCTCCATTGACTTATTGCAAAAAAAACTTTAAAGCTTAGTAAACATTGCATTTTTATTTGCAAGTTCTTCGTCATAAAACTTTAACATTAATGGAAAGAGTTCTTTTTAGCCCAGCATGGTGGTTTATGCATAACTGTTGTTTAAGCACCTGGGATATAGAGATAAATAAATCTGGAGTTGATCCTTTAGGACAAGTACAAATCTTGCCTTGGTGAGACCCCCCCCCCAAAAAAATACCCAACCCACACAAGGAGGGTGTGGAGAGATTGATGAGTGGTTTAGAGCACTGACTTCTCTTCCAGAGAAGCTGGGTTTTATTTCCAGCACACATGATGGCTGACAGTATCTGTTAATCCAGTTCTAGGGGATCTGATGTTCTTTTCTTACCTCTATGGGCCAGTGGTACACAGAGATACATGCAGGCCAAACACTCACTCAGAAAAACATCTTTAAAATACTTAAAAGATGTGTGTGTATGTGTGTGTGTGTGTGTGTGTGTGTGTGTGTGTGTGAGGGAGAGGTGGTGGGGGGAGAGAGAGAATATGTTTGTCTGGAAAGTGAATTCAATGGTAAAAGTGCTTGTCACATAAGCAGCATATGAACTAGGGTTCAGATCCCTAGGACCCACATACTGGGTGTGCATGGCAGCCAGCCTATAACTCTAGCTTTGGAAGGTAGAGTCAGAGAATCTCCCGAAGAAACTGAATGGCAAGGAGAGCCATATTGGCAAAGCTTGACTCTCTCTCTCTCTCTCTCTCTCTCTCTCTCTCTCTCTCTCTCTCGCTCTCTCTCTCTCCACACACATACACACACACACTCAATTGCATACATAACTTGTGGCCACATCTATGCAAACATATGTGTATTTGTGTATGCATTCCACATACACAAAAGAAAATTAAAGAAAAGGCTTTGAAACTGAATCTTTAGTTTGTAAGATTAATACATCTTGAAAGCTCACAAACAATATGGAGTGTGTTTGTAAAGTTAATAATATTGTATTATATACTGGAAATTTGCTATGATAATTCACTATAGTCACAAACATGAAGAACAAAGGAAAGTGCGAAGGTTGATAAGTGGTGTTATCTTCTGGAGTTGTGGTCATTAATTCAAGATGCATACACACATTGTGTGTCTTACATATGTGGATTTTAATCATTAAATATATATCAATAAAACACAGGAAAAGAATATTTCTTAAATATGATATTGACAACAGAATAATATTTGTCCTGGGGCCAATAAAAGTCTACCATGTTAAAAGTTGCAGAGAATGCTTAAAGCATAAAGTTTTTATGTAAGAACATTGAACCACAGAGGATTCAGTAGATAAAATGACATGTAACTTAAAAATTTGACTGGTGGAAGTAATGTAATTTTATTTCAATTAAAACACATTAAAATGATAAATAGATAAAAACATTAAAAACAGTTACAAACAGAAAACAGGTGAATAAATTGTTTTAAGTAAATAAAGTTTTCAACCTCAAGCTTTATTGAAAGAAGTAATAATTGACAAAGGAGAATTTCACCAGTCCAGGAAAAGAAGAGGGCAAGAATAAGAGGGAGGGAAAGTAAATTTACCTCAAAGAATAGTAAAACAGGCACAACACAAAAAGGAAGTAAGGAGTACATATAAACTGACCTGATGAAATGCATGCAAGAAACCAGGTATGTAGTGTACCCCATAGACCCAGACCTTCAGAGATAGAGGCCGGAGAATCAGGAATTCAAGGCAAGGCTTGCTTGAATTTGAGACCAATTTGAGTGACAGGAGACCTTTTCTCAAAAACAAACAAAATAAACGTATGTGTTTAAAATATTAACAAAATAAAATATACCCACTGCTTCTGTAGTTTATGCCACTATTTTTCTAGGGCAAACAAGAAGCATGATTATGCTTTAATAGTTTTTAAATTTGTAATTATATCATTATGATAAAGTTTAATGCACTGTGTTCTTTTTTGATATTTCTCATATTCCTCCTTTAATTTTTATTAAATGTATGTGTATAAACATCTTTTTTGTATATTGAATTAATTAATGTGTATTTCTATGTTAACTATGCATCCATTTCCATTCTTAAGGATTACAACAATGGTTTGGTTAAGAACTTTCCTGTCATATATTCACGTGTTGGAGGCTTGGTGGTATTATTTAAAGTTGATTGAGGCTAGAGTTACTGGTTAATCAGTGTGATATTAGATGATGTGGCTTGGTTGGTGTACGTAGGTCACTAGGAATGTGGCTTTCATAGTTCTACCTTGTGCATCTCTCCTCCCTCTCTTTCCCCCTAATTTCACTTACCCACCCCCACCCCAACCCCTGCCACCTGCCACCTGCCTTTCTCTGTTTTTTTTTTATTTTTGTTCCAGAGTAAAGAACCTGTCTTTCCATTATGCCCTCTGTGCTATGATAGTCTACTGTGCCAGAAGACATAGAAACAAAACTGTCCAGTGATGAGTTGAAGTCTTTGAAAGCATGAGCCAAAGTGAACCGTTGGTCTTTTCAAGTTCGGTATGCAAGGTGTTTTATTACTGTAAGTTTTGTCTTTTCTTGGCTTTATTTTAGTGATTTATTGATTTCTTCCAAATTTTTGTTTATTTTTTCCTTACTTTCTTTAAGGGATTTTTTTCAAAACCTCTTTAATGACCTTAATAATCTTAATAAAGTCATTTCAAGTCATTTTCTTGTGCTTCAACTGTGTTGAGTTGCTCAGATCGTAGTGTTGTGGGATAACTTGGCTCTGGTGATGCCATATTGCCCTCTCTGTGGGTGATTGTGATGCCTTACACCGGTGTTTAGGCATCTAGATTTGAGATGGTTATAGATCTATGTGTTGATTTCTATGTTTCTCTTTGTTGGATTGGTGCTTTGTTCCTTTATTACTTTTTCCTTTCTAGTCTTTTGACCTGGGATCCCAAGATTTGACCTCATCTCAGATAAAACAGAATTCTTCTTCTGAAGTTGTAGACTAGGATATGGATTTTGGTGTGTGTGTGTGTGTGTGTGTGTGTGTGTGTGTGTGTGTGTGTGAGTGTATGTGTGTGTGTGTGCAGGATAGCAGAAAAAAAGTAAGAAATAGCTTGATTTTCATTTTATATGTTATTTATAGAAAAATATTCATGAAGTTAGTCTTTAGTAGTCGTTAGTCATCTCTACTTTTTTCTTGTAATGTGAACTGAATTCATATGGTCTTTGTTCTATCGTCTCAGCTCAATTTTGTAACTTGTTTGCTCTTAATTCTTCTGACTTGCTCTTACAAGACATTTTTTTCCTGTGATATCCAGATATACATTTCTATTTCAGAAAGGCTATACTCACTCACCCCTAACTTGTTAGTTCTGTGGTTTAGTTTGTTACCATATGTATGAATTTGGTTGTTCTTTTTTTAAGTCATACACTGGTACTCACAGTGTTTCTACCTCCAAATCATTTTATAAACATTGAAGGAGAAATTATAGATCTTTTATTATTACATGAGATTTTTGTGATGCCAGAGTAACAACATAAAAACTTGGAACAGTTGAAAAAATATTTATCAGCAATCTATTTGATAATACTTTGTGGAAGATACATAGATAATAGTCTCTACAATGACAGAACTTACTAAGTGGCATTGGATTCTGAAAGCACTACTGAAATAATTTTGACAAATACATATTTTTCTAATGCCTTTCTGTCTTTGGATAAGACATATTACAAAAATCTATATGTAAATAAGCTGCTATGGACAAAACAATGAGTAAAATAATCAATAATTTATGATAGTATGATAACTTGGTGTTACAAAATTTTAAATTCACTTTTTAGTATCTTAGAATAGAGAGTAACCAAATATTAATATGGTAAATACATCTCCTATCAGGGTTTCCAAACTCATACCACATGCTTCAGAAATGTATTTTTTCATAAATATTAAAGAATATTTTTCTACATTATTTTTCATGAGTCCTCATCTATGTTTCTTTGTTAAATTAGATGTTAATTCCTATGATTTTCATAGGAAGTAATGATTTCATGTACAGACAGTGATATTGACAATTAATAAATGGGACCTCCTAAACTGAAAAAGTCTTCTTTAAGGCAAAAGATACTGTCAATAAGACAAAACAGCAACCTATAGACTGGTAAAAGATCTTCACCAACCCCACATCTGACAGAGGACTGATATACAAAATATATAAAAAACCCAGAAACTAGACATCAAAATAACAAATAATCCCATTAGATAATGGGGTATAGAGCTAAACAGAGAATTCTCAACAGAAGAATATCAAATGCCTGAAAGTCATTTAAGGAATTGTTCACCATCCTTAATCATCAGGGAAATACAGATCAAAATGACTCTAAGATACCATCTTACACCTGTCAGAATGGCTAAGGTCAAAAGTACTGAGAACACTTATATTGAAGAAAATGTGGAGTCAGGGGATAGCTCCTCTACTGCTGGTAGGAAACTTATACAGCCACTTTGGAAATCAACATGATGATTTGTTAGAAAAATGGGCATCAGTCTATCTCAAGACCCAATGATACCACTCCTGGACATATACCAAACGGATATTCAATCATACAGCAAGGACACTTGCTTAATTATGTTCACAGGAGAATTATTTGTAATAGCCAGAACCTGGAAACAACTTAGATGCCCCTCAATGGAAGACTGGATAAAAAGAATGAGACAAATTTACACGATGTTGTTTT
Source organism: Myodes glareolus (assembly GCF_982192425.1). Classification (NCBI taxonomy): domain Eukaryota; kingdom Metazoa; phylum Chordata; class Mammalia; order Rodentia; family Cricetidae; genus Myodes; species Myodes glareolus. Next base: position 74,684,477 of record NC_142030.1, read on the forward strand.
ACTCAACTGTAAAAAGGAAACAAACAAACAAAACCATGACATGAAATCTGCAAACAAATAGATGGAACTAGAAATAAACCACCCTAAATGAGGTAACCCAGACTTAGAAAGACAAGCACAGTACGTACTCACACTCATAAGTGGATATTAGATGTAAATGAAAGGTACACCAGGCTACAAAAATCAGCCCCTGAGAATCCTTGTACCAAGGAGGACCCTAAGAGGGACATGTGGAACTCCCTCAGAAAAGGAAGTAGATGGGATAGCCTGGGTAAACTGGGGGCAGGAGAGAGTAGAGGGGAGAGAAAAGGAGGGGAATGGGAACATAAGGGATCAAAATGGTCAAATTGTGGACAGAATGGAAGGGGAGAGTTGATGTGAAATTTCCCTCTTTATGTTGTGATTACCATTAATGAATAAAGAAACTGCTTTTAGTTAGGTGGGAAAAGCTAAACTGAATTCTGGAGAAAGAAGGACAGAGTCAGAGAGAAGCCATGTAGCCCCGCTGGAGATAGACAATGGAACTTTACCCGGTAAGCCACTGCCATGTTGTGATACACAGATTAATAGAGATGGGTTAAATTAGTATGTAAGTGTTAGCCAATAAGAATCTAGAGCTAATGGGCCAAGCAGTGATTTAAATAATCTAGTTTCTGTGTGATTATTTTGATCCTGAGAAGCCAGAAACCCACAAACAGCCTTCGTTCAACAGAGAGTTATGGGGAAGTACTTTGATGGGGGGCCATTATGATGAGAAGGGCAAACCCACAGAGACAGCAGACCTTAGCTTATGGGCGCTCAAGGACTCTGAATAGACAGCTAGGGAGCCAGAAAGAGACCAACGTAGGCCCCCCTGCATCTTGGTGACAATAAGTAGCTTGGTCTTTTGTAGGGCCCCGAGCATTGGGACCAGGACCTGTTCCTGATGCTTGAACTGGCTCTTTGGAATCTTTTCCTTATGGTGGATTGCCTTGTTCAACCTTAATGCAGAGGGGAAGAGCTTAGTCCTGCCTCAGCTTAATGTGCCATGCTTTGTTGATTCTTCTGGGAGGTCTCACCCTACTGAATGGACATGGAGGAGAAGTGGATGGAGTATAGGGGGAGGTGGTAGGACGGAGTAGAAGGAGAGGAGAGAGGATAAGGAAAGTGTGGTTGGTATGTAAAATATATAAAAATGAAAAAAGAAAATATATTTAATATTCTTTTGTAGATTATTTGATTTTCTCCTAATACCAATAAAAATATGTTATAAAAGATAAAGTAGACAAGACTAGGCAAGCATTAAGCAAAACAAAACAGAACAAACAAGCAATTTAAATAAAATACAACATTGTATTTCAACAAATATTAAAACCAAAAGTGGGACTTAGGGGAGCAGCATTAAGTAAAGTGCTTTCTCTACAAGCAAAGTTCAGAAATCAACACCCTTGGAAAAGTCAATTATGCAGGCAGCTGTCTGTAACCCTAGCACTAGGTATATGGAAACATTTGGATCCGGTCTAGTAATAAAAATGTGATCAATATGCAGCCAGAGATCGTGTTTCAAAAGTAATGTATAGAACAGGAAAGGAAGACACGTGACATCAAACTCTCAACCACTGCACATACACACAGGCAAGCACACACTCACACACATACATACATTGAATACATGCACACAGGTATGTATGCACCACAGACACAATATGTATACATCTACAGTAATCAGAAGAATTGAAATACAGAAGAGACCAAAGATGATATATTTTTGAGCATTTTTTATCTGAAATTTGCAATTTTAAATGTTAAGGTGATTTAAAATCAGTAACAGAGTATAGCTACTGATAAGTTGACTACACTCCACTGAAAGGCCAAACTTCCAAAAATATTTAGGCAGTTCAGGTTGCTTTTGATGGTTTTCAAAACCAAAGCAAAAATGGACACTGTGTTGGGTGTGAAGGGAGGCAGAGTGAGCGGAAAGTGGGGGAGATGAGAATATAATCAAAACATACTGCATGTTATCAAAGAATATATATATATATATATATAATTAGCAAGAGTCTTCTTAGATAATATCAGCAATCTCTGTTTATATTGATGCTCTGACCTGAGATCATGTTCTCTTCTATTATGATGCTGCTGGTTACAGGAATATTTCCCTAGACACAGACTATCTTGAAGTTCACTTATGAGAACCAAGTCTTTTTGGGACATTAATAATTTCATTATGTTTGTCAAATATCTTTTATAAATCACATATAACCCTGGGGATTTTCCAGTGTTGAAATAAGCCTGTCACTTGCAGCCTCTTGCTCTTCTGAACACTATGTGTTCCACATGCTGTGTCAATGGGGCATATTAGTATAACTCTTGCATAGTAGTCAAGGGTAATCTTTGCACCCAAGGCAGAAGTGTGTGTTATACTTCTTTCTCTAACGTGTCTGTGTCTTCTACCTCAGAGATCAGCATTTTTAAGCTTAATTACTTGTCTCCTTTTTACATTATTTTTATTCACCAAAATATTAACCTATTTTAAACTCATAATAAAATTGCATCAATCTTAAAAGTGATTATTATTAATTTAGATGTGTACTTATTTAATCAGATTATTTTTCATGATCTTTATCTTGCCTTTACTATCCCTTAGATAGCTTAATTTTTCTATCATCAATTTTATATGTATGGTTCTATCGCTTACCAAAATGTTGTCACATTAGTATAAAATTTTAATTTGTGAAAATAGAATAATAATGCTGTCTTTTACATTCATTACTTTATTTCTCCCTCTAAATCATGGATACATCTTTTGTCTCTGGCACATTGTTTCTACAAGATTTACTCTATACAATTATGAGAGAATGCAACTCTGTTCATATTTCATTAGTGTATACCATATGGCATCTGAATTACTTGGTAGCCATTCTCAAACTCCTCATTGTAACCTCACTGTTCATTCTGTTGAGGGAGAAACAGCCACCTGTGTCTCTTTTGCCTTGATTTAACTGACAAGTACTCTTTTACTCTTAATGTTTATCCTCCCTTGATCTCAGTGACATTATCTTTTGTTGATTTTCAAGCTGCAGAATCCAAGGCCACATACAATCCATCCTTCATCACTCTTCCGCCTCTCTGTAAAAGTTTAAAGGAAAACTACACTGCTCTCAAGTACTCTCTGTGCTGAAAGAGCCTGAATAAAGTTAGGAGGACGTGTTTGTCTCTCTCTTACAGTGCCCTTCATGTTCTCCTTTGTGTGGCAGATGTAATTTTGTTCTCACAAGACTCTCTATCAAGTTAACTCTTGGGAGTTTTTCTGTATGGATCCTTCTGGATGTTTTTCCGATTTAAAAAAGAGTAACCAAGCCACTGCCTAAGTAATCAAATCTTTTCAGTATTACCACCTTCCACCAAATAGATACTTATTTTGAGTCATCAGTGTATACTTTCAAGAGTCTACTAAAATCTCTGGATATATCTGTACTTTTCCAAAATCAGCAAGAGCTAAGCCAAGTTCATGGTTTTCCCTATACCTGCTCCACTCATTCTTCCTCCAAGTTTTAGTATTTTTATTAATATAATGTGTAGCTGGTTGCTTAAACTTGTGAGCTGACACACCTCTTATTGTTCTTTTTAAAAGACGGGTGTGTTCCCTGGCAGGCTTGCAGAGCAGCCGCTAGTTCAACAAGGATGGCTGTGGGTCCCTGTAAGATCTCCAGGGTGGCAGGCTGATCCCGCCACGCGCCCAGACGAGTCAGGCAGGTGGGTATGGTGGATAAAAGGCTCACAGGACATAGTAAATAAACATAAGGGTAAACATTTATTACTTAAAAAGAAACAGAGAGACAGAGATAGACAAACATAAAGACATAAAAACATAGAGACAGAGAGAAACACGTGTGTACACGCTGAGAGAGAAAGACCAAAGAGAGAGAGTTAAGATGAAGGCGAGGGACATCAGAAGTGGCTGGGAGTGGGCGTTCTTAGCTCTTAAAGGGATCAGACCCAAAGGAATAACACTTCTTATGTCCAGTATCCATTTAATTACCATGTATCCTGTATCCTCCTTATGGATTCATTTTTTCCTCATTGTTTTTCTCTTACAAAGACTTCAGAGAACTCTCACTCTTCCGTCTGATAAATACCTAAATCATCTGTTTTAGTTATTTTTCCTGTTTCTGTAATAAAATATCCTGTCTAAAGCAACTTAAGAGAGAAAGGGTTTACAGTGGCTCACATTTTATGGTTACAGTCCAGCGTGGTACAGAAGTCACAGTAGCTGGAACTTATGATAACTGGCCAGAGTCAGCAAACACAGAAGAATATCAATATTTGAGCTCAACTCACTTTCTACTGTATATACAGTCTAAGATCACAACACAGGGATTGGTGTTACTTAGAGTAGGATGTCTCCTAACTCAAGTAATCTAATTAATATAGCCCCTAATGCTTTAGATCTCACCAAAATGACATTGTAGTCAGCCACTATATCATCCTCTACAATGTTATTTTATGTTCATACAAGGTAAAGCTAATCATAAGTGGATGTCAAAAGTTAGTATAATTTTTTTAACATGATACCAAAGACTTCTTGGGATCTAGATTCACGTAAATTTCTAAAAGGCCATGTCTTCTGAAGTCAGTTTGAGTTTCAGACACAAACGCCAAAATAGAAAAGTATTTTCCACACATACTAGCTATTGTCAGCCACATTCTTAGTCAAGCAGAATCTGCATTGCTAATTTCCTTTTCTTCCTTTCTGAGTTCTTTACTGTTCCATCTATTTTATGGGCCCTTTATCTTTAATTGTGTAGTCCTACTATGATCTCTTATAGCAACTGCATCCAACTTGTGAATATTCAACTGATCACTTTCACCAAACTGTTATAATACTGTAGGTGTGAACAGAGCAATCTTGGTTATTTCTGTGTAAAAACTAGCACATTACCTTTAGATTTCTATCCATAAGCCCTAAGAGGAGTTCCCCAACACTGCACAGACTTTGGTATTGTGACTATTTAGGGTCATGCTGAAAGTGGACATATTCACGAGATGCTGAAAACAAGATCATATGCACACAATCACCTGCCACTTTGAAAGAAAAATTTCTTTTAACAGAGCAAACAAGAAAAAATACTACAGCAATACTAAAACCTTCCACAGGAGTGAATACATACCATATTCCTCTTTTTGGGTCTGGGTTACCTCACTCAGTAAAGCATTTTCTATTTCCATCCATTTGCATGCAAAATTCAAGATGTCATTGTTTTTTACCGCTGAGTAAAACTCTAATGTGTATATGTTCCACACCTTCTTTAACCATTCTTCTATTGCGGGGCACCTAGGTTGTTTCCAGGTTCTGGCTATTACAAATAGTGCTGCTATGAACATAGTTGAACAAATACTTTTGTAGTATGATAGGGCATCTCTTGGGTATATTCCCAAGAGTGGAATTGCTGGGTCCTGAGGGAGGTTGACTCCCAGTTTCCTGAGAAACCGCCACACTAATTTCCACAGTGGCTGCACAAGTTTGCATTCCCACCAACAATGGATGAGTGTTCCCCTCATTCCACATCCTCTCCAGCATAGGCTATCATTGGTGTTTTTGAGTTTGGTTATTCTGACAGGTTTAAGATGATATCTCAAAGTTGTTTTGATTTGCATTTCCCTGATAGCTAAGGAGGTTGAGCATGACCTTAAGTGCCTTTTGGCCATTCGGAGTTCATCTGTTGTGTATTCTCTGTTCAGTTCAGTACCCCTTTTTTTAATTGGGTTAATTAGAGTTTTAGTGTCTAGTTTCTTGAGTTCTTTGTATATTTTGGAGATCAGACCTTTGTCTGATGAGGGGTTTGTGAAGATCTTCTCCCAGTCAGAAGGTAGCCTTTTGGTCTTACTGACAGTGTCCTTTGCTTTACAGAAGCTTCTCAGTTTCAGTTGGTCCCATTTATTCATTGCTTCTCTCATTGTCTGCACTCCTGGGGTTCTGCTTAGGTACTGGTCTCCTGTGCCTATATCTTGTAGACTAGTTCCCACTTTCTCTTCTATCAGGTTCAAAGTGGTCAGATTAATGTTGATGTCTTTAATCCATTTGGACCTGAGTTTTATGCATGGTGATAGATATGGATCTACTTTCATTCTTCTACAGGTTGACATCCAGTTATGCCAGCACCATTTGTTAAAGATGCTTTCCTTCTTCCATTGTATACATTTAGCTCCCTTGTCAAATATCAGGTGTTCATACGTAAGTGGATTCTAACCATTATTAAAAGTCTTTGAGCCTATTATTCGTGATCCTAGAGAAGCTAAATAAGAAGGTGAACCTGTTGAAAATCATGTAGCTATCTGCCTGGAGATTGGAAATAGACAAGAGTCCCAGGTAACCTCGGGTGCATTGGGGGGGTGGGAGGGTTGTTGGAAGGGGAGAGGGTTAGAGAGAAGGGAGTAGGGGAGGAATGGGGAAAGCTAGGTGGACTGGGATGGGGGGAGGGAGGAAGGATGGATATGAGATCAGGGAAGAATATATTTCAACTAAGGGAGTCATTTTAGGATTTACAGGAGACTTGATTATAAATGGGATCCCAGGTCCAAGGAGAGATCCCCAGACTATTCTCTAGATGGAGGAGAGGGTGCCTGAACCGGCCTTGGCCTATAACCATACTGATGAAGATTTTGCTTATCACCATAGATCCTTCCTCTGACGATGGATGGCGATACAGACGGAGACCCACATTGGAGCACCGGACTGAGGCCCCCATGGTCCAAATGAGGGGCAGAAGGAGGAAGAACATGAAAAAAACTCAGGACTGAGAGGGGTACGATCACCCACTGATACAAGGGGACTGATCTAATGAGAGTTCACCAAGGCCAGTTGGACTGGGACTGAACGAGCATGTGATCCAACCAGTTTTTCTGAATGTGGCCGGATTCTCTGAATGTGGCTGGCCTGGAGCCTTTCTGAAAAGCCACTGACAATGACACTGGGACTTGTTTCCTCTGCATATACTGGATTTTTGGGATCCAGTCTGTTCGGATACTCACCTTCCTGGACCTGGAGGGAGGGGGGAGGAACTTGAACTTCCCACAGGGCTGGAAGCCCTGACTGCTCTTAGGGATGGAGAGGGAGGAGGAGGGGGAGGGGTGGAGTGGGAGGGTGTTGGGAGGAGGGGCGGAAATGGAAACTTTCATAATTTAATAAACTTTGAAAAAAAATAAAACCTTCCACAGGAGTGAAGAGAGCTCAGTTCATGAGCTCGGGAAGTCACAGAGCCTAGGTCTGAAGAAAAAGCCATTACCGCCATTACCTACTGCATGGCAGGCTGACAGGAAAGCTCGCCTTTCACAATGACTCCAATTTATTTTCATAGGCCAAAGGCCAGGGCCATTCTCCTCATCATTAGCTTTTTATTATACTAAAATGTCTTCACCAGGAGAGCAAGATGGATACTCTGTGTGAGACAAGAGGGGGGAGTGAGGAGGGGGAGGGAAAAGGGAGGCGAGGAGGAGGTGGAAATTTTTAATAAATAGATAAATTTTTTTTAAAAAAGAATTGTACTCTGAAGCCATTTTCCAGAGCTTTGCTTGAGCACCCAGGATTTTTACTGCACCGTCTTAGTTAACAACCATCTACTTGCTTTTAGCTCATCCATAATTCTTAGTGCAAAACACCCATCAGAGTTATTTGTCACCCTTTTCTGGAACTAGATAACAAATATCAGTCATCCTTTTCTGGAACTAGATAGCAAATATCAACTACTGTGATCCTCGTGTTGTCTTTCTGGAGATTTAATTCTGAAGGGACACCCTCAGGATTGGAAGATGCTCATTCTTATAGTTTGGTGTTCTTTTTTAAGATGCTCCTGTTAGGACAATGGATGCTTGCTGAGACTCCAGGGAAATGTAATTATAAGTATGTTGGACTTATGCTACTGTGAGACTTTGGCAAACATCATAAACACATTTAGATTTCTCAGTGATGAAAGCAAAGAGCACTTACAAACCCAGAAGACACCTTAGTAAGTTTAGGATTACTAACCTTTACATCTCTTTCTGCAGAAAACTCTAATGTAATTAAACTATTTCCCTTTTATTTACATAGTATGCTCTTCAATATCAAGAGGTTCTCAGAGACAGGTCCAGGTCTCAATCCATTCACTTTTCCACTAATTGATTTGAGGAATGATATATGTTCATGGCATCTATTTCTATGGTCCTTGCTCAAATTTTATTCAATATTTTCTTGACATTAATGGGATTGTCCCAAAGCTAATCATTTGTTGATGACAATAGGAGGGAAATCATTTCCCTAGAAACTACCTAGCCCTGTCTTAAAATCTCCTGCCAATTCATTCTTTTGCTTTAAACATGTTAAAATATTAAGCTTCCGTTGAATTCAACAATTTTCTAAATTCCTGAATTTGCCCTAACTTCACAGTGCAAGAAAAATCTGTGATATGAGTTTCTTCTTGCTTTGTTATCTTAGCTGTGGAGGGCAGGCTGGGATACAGTATATATAGAGTGAGAGGACTTTCTGGGGATTATAGATGGTTTTCTGTTTTCATATATTTTATTGAAAAGCATAGGAACTCTTTTTTCTACTAATCATAAGCAGTATATATACATATATGCATATACACATACATATATATGTAGATATATACCATATATACCTTATATAACACACACACACCTTATGAGAGAAGGCACATCCACGGTCATTGTCTGTGAATCCATCTTTATTTTGACTTTTCCAGATGCGCACTTGATGGGGAAACATTCATTTTCTCTAGCTCCTAGAATCATTCTCTTTTTTTTGTCATGGACAGTGACAGCAAAAAATTTAATTTGTCCCATATTCTGAGACTTTCTCTCAGTATATCTGGAACTAATGTTTAGGGAAAGCAATGTTCCAATTCTCTGCTCATATGTTGTCTGGACTCTACTAACTTGGACAACGCTTCCTTCTTATGGACTACCTTTTAATGGCCTTTTATTTTCCCTATAGTTATGACAATTTTTCTTTGTGAACTTCTCACCATCGAGGATTTCAGTACAATGTTGAAGGGTGTACATCCTGCCCCAAGCCCAGATACCTAATATCTGAATTCATACAGATCTGTCGGAGTTCATTGTGATGGCTCTTCTGAGACTTCTTTGACAGATGGGCAGAGAATCCACTGAAACAGAAAATTATTTGAAGAAAACAAAATTGTTGAGTTGGAAGCAAGGGCTTAGACTATAACAGTTGATGAGACTAGGGGATTTTCTGCAAGAAAGAACAGTAAAGACTGAAAAGGGAAAGACAAAAATAGGACAGAGAGCTCTTTTGTGAGTGACGAGGAAGAGGCGAGAGTGCGGAGAATGTGAAAAGGAATGGGCTCTGCCTTCAGAAAGTGTACAGTATTTCTGGTAACTTTGGGAAATGAGGACTGACTGTGAGAGCCACACTTTGGACTGCTCTGGACTTTCCCTAAGTCTACACAGAGATCTAGCCCAACAACTACATTTTCTCAGAGATAGAACCATGCAAAACAAATTTGGTTTCAATATTGTGGGACATCAAGAAACAATAGAAAGAAAGAATGAATCAGACTTTAATTTTACAACTAAGTGGAATTTATTAATACATACTTGAATTATGAATATGACAAAAATTTTAGCATAATTTAATGCAGCTTTAAAAATTTTACATAAGCAATAAAGTAATTTGGAGAATTATATGAAAATAGGTATCATAAAACTAGAGATAGCCACAGCACAATGGTGGTATAGCAAATAAACAGAAGAATGATTTATCCGTGGCTAATGTATGATATGAAAACAAATCCCATTTTGCACTTCACAACAAGGAAAAGCAATTAATAAAACACTTCCATTAAGACTTAGAGACAAGAAAGAAGTGCATTAACAAGAAAGATGAAATCTTGGTAAATAATGAAAAGTTGTCAATTTGATATGAAGGTAAGACATGTCATACTACAGAGAAACACAGGTGAGATTGGAGAGTTGACCCAGCTGTTAAGAAAGCTTTCTGTTCTAGCAGAAGTCCAGCGTTTGGTTCCCAGAGGTGGCTCAGGGTTGCCTGTAACTTCAGTGCCAGAGGAATAGATGCCCCACCACCACTTTATTTTAATCTCATTGGGCACCTGCCCTCATATATGCATGTGCATAAATATGCACACACTTGCACATGCATACAATTAAAAGTCAATTCTAAAAAGAAAAATATAACCATTCTGTTACATAACTGACAGTTCATTCATGATGCTAAGAGTATTAACCTTTACAGTCAGTGATGACAGCTATTTAAACATTCTTAGAAAGACCTTTGTGTTTTTCTTCTTTTCTCTCTCTCTCTCTCTCTCTCTCTCTCTCTCTCTCTCTCTCTCTCTCATTATGTGAACTAAGAAAGTGAGTCTGAAACTTGTAATCATGCTGCAGCAGAAATCTTATATTCAGGTATTTTTTTAAAAAAAATCATAAAGAAGGAATTCTGGACGAGAAAAGGTGCAATGCTTCCCAAAGTCTGGAGACTGACTATGCACGTGATACTTCCTTTATTTGGAAGTGTGTGACTAAGGAATGAACCTATGACCTCACGTATGCTAGAAAGAAAGATTATGTGTTTAACAAATATGTACACCTGTGAGTAAGAAACTTTATGCTCTAGTGGTTCTTAGTGGGAATTGACAAGCACCTAATGAAATTTCTATTTTTAACTTATTTTTGACAGTTTCACACATATGTACTATAAATTTTTACCATATTCACATGCCTTAACCCTCTTTTATTACTCTTACTATTCTACTGGGTCTCCTGAAGTTGTGTTTTCTGTGATAATCATTTTTCTATAAATAGAAAAAAATATAAAATGCAGTAAGTGGATGTATAATCAAAATTAATGGTTTTATGTAATATTACTTAGGGCTTGATAACTATCTGGTGTCTTAGATGGTGAATAGGAGACTGATAGTCACATTAGGTGCCTATGCAGATTTTGTGTTGAAATATGGGCTGGGTTTTTTTTTGAGTAATATTGATGATCCTCTCTGCTCTAGTGGGTGGTAGAGAATCATTTTCACACATGGTATGTGTCTCCATAGCGAAGACTTCACAAAATAACAGAGAACTGTTTCTAGAACTCTGGATAAATTTCACTCATGGCACTAATTAGTGTGGAAGATGAATCCTTTGATTAGACTCAGGACATGAAAACAGTTGATAGCACTGAGACTATTAATAAATGTGAACATTGTTGCCTATGAGAAAGCAAATGGTCAAAATACTAACGTAAGTTACATAACAATGGAGGAATGATAAAGGAAGACATGATGTGGGAGGGAGGGAGGGAAAAAGGAAGGACCAGGGGAGAAGGATGGGGGTAGAAGGAGGGAGTAAGAGCGAGGAGGAGAGGAGAAAATCTGAAACTAGAGTAATTCATCTGAGTCCACTACCTTCAACACTTATGTATCAGTATCTTAGAAGTCATTTAAATAGTACATATGTCTTTTTTACCGTTGAAATATTATACTGTTACTACCTAAAGGGTATTGTCTTTAGCATAATTTTATCATTAAATAATTTGCCTAACATCTTTTTAAACAAAGATATCTGGCCAACTTAAAGTATCAGTGTTTTTCTCTAACCCAGTGAAGCATCAGCTTTAAAATTCAGTAAGAGAAAACAAAATGTTGACACTCTTATATGTCTCAGAAATTTCAAATTGAGTAGTTTTTTTGAAGAGAAACTCTTAAATGTGCATTGATCTTGCCCTGGAGTGCATTGGTTTTCAATTCTTCCCTGTCTCAGACCATACTTCCCACAGCATCATTTTAAAGACTGTTATCTGTACCAGGATTCTTTCTTCTGGGAACTCTTATTTATAAAATCATAAAGGAATTGTCCTATAGAAGGCATTTATTCACTATCTTACAGAACACTATTATTTATAATTAATACTAAGATATATTTTGATCATTTTGCTGGAATATCCAAGTGCTGTGAATCTGTCACATTTACGAGCACAATAGCAATTAAAAAATAGAGTGATGGAAAACAGCTAAATCCCTTCTTCACCAGCCTTTATTATGAACTTCTAATTTGGTTAATAATAGTACACCAAGGATTAAAGTTTGCAAAGACAAAATTTTAATTATACCAAGATGAGGTTGTGATGAAGAAAGGGTGAATCTTGATATAATCAACAAGGATAATAAATAGTTTTCTCATCCCGTCAACCTTAATAGAGAATGCCCATAAAAACATAACACTTCATCCCACAGTTTATAATGAGCCTGTAAGGTTCTCACCCTGTCTAAGAGCTTGTAGCAATTTCATATTATCTGAAATTTGCTGTGTTTCTACACAAATGATCCTCTAATTGCTGCATAAATTTACATTTTAAGCTCAGCATCAACTGAAACAAGTACCAAACACCATTGCTATTCAGGCTTGTATCTTCTATGCATCAAGATAACAAAATATTTCTCAAATCTCAGGATATTACTAATCCAACTACTTTATTATTTGAAGCAATTATTCAGCAACAGTCAGTTTATCTTTGCTACTCAAAGTTAGTATTGTTTGTAGAAGTTCATTGTCTAATAAAAAAGTCAATTGTCAAAACTGATTTATATATGTATATTTATGTATATTTGGAAAACTAATACATATATATCTTCAAGAAATTTACTATTTAATAAAAACAAACATTATCTGTCTGAAGTAGATGCTAATAATAGTATTAGCTAGATGGTAATTAGTTTCATTTGTAAAGAATATACACAAGGACTTTCCTTTAAGTAAATTAAGAATCTTCAAAAGAAATACTAAATAAAATTGGATATGTTTTTATTCCTTATAAATTATAGATTAATTCATTCATCAAAGTACAGATAAATTAAACTTAGCAAAAATTCTTCACCAAATTAATATTTCTCTTACTCCACATATTGTTTTGTTATCAGCTTGTGCAAGATCCTGTAGGGTCTGCATGTGCTGTGTTTGTGTGTGTGTGTGTGTGTGTGTGTGTATGTTTCATTGTACTAATAAGCAATCCTTCTTGTGATACTATGTTTACTACAGATTCTAGTGAGATCTATAAAGTTATAGTGGAATAGATTATGGAATAATTTGTTTATTTTAGAGTCATTTTCATTGATCACCATTTCACTATTCTAACTGTATATATTTTGCTCCTCAAGTTTAAGACATGAAATATATTTTATATTGATATTGACATATACACTGTCTATGTCTATTGATGAAGCAAAAGAGTAAGAGAAACAAATGACAATATCAATTCAAACCCTTTTAATTTTTACAAAATTTTTCTTTTACTGCAAAATATAAAACCACAACATTGCAGATCAAGCCCTCAAAGAAATCTTTGCCTCCCATACAACCCTAAGCCTGTGCTGTGCCTTCCAAAAAGCCTCTTAACACCATTTAAAATATATCTCAGTGAGATCTTCATTGACCACAGTAACTAAACTCAGGTTTACTCTCTGGTCTTAATTCACTCAATACTTTGTGTTTAAGTCAGTTTTTGACTTTGGCTATGATTGACACTGTTCTCTTTGTAGTATTCTTTCATCTGCTTCTGCTTAGTGACCTTGGAGACATTCATGAATTGATCTCCTCTTCCAATGACAGGATCCAGAATATTCAGGTGTTGCACACTTTTTCTTCTTAAACATTCCCTCCTGACTTTTATGGTCATTCAAAACTGAAAACTGGTAATTTTCTTGTGGGTAAGGAAAGATTCAACTTTTTATTAGTAACAAGGAAACCTAAAAAGGAGGCCTCATATATTTCAAAGCCTTTATTTAGTAATCTTATATTTGTGACAGATTAGCTTGCCAGTGCATTAATTTGTGGTAACTCTAAGGAACTGATGAGTGATTTGGTGTTCCTTACCATATCTTTGTATCGGTGATATCTACTAGGGTAACATTTAGTGTTTAGTCCTTATATATTATGTCAGATCAATAAAATTTAATTCCATGTAAAAATAAAAGTATGGGATATTTGTGAACAGTCCTATTGTTAGTATAAGTGAGTCTCTGTATTCAGTACTTGAATGTTTCCTCATTCTTTTTTAGAAAGTAAAATTTATGTTCCTAATTAATTTGAATGTTTAAAATGAGATTGCTATATAGTTCCTTAATATTTTTATGAGTATGAATTGATTGAATGGGTCATATTTGTGTAATTTGGTTTTGTAATAATGAAAGAAACTGTAAGGACTACTTGGAAGTTGATTGTGGTTATCCTGGGAAGGAAGGACTATGATCCAAACAAATTATATGAGTAACTACCACAAGGAAAAACACGTTGTGTTAAAATGTTAAACCTTATCTAAGCACTTGAGCTTATTGTAGGCTGAATTATGGTATCCTAAGGCATAGCAAAGTTCCATATTCCTAAGGTAGAACATTGTGGATTATACTCAAAAATATTTTCTAAAGGTGCTAATATTATAATAAAAAAGAAAATAATTGAAATGAGCTGAAGGTTGTTAATGTACTGTGCATGTTTTAATCATGAGATTACTTTGACATTAAACTAACCATTTATTATAATGTAAATATAATTTTGAAGAGCCTTTGGGTCAATTTTCAGTAACATAATTCTAGGCAAACTTTAAGACTTGTCTTAGTGGAATTTATATTTTTGTTCTTATAGGAAATGTAACTAAAACAAAAACCAGGTTTCTATGTCTGCAATGTTTGTCACAAATTTTTATGTACCAGATATTTTTTATTGCTTTATATAGAAAATTATGGGCTTGTAATTTTCTTTTATATTGCCTTTTTTATGTTTTCTCTCTTTTCTGTCTTCTTTCATTCCTCCTTCTTGAACAAATTCACTCAAAGGCAATGTTCTCAACATGCTTTATTGGCATGATTGTACAACTATGGTGTGATGTGGGAGTCCCCTCTATGTGCTGCCATTACCATTAATGAATAAAGAAACTACCTTGGTTTGTTGAAAGGACAGAACTTTGGTATGTGGAGAAGATGAATTGAATGCTGGGAGAAAGAAGTATGGAGTCAGAGGGAGACACCACGAAGCCACCACCACTGAAGACAAATGTGCTGAAACTTTGCTGGTAGGCCATGACCTTGTGTTGATACACAGATTAATAGAAATGGGTTAAAGTAAGATGTAAGAGTTAGCCAATAAGAAGTTAGTGCTAATGGGTCAAGAAGTGATATAATTAATACAATTTCTGTGTGATTATTTTGGTTTTGGGCAGTTAGGACAAGCAAGTGGCCCCCCTCCTACAAATTGGCTGCCACATGGCCAACTAAATTCATGTAAAACCTGAGAGGGCTTGAAATCCTAGACAAAAAAATACAGAGTTTAATATAGCTTCTTGCTGCTTGTTGGCAGCTTCCTGCAGTGCGGGGCGCCATCCTGTCCAGCAGGAATGAACCCCACCAAAAACGAGAATTCCTTCTCTGGTCACATCTTTATTTGGAGCATTTCCTTGAGGAAAATTGGGGGAAGGGAAGATAGAGCAGGGACGAGAGAAAGCTTAGAGAGAGAGCGTTGGGCCCCGAGGCAGCTGCTTTTAAACGGTGGAGCGGCTTGAACGCTGTCCTGATTGGTTAATGCCATCCTGCTGGTCTGAGCATGTGCAGGCAAGGGTGCAGGCAGGGTTGCTCAGCCCCACATGGCTACCTCCAAACTGCAGGACCACCTGTGCCTCCAGGTGGCTCCCAACATCTCCCCCTAATTATTGTCTTTAAGAGCAATAAGGCAAAACTATTTTCCAATCTGGTCCCCACCTAGACGCAGCATGCCAAGGATATCTCTGCTCCCACCCATTCCTAAGGAAGGAAAAGGCAAAGTAGAGTAAGAGATAAGAGGTTGCACAGGGTGTTGCTCAAGTCGATGGTGTGAAACAGCTGCTCTTGGCACCGCCCAGAAGGTCATCTCTGCTGTCTCCGCACGAATCTTCCACAGCAGGACACTCAGCATCCACTGGGTCGTCTTCTTTATCTCTCTGGTCGGTCTCGCTGGCATCCAGATGTATGTCAGCATTCCTAGAAAAACATAAACAAAACTCTCCTCCCAAATTAACATTTAAGAGTACTAAAAACTCTCAGTGTAAAAATTCAGCACAATCAGTACTGGAAGTAGGCTGGTTTTGAACTTAGAGATCTGCAGGTCTCTGTTTCAAAAAGCAAATCTTGTTTGCCTGTACCAGCAAAATTTTGAATTAAAAATTAAGTGTATAGAATGCAAGAGAAATCCTTTCTCTGGGGGAAGCTGTCACTGGTAGTGTAGTCCCCCTCTATTGTTTAAAAACCAAAGCAGTTGTCACTGGGAATTGAACTCATGACCTTTGGAAGAGCAGGCAATGCTCTTAACCATTGAGCCATCTCTCCAGCTCCCCTATTCAGATGGAAAAACCTCTAGGTAGCATTGTTTATCTCACCAGGTGCCTCAGGCAAAAGGTCCGCCTTTCTTTGTTACCTAGGATACGGTAACCAGGTAAACATGCCTTTATTATGATAATCACGACCAGTTCTTTAAGGGAGAATGGGCGTAGCATCGATCATCTTACTACTTCCTGCTGACAAAGGGGCGATGTTTGGGGGATAAATGTTTTCATCTGACTAATCTTTTGGCGACAAATGTTTTTATCTGACTGAATTTTTGGCGACCTTGGCTGAGGGCGGCAGCAGCGGACAGCGGCAGCTGCCATAGCTCCGCCTCTGAAGCCCCTTATGGCGCGCTCCGCATGGCCCCGCCCCGGGCCGTGCGCGGGCTCGCCGTTTCACCTCAGGCAATGAACTCGCACCGCCGGCTGTGAGTCTTTTTCAAGCTCCGGCGAGGGGGGGCATCCGCCCACCCGTGGAGGGCCCGGTCTGCCCGCGCGCGGAGCCCCGTTCTCTGGGAACTCATCTCCGCCCGCCCATGATGCTATGGAAACACAGTTTTTCCGCAGAGCCGATTCAGCTCCTCTCTGCCTTCTATGGCGCCGCTGCTCACCACACAGCTTCCGCCTCAGTCAGGCGAGTCCGCTCAGGTGCTGAAAAGGTCCTCCAAAAACCATAGCCCCGCCAGAAGGCCGGGACATATAGCCTCTGATGACACACGGACTTTAGCCCGCCCGTCGCCATGGTGACCTGGCTGTTCGTAGACCTCCAGCAAACTCCCCGCCAGCAACTGGTTGCGTCTCCCTCCTGAGTAGCTGGGATCACAGGTGTGCACCACCGTGCCTGGCCCACTTCCGTGTTTCTAATCAGGCATTACCGCTCAAAGGCGGGCCGGCTGCCGCCAGCACTCTCAGCACGATCAAGCAGCTTGTCTTTCTCAGTCAAAAATTAAAGTTTTTTGTACGTGAGAGCCAGAGACTGAGCTCTCTTATCAAAATTAGGCGAAAATCACCTCC
Organism: Myodes glareolus; assembly: GCF_982192425.1. NCBI lineage: Eukaryota > Metazoa > Chordata > Mammalia > Rodentia > Cricetidae > Myodes > Myodes glareolus. The sequence continues at coordinate 74,701,854 of NC_142030.1, forward strand.
AAAAGCTCTGTGGCTCTTTAAGAACAGGGAAGGCAGTGATCAAGCTCGCCTCCCTACGAGACTGTTGCCTCCAGTCTCTAACAGCGAGTACGCAGGTGGACGGAGAGGGAGCGGAAGCCGCGGTCTCCCGTACCCCTTCGTCCTCATAGTCCCGCCTTAGTTACCTCGCCTTTTTGCTGCTGTTCACATTCCTCCTGCACTGAACTTAAGGGATTTTTCTTCCCCGTTGCTTTCTGTACCTTCTTTCAGATACCTTAACTTTGATTTTTTTTTGTATTTTCTTTTCTATTTAGGCCTATCCTTTGAAATTCCTTTTTACATTTCTTTTCCTCCCCTTTCTGGGGATTTCAACCGACGTCACTCACCGCTCCATGTTCTCAGAGTTCTGAAATTCAAGGCTCTCTGTGCTGGTGTCTGATCTTGGCTTTTTCTCCCGGGCTTTCAGGGTCCCCCGGCGTAGTTGTCAGGGTCCCTCAGCGTCCCGGGGTTTCGAGCACCAGTTGCGGGGCGCCATCCTGTCCAGCAGGAATGAACCCCACCAAAAACGAGAATTCCTTCTCTGGTCACATCTTTATTTGGAGCATTTCCTTGAGGAAAATTGGGGGAAGGGAAGATAGAGCAGGGACGAGAGAAAGCTTAGAGAGAGAGCGTTGGGCCCCGAGGCAGCTGCTTTTAAACGGTGGAGCGGCTTGAACGCTGTCCTGATTGGTTAATGCCATCCTGCTGGTCTGAGCATGTGCAGGCAAGGGTGCAGGCAGGGTTGCTCAGCCCCACGTGGCTACCTCCAAACTGCAGGACCACCTGTGCCTCCAGGTGGCTCCCAACACTGCAGCTCTTTTAAGAGAGATTTTCCTGACTCAGCTGCAGAGGAAAAAAAACAGTAGTTTTGAAATGCTGGCTTTCTGGGCTTTGCTGCCAGTGCAACCTTTGGCTCTTTAGGGAGATGGAGCATTTGGATGGCATTTGTGAGCAGACTTCTTCAGCTTGCTTAATGGCAAAATGAACTGGATGTGTACCTGAGAATGGGGCAGTGTGTATGGCTCTCAGAGGCACTAGTAGTTCCACCATGCTGTCAGTACCATATATATCATAGGAATGACACAACTTAAGTTTTAGACTCGGAAGGCACACAGATAGTACTGTATTTAACCTAGTAACGTCACATCTGAGATTTTTAAGTGCTTAGAAAGCAAAAGCACTTCTGGACACTAAAAAATTATGGATAAGGCAATAAGAACAGATTCAGACATAAAAAAACTTTAAGTGGGTCACAGTGTTGGATGAATATATGTAGGCTTGGGAGAGAGAAGAAAAAGAATATAGAGAGTTGGAAAAGGATTAAATTGTTTAAAAAAGTTTTTTTAAAGAAAAAGGGTACAGATATTCATATATTAAAAGGAATAAAGAAAAATAAGCCACGTAAAAATGGAAAATTCACAGAGAGTATGGAATATATATATATATATTATTGTATTATCTTTGATTTTTTTGGCTGTGAAGGTGCTAAGTATGGAGAGATATTTCATTGTATAGGCTGCTAATCTAAACCAGCTTGTATATTATAAAGGTATCTTGACTTCAGAATTTGGATCTAAGGATAAATTGCTTTGGAGAAGAGGTCCTTCTTTTGTATTCAGAGAAGATGAGAACCTGTGGATTGCTTTCAGACCAATAGGACTTGTTAGGCTATACCCCTCTGAACGATTGCCATGAACATCTTCAAAAAATTACTTTGCCCAACTGCTGACTGAGATGAACCTATAACACAGGATACACCATGAAATAACAGCACCTCCATACAGCAGGAAGCAGTATGGACAAATCTATGCCCATATTCCCAAATATTGACTATAAATGTTTGTTTACATTTAAAGGAGAATATGATATCAATATGAATAATTTGCATTGGTATGGATCTTGGTTTATGGATGCAAATTTAAGGTCAGTCTTGCTATATGTATATTTTTGATCTTGACCAGGTATTGTGTTTGTGTAGCTCATTTAAAAATAATGTATAATTAAGAAATATGAGATAATAGATAATTATCTATAATATTCAAGCTTGTAGTCATGTTAGTTAGATTTTCTGGATGTATAGGGATATATTTCAGTTAGATAGATATTCTTCAAATCTTTCAGGTACCTTCAGAGTATGTCATTTAAAATGTTTAAAAACTTAAGGTTTTTTATGACAGTGAGACACGTCTGTTCTTGGCAGCACCAGTTAATTCAAGAGGAAGATGGGCATTGGCATTGAAGAGGCTCATTGGTAACATGATAGGGCTGGCTTGTTGGGGTTTCTGTCCCACCTGGTACCTCACAGCCAGCAAGCCCGAAGGAAAATCACGCATGGGACTCCATAAGTTATAAAGCTGATTGGCCCATTAGGTCAGGCTACTTATTAGCTCTTATAACTTTTGTTACCCCATTATCCTTATTTACGTTAGCCACACGACTCAGTACCTTTCTCAGCTGGGCAGGTTACATGCTGCCTCTTTTGTGGCTTTCCAACCTCATGGCAGAGGTACCACCAGAGCCATTTTTATCACCACAAGTCTATGGCATTTCAAGGTCCTTGCCAGCAAGCAAGTTGCAGCATTCTGCTCACAGACCACACTCAGTTGGACTGCCTGCCTGAAAAAGTCAGAGTTTGCCCTGGCAGGACAGCCCAGAAAGCCTGCATTTTAAAACAGCACAGCTTTTTTCAAGCTATGGCTGAAAACCAAAAAGCATGCGTTCAGCTTTTCATCAACACCATTTAAGTGTTTCATGGCAGGACCTCTTAAAAGAGATGCAGGGTTTTGCAGCTAAAGCTGAGTCAGGAAGCCTTTCTTAGATGAGAGCGCTTGCTTGCCTCTAGCAAGCAGAGCAGATCCGAGAAATTGCTGCTACTAAGAAAACATGCTTTACTCTATTCTTTCCCAAGCTTTCTCAGGCTTTCTGTGGATTCAGTTATCCACGTCGGGGCACCATTTGTAACATGAGGGGCCTGCTTGTTGGGTTTCTGTCCCACCCAGTACCCCACAGCTGGCATGCCCCAAAGAGAAAATCATACAGCGGACTCCATAGGATTATAAACTGATTGGCCCATTAGCTCTGGCTACTTATTAGCTCTTATAACATATATCACCCCATTATCCTTTTCTACGTTAATCACATGACTCAGTACCTTTCTCAGCTGGGCAGGTTACATGTTGCCTCTTCAGTGGTCTGGGCAGGAATGGCAGAGGAAGCTTCCTGCTTCCCAGAATATTCCTGTTCTCATCACCCTGCCTTTACTTCCTGTCTGGTTGACCCACCTATACTTCCTTCCTGGCCAATCAGCGTTTTATTAAAATACATGATTGACAGAATACAGAAAATTCTCCCGCACCACTCCTTAGTGAGTTGGTTAGCTATTTTTGCAAGAAACGACTCTTGCTTGGATTGCTTGATGAACTAAACATGCAAGACCAACAGAGAAATGACTGCTGAACCTTTCTAAAGGTTTGATGATCCTTCAGGATTCTTATTTCATGAAAGAGTCTGCAAGACATTCTGCAGAATACAGAAGAAAGCTACTGAACTGTCTTTGTAATTTCCTGCTTCATGGAAAAGTCTGAAGTATACTATGAGCCTGTAGGCTGAAGATGGATGCCCCAATGATACAAAAGAACTTTGAGATCCTGACAAGGCAATGAGATGTCTCTGTAATTTCTAGAGTTTTGGAAGTGCTTACAATGCAGTTCTTGATTACTTAAGTAATATTATATCCTTCTGGAGTCTTGATAGAGTTGAAAAATTATAGTTACAGTTATAGTTTCCTTAGGTATGATAAAATATATAGTAGATATAAATATTGTAACTGTAATTCTTGCTAGAATTTTACTATGTTAACATTAAAACCTTCCGCTTTTAAACAGAAAAGGGGAAATGGTGTGGGAGGTCCTTCTGTCTCTGTGTTGCTTTTCTTGGTTAATGAATAAAGAAACTGCCTTGACCTATAGGTAGATCAGAACATAGGTAGGTGGGGAAGATGGAACTGAATGCTGGAAGGAAGAAGGACTAAGTTAGAAGCAGGTGCCATGAAGCTGCAGCTGCTAGTAAATGACATGCCAAAACTTTGCTGGTAGGCCATGACCTTGTGGTAAGACACAGATTAATAGAAATTGATTAAATTAAGATGTGAGAGTTAGCCAGTAAAAAGTTAGAGCTAATGGGTCAAACAGTGATTTAATTAATACAATTTCTATATGGTTATTTCAGTTCTGGGTGGCTAGGACAAACAAGTGGGTCCTCATCCTACAATGTTGTTTATTAGATTAAGATAAAATTGAATGATCAGTATCAAAGGCAAAGGATTAATGTGAACAAAGCAATGACCTCGCACAAGGGAACCCAGCTCAAAACCCAGCACTAGGAAAAATACTTTAATAGTTTGATGATTGAGAAGAGAAGTAATATAGAGACAAAGTAAATCAACAAAATATAAAATAACAGGACATAGTTGCTTTGTATCATAAAGAAGAACATGGGCAAAATGTGGGGATTTGAACTGGGAAGGGAGAATTGAAAGAAGGGGGGTTAATAACATAAAAGTTTTTAAAAACATCACAGAGAAACATTACTTTTTAAGCATACTTAACCTTGAAATAGAACTATATCACATGGAGTGATAATGCTCCCTGCAAGAGCCATAGAACATCTAATTAAACCCTTTTGCCAGACATGGGAAACTTCTATCAGAGTTGTTGGTCAGCAGGGCCCAAGAGGCTCCCAAAATAATATACGCTATTGCCCTTAGCTGCCTCTCAGAACTTGAAGGTAAAATCCCATTACTGAAGATAACATATATTCCAGACATAGGGCTTGGATGACTTGATCTGGAACTGGAATGGCAGCCTCTACCATAAGAACCAGATCTTACAGTATCTGAAGGTGCTTTGGAACAGCCAAGAGAGAGATAAGTAATCAATAGTCCTGCCTATCTGTAAAGCCTCGGAACCACAGCCATGATCAGCTAGAGCACATCCAGTGGTTAAACAGTAGCAATTTTATTATGGGGGTGATCAATGCCTTTGTTTAGAGTAAGGCTGTTCAAGAAGTGGAATGATTGCCTAATTTGGTAAACTTTGCCAAATACTTTGGGTTGGAAAAGTCGCAGACCTCAGAGAACTTACTATTGTCATTTTCCTAAACCAATATAATTTCTAGCTGTATTATAAATACTTATTCTTGTATCCACAGATAATTATAGCTCTTATCAAAACTTTTTTGAAACACATACAGACTATTACAGAGATTCACAACATGTATCTCTGATATGGGATGCACTTTTCTATGCTATAAATACATTTTATCACCATCGATTAACAAAGAAAGCATTTGGTCAATAGCCAGGCAGATAGACAAAGGCTGGAAATTCAAGCAAAGATACAGGGAAAAAGTAGGCAGAGTCTGGGAGACACCAGCAGTTACCTGAAAAGTGAGATATAAGGTAGCAAGCCATGATCCTTGTGGTAAAATATAAACTAACAGAAATGGGGTAATTTAAGATGTAAGACCTAGTTAGTAAGCCTGAGCTAATAGGCCAAACAGTTTGCACTTAATATTAAGCCTCAGAGTGGTTATTCATGAACTGGTGGGTGGAAGAGAAACATCCAGTTACATTCCCTTTGAAATTCACAACCTCTTCTTTTTCTTCACTTAAACATGCCAAGGATAAGTGACCTTAAAGTGGCCAACCTCAATTGAAACATCTATAATGAAACCCCTGATTAGGATGAATCAAAGAACAGGTGGCAAAAAGATTAGAAGAGTCAGAGGATCAAGGTGATCGTTAGTAGACAGTATCTTCTAGACACAATAGGGATATTGAACCCAAAATTACAACAGTATGAAGCACCTGTAAAATAATAACACCAGTGCATGAGCCAATGTGACATAAATTTTGCTAGGTCCCACCCTAGATGAAGAGCTGTCTGTAAATGGCTGCTCAGAGAGGGAGAATCAGTTTCTTCAAGGACTAACGTCCTGAGGAAGAATATCATAGTCAACTCTCAACACATGCTTATAAGTGGACTCAGTAGGTCATATACATACATACATGTATGAATATAATAATAATAATAATAATAATAATAATAATAATAATAATAATAATAAAAATAGAAGAAACATTCATGAGTTTCAGAGGGAGTTGTTTGGGCAGGGTAGAACTACTATAAAAAAGTACTGATATATGAAAATCTCTAAATAACAAAAAGTTTAAAAAAGAGTAGATCAGAAAATTAAAAATAAATATTTTGGTGCCTTTAGGAAACACTCAGATTATGAATTTCTGCATATGAGTTTAAGGAATATGAATAAAGTCTATCGTTGAAAGATTTCTCATATTTTTATAATAAATTTTTCATCACCTATATCTAATAAGTCGTATCACTGAAATGTTCTGCTCTTTAAAAAATACAGAGACAAAGGTTTTTGATATTTTGAATAGTTATAACTATTTTTGAGTAGGTAAGGAGTCAAGAACCAATTTATAGCAATTTCTCACTCTGTTATTCTAATGAATTACCTGGCTCATATCTATTGAAATGTCATAAAATGAAGTAGAATTATTTTAGCTTTAAGGGAATCTCAATAATGATACATGTTCATTATTTTTAATAAATTGGGTGTTATGGCATCATTAACCTGTATTAAGAACCAGCTTAGAAAGCTCACTAGGAAAAATGTTTTATTTTAGCTAGTGTGAACTTTATCTATTTTTCTTAATCAATTTTACTCTTTCATCTTCATACTTTGAGAAATTAATTATTAGCCTTCCTATTAGTTTTCTAGGACACAGGCTTGTATTGCAAAAATCAGCACAAGTATTTGAACTCATCTCTTATCAAGTCAAACAGTGTATTTTGTTGTTTCAGAAGGCAATTGCAGGAGATAAAGGGCCCAGTTCATTGCACAGTACTGTGTACATAATTGGAATCACATACCTTTTCAGCATGACAATTACCTTAGCTATTGTGGGCTTTATTTCCTAATTGAGGGGAAAAAAAGAAATGCAATTGAAGTAATTGTCATATTTTTGGAATGTTTGTTTCAAGAACAAGTCACTTAAGAATCTAATTTATTGAGAGCGCTACCTTTGTGGGATGTTCATCTAAATGTGCGCAGACAATGAAGACTACTTAGAATAACAGCTCTCCCAGTCATTTAATGACTCTGTATCTATAAAGTTAGTACATTGGCGATCTGACTATTTGAATTTCTCATATACTTAACTACTAAACTGAAGACTATTTTGTGAATAAAAGTAATATGATTACAACATTTTCTAATTTTTTAAATAGGAAAAATATGTACATGTTTGTTAAGTGCTTAAGAGTGAACATCATATCATCTCTGGTCTCAGAACACACATACAGTGCCTATTGACATAGGAATATTTTTTGGAACATACATGTGTATACTTAGAAATATTTGTAACTATTCATTAAATGACCCTGTATTCTGCATTTTCAAGTTGTAGTCTCTCACATGAACAGTGAATGTCTATCATCTTTTAAAGCATTGTCTTAATTTTTGATGCATCATTTTCATAGTATTGCTTGGCTTCTTTTACTGTCTTGAGGAATTTTATTTCTATTTGACCTACTGTATTAGACTCACTCTTTGGTTCATAAAGAACAGAAACAACCTCTCACTGGCTTAAATAAAACATATTATTTTAATTGTGGGAGTATATTGGGGAGTTCAGTGCATCATAGAATCTAAATAATTGTTCAGAATTTCAGGAGAATTGCAAAGATTCTAAAATGCTTGCTGTCAATGACTCAACTTATTATATTGTATGCATTTTCATGTTGCTGTCCGTACTCTACATCTTCTCTACCTTGTATACCAGCTCCTGGTCTTAGCTTTCAACTCATTGGTAAGAGGTTCATATCATTATATCTTCAGACTCAGAGGTGTAAGAAGAATGCTCTTTGGATCTATTTGAGACAACTCATGTTTTCTCATAGTGTAGTAGCTGTAAATATAGGAGTCATCAAGAATAATTAAGAATATAGAGGGCTATGTAATTTTAGTCTTTTTAAAATGTTATGATGTTATAACATAACATAATAATTTTTATAAAAAAACAATAATAATTATATAATGTGTCACATATTCTGTGTTCTAACATGTTTTTCACTTTGCATATTTATAATAGTCCCATGAAGTAGATATAATCTTCATTGTTACAGATCTGATATTCACAAACCTCTCTGAAAACTGACACCAGTGTGCATTTGTTTAAAGACACTAAGTTTATTTAATGGAAAAAAATCAGAGTGGCATTGATTTTAGGCAAAAAGAGTTTATGATGAAATTCACTCAATGAAATGCATGTTTAGTAAAAAATAAATCCTGTAGTTCATGAGTATTCTAACTACTATATAACACACAGAACATAAAGCATATTACTTTAGCATAACACATCTTCAACTGAAAAAATGCACCTGGCTGCTAGAATTTTAGAAAAGAGACCATGGACATAGTTTTAATACTTACTTTATGAATAAGGAAACAGAAGCATAAAGTTCTCAGAAGCGTATAATTAAGTTAGGGTCACAGAATGTTCAAAGAGCTCTTTCTCAAAGCTAGTCTTAGGAGGTTAAAAGTAATTTTTCTGACTGGACTTCAGAAACAACTAATCAGATTCATTTTAAAGTAATGTGTGGAACAATATTAATGAATAAGTGCCATGGAAATGTTATAATTAAGGGTAAGAACATTTTCCTGGGTATCTCTGAATATCAGTTCTAATCCAACTCTCACTGCCGAGGAACAGAAAAACCTTTTGACTTCAGGCGAGTCTCTTCAGTCTGTGCCAAACTCCTGTTCACATGATGAGAATCATTATACCTGACCTAAGAAAATCTTGGAAACTAAAATGTAATAACAGTGAAGGAGGTAATTTGAAAGTAATTAGTCCTCCTCTTACATAAGATACTATAATAGTTTCATAATATAAAAGGGTATTTTTACACCTTTGAATTGCAAAGGACATTAGAGACATGCCACCTAAAGTTGCTCAAGAGAAGCATTTCCCACAGTGAACTTTACAGGAACCAAGCAGAAGGACCACAGCTTGGAAAGTACATTCTGGTCCAGCTGAAGGAACGATTCATGGTTTTTATTTCTTGGATATTCCCATGTATCATGCTGAAAACTGTATATTGTATGGAACTGAAAAATAAACCAACCTTTGAAGGCAGTAAAGATAATTATGGATACTGTGAATGTTTTTGTTTGAAGATGATTTTAGAAACTTACATAAAATAAATATTATTTTAAAAAATAAGCAGAAAATTTTAAGCTCTGAGTTATTTTTTACACTACATTCTCCACTTAAGTATGTTCTATACTTATTTTTCGTTTTACAAACTTTTATCATTTTTATATAATTATATTTTTGTCATATTCTTTTACCTTCTCCAGTTCCTCTCACATACTCCCCATGCTCCTACCTACAGACAGAAACCTGCATGACAGATACGCTGTTGCAGTAGCTATAGGAATAATCACTCTGTTTATGATTAGACTTAAGGGCTCTCCATGAGATGGATCCCAGACTTGACTTGGCTAATATGATCAAGAACTTGAGACTAGATAGATCATGGGCCTACAGGAAACCTGTCACTACTATTCTACTAATGGAATATAACAGTAAAATGATTCCCAATTGCAAACTTAAGTGGACCACAGTGTTGCCAGGTGGTCAAACATTCATTTACATGTTTTTATCAAGGTCTTACTGTGTGGAATTTTTCTTTGAGTTATTCCAATAAAGTTGAATATTCTCTTTGTTGTTGTTGGTTCTTAGTCAGTCATTGAAAGCTTGAATTAAACAAAATTCTGAGGAAAAAATTCAGTCTTCTTGTTTTGGGTGGGTTGCTGCTTTCCTCATATCCTACACTAATTGCAACATGTTTCTTCCTGGATCTTCAGCATGACAGCCTTTAGCTGGAGCTGTGACATAGAAGTGCCTGGATCTCAAACTCATTATGATGGAAGTCTGTCCAACTCCTCCTTACCCTTCCCCCTTACTTTCCCATATGTCTTTCCTTTCACCTCTCTTTCTCTCTCTCCCTCTTTCTCCGATTCTGTTTATCTACATAATTCTAAATAATAGAATTCATAGATTTTATCATAAAATGTTCTACAAGAAGAAAAATTTCAAGTACTCCCCCCCCTGAATTACTTTTAGTTTCTGTAATTGACTTTATAAATAAGCCACAGTAACAACAATAGTATTTCAAATAATAGAGTGTACAGGTAATCCATGGGTATGCTCTCCATAAAATGGTTGCCAAAAGGAGAACAACAAAAGACTTTCTACTTGTAACCTGCTGGTTCTAGAATTTTGCAGTGACGGAAAGTACATAGGAGCATAAGGACTTCATGGCAGAGGAGTGAGAAGGTTACATGTGTGTTATGACTGGTGTGGGAGGTCCTTCTGTCTATATGTTGCTTTTATCAGTTAATGAATAAAGAAACTGGCTTGACCTATAGCAAGGTAGAACTTAGTTAGGCAGGGAAAACTAGGCTGAATGCTGGGAGAAAGGAGGTGGAGTCAAAAACAAGCCATGGAATTGCTGCCAGAGATAAACATGCTGAAACTTTGCTGGTAGGCCACAAACCTTCTGGTAAAATTTAAAATAATGGAGTTGATTAATTCGAGATGTAAGAGCTAGCTAGCAATACGCTTAAGTAATTAGCCAAGGAGTGATTTAATTAATACAGTTTCTGTGTTGTTATTTCGGGAATCTGGGTACCTGGAAAATGAACAAGTGGTCTCCTTACTACATACTATCAAAGATTGAATTTTCTGATGGAATTGGTTTGGGGATATCTTTGACATTTCTTGACTGTCATTGTTTCTGTAGTGAAAAAGTTAGAGAAGTTAGCAGCTTCCAAGAAGCGACCACATCTGACCCTCAAGAGCACATAAATGCAGAGACTGTGGCTTGGATTCTAGGCCTGGATGCTGCAGAAAGTTTGCATTAAAGTTCTGTAATTTTGTAGGCTATCCATGTGAGTATTTAGGCTCTCAATGATGACTATTATTATGTATCATAGAAATTATTATATCATAGAAAAATAGCTTATATGAAAAAAGTGAAATTGTACTTGATGTATATCAAGAAAGCAAAGAAAATTTCACGGATGTTCCTGACATTCACAATCAAAAGTGTCTCAGTGGCAACTGAGGCACAATATGTGTCTTCTATTCAAGCAAATGGTTAAAATATGTTACTCTGATCTTATTTTAATTATAATTATATCAACAAAATGCACCTCAAGTCTCCAGTTTAACTGATTTTGCTGGCTGAATATAAGTGGTTTATCCCAGCAGGTAGAATACTAATTCACATTAGCCTCTGTGGAAGAGCAAATGACACTCAACTAAAAGGGTGATGTACTACAGTTATAAGCATCCAACAATAAAATCCTTCTCATTGTGAGTATAAAATGGTAAGGTACACATTGATTATTCAATTTTTCCTTTGATTTATCACTTGCATTTTTAACTATGCAAGCATTAATGGTTTCTTCTATTTTGCTCAAATATGTATCTGCCATATATTACTGAAAAAGAACACCCACCTGTAATAGCTCCATGAAAATGATGTGTATGCTATGAAGAAGTAGAGTGTTTATTTTTCAAAAACTATCAAGATCTTTTTTTTAACAATGGCAGTCTTTTAAAAACCTTTATGTGAAAGACCTTATTTTCTAGGGCCCAGGAAGGATCCCTCAGACTCAATAAGCCACGCCAATGGGTGCAAACAGCAAGAGGATTCTTTATTGTCGAAGGCACCAACTGATGACTCAATACTCCAGTGAGACTGAGCCCCCCCTCCCCCCGTGTATTTTTCCAGCAAGCATTTATAGGGTCTCAGGGTTATATAATGGGGAAGCATGGCAACAGCAACATCATTGGTCAAATCAAATTAACATATGGGGTGGGTCAACATCAGGACAAAAACAAGTCTAGATTAAGCCAGTTTCAGCCAGTCTCTGCCCCCTTGGGTTTCAATACACAAAGGACTGGGTGTTTTTCTCAAGACTGCTTCTGCCACCCATAGATATCCTATTTTGCCCTGGCCTAGTTGAGCATAAAAACATCTTAAGTTGGAGACTAGGGTTGGAGTCTTTCAGATGAATGCAATGGCATATAGAATACATATGTCTCAAACAATATACTATGTTTTGTGTCTTTAGTGTATATTCTTTCAGTGAATAAATGATTCTTGTTTATGTTTTCCATTCCTCTGGCAACTCTCTGAATTTATGCTCTATGGTTCATTGAGTAACAAATGATATGGCTCATTGCTGTGCATACTGAAGTGCCCTCTACATCTAAGAAGGTTCACAGGTTCTCAGCCAACCAATGAGGGTCAGAGATGTGTATTTTATTATTTTAAAGGGAGTTTTCAGGTTCATTGAGTAAAGAGGTAATGTAATCTATTTCTTACAAGTCAATTTGTTTGAGCCTCCACAGGACTGATGGGATCTCTTATCTGCATCTCAGGAACCTCAACCATTAGAGTCTTGATGTTTGATTGTAAGTGAGACTCCAGCCCTCTGACACCCCTATATTCAAGAAGTCTGGGATGATTGGAAGCATCACACCAACCCCTGGCCTGGGAGTTTCCTTGGTTTGGACTCCAACTTCCAGTCTGCCAAGTGCTTACCCCTCCCTGGGAAGAGTCAGAACCACTCCCACAGGCTATTTAGGTGGCTACCTAGAGAAGGAACACATGGTCTCTGGGGTGTGCGTGGGCTCCTCTCCTTGCCATGCTGTCCTGGTCCACCTCGGAGTGCTGCATTCCAAAAGCATCTAATCCTAGGATTTACTTAAACATGTGCTATGCAATGTGTTGTGCATATAAAATAAAGTACTAGTTCAGCGTTTTCATAGTCATTCCTTTTCCTTTCCATCATCCAGTTCTCACATTCTACCTACTCCATCTTCTGGAATGCATTGCTAGCCCTGCAGGAGGTCACATAGGTGTCCTATTTAGATCTGAGCTCAGAAAGTCATTTATTCCCAGTACTTTGATCTATTATGTCTCTGTATTCACTGTTGTTCAGTGTGACAAGAAACTTTTTTTTTAGGTTGAGCTTAGATTTTATTTTATTTTTCTCAAAGTTTATTAAAATACAAAAGTCTCCATTTCCACACCCCACTCCCTCCCCTCCTCCCTCTCCATCCCCAAGAGCAGTCAGGGTCTCCCAAACCTGTGGGTAGTTCAAGCTCCTCCCCCCTCCCTCCAGGTCCAGGAAGGTGAGCATCCAAACAGACTGGATCCCAGAAATTCAGTATATGCAGAAGAAACAAGTCCCAGTGTCATTGTCAATGGCTTTTCAGAAAGACTCCAGGCCAGCCACATTCAGAGAATCCGGCCTCATTCAGAGAATCTGGCTGGATCACGTCCTCGTTCAGTCCCAGTCAACTGGCCTTGGTGAACTCTCATTAGATCAGTCCCCTTGTATCAGTGGGTGATCGCACCCCTCGCGGTCCTGAGTTTTTTTTTTTTTTTTTCATGTTCTTCCTCCTTCTGCTCCTCATTTGGACCTTGGGGGACTCCGTCAGGTGCTCCAATGTGGGTCTCCGTCTGTATCGCCATCCATCGTCAGATGAAGGTTCCCTCTGATCTTGCTTTCCTTGCTCACGTTCTCTTTCCTTCTGCTTCTCGTTTGGACCTAGGGAGTTAAGTCCAGTGTTCCAATGTAGGTCTCCGTCTCCATCTCTATCCATCGCCAGAAGAAGGATCTATGGTGATAAGCAAAATATTCATCAGTATGGTTATGGGCCAAGGCCAGTTCAGGCACCCTCTCCTCTGTCCAGAGAACAATCTGGGGATCTCTCCTTGGACCTGGGATCCCATTTATAATCAAGTCTCTAGTAAACCCTAAACTGACTCCCTTAGTTGAGATATATTCTTCCCTGATCCCATATCTATCCTTCCTCCTCCCCCGCCCCCAGCATTCCCCATTCCTCCCCTGCTCCCTTCTCTCTAACCCTCTCCCCTTCCAACAACCCTCCTAACCCCCATGCACCCGAGGTTACCTGGGACTCTTGTCTATTTCCAATCTCCAGGAGGAAAACTACCTGAATTTTCTTCAGGTTCACCCTCCTATCCAGCTTCTCTAGGATCACGAATAATAGGCTCAAAGACCTTTAATTATGGCTAGAATCCATTTATGAGTGAATACATACCATCTTCCTCCTTTTGGGTCTGGCTTACCTGACTCAGTAAAGCGTTTTCTTTTGTTATTAATATTTTTTAAAAATTTTTTAAATTTTTTTTTTAGTAAATTTTATTAAATTATAAAAGTTTCCATTTCCGCCCCCCCCAACACCCTCCCACTCCCCCCACTACCCCCCTCCTTCCCCTCCGTCCCCCAGGGCAGTCAGGGTTTCCTGCCCTGTGGGAAGCTCCAGCTCCCTCCCCCTCCCTCCAGGTCCAGGAAGGCGAGCGTCCAAACAGACTGGATCCCCAAAATCCAGCATATGCAGAGGAAACAGGTCCCAGTGTCATAGTCAATGGCTTTTCAGAAAGACCCCGGGCCAGCCACAGTCAGAGAATCCGGCCAAATTCCGAGAATCTGGCTAGATCACGTCCTCGTTCAGTCCCAGTCCAACTGGCCCTGGTAAACTCTCATCAGATCCATTCCCTTGTATCAGTGGGTGATAGCATCCCTCGCAGTACTGATTTCGTCTTTCATGTTCCTCCTCCTTCCGCTCCCCCTCCGGACCTCGGGGGGCTCAATCCGGTGCTCCAATGTGGGCCTCCGACTGCATAGCCGTCCTTCGTCAGACGAAGGATCTATGGTGATAAGCAAAATATACATCAGTATGGTCATGGGCCACGGTCGATTCAGGCACCCTCTCCTCTCTCCAGAGAGCAATCTGGGGGATTTCTCCTTGGACCTGGGATCCCATATATAATCGAGTCTCCTGTAAACCCTAAAATGGCTCCCTTAGTTGAAATATATTGTTCCCTGATCCCATATTCATCCTACCTCCCTTCCCCCCCCCCCATCCCCGGCCACCAAGCTTTCCCCGTTCCTCCCCTACTCCCTTCTCTCTAGCCCTCTCCCCCTCCATCGACCCTCCCACCCCCCCATGCACCCGAGGTTACCTGGGACTCTTGTCTATTTCCTACCTCCTGGTGGATAGCTAAATAATCTTCATCAGGTTCATCTTCTTATTTAGCTTCTCTAGGATCACGAATAATAGGCTCAAAGACCTTTAATTATGCTTAGAATCCACTTATGAGTGAATACATACCGTGTTCCTCTTTTTGGGTCTGGCTTACCTCACTCAGTAAAGCGTTTTCTATTTCCATCCATTTGCATGCAAAATTCAAGATGTCATTGTTTTTTACCGCCGAGTAAAACTCTAATGTATATATGTTCCACACCTTTTTTAACCATTCTTCTATTGAGGGGCACCTAGGTTGTTTCCATGTTCTGGCTATTACAAATAGTGCAGCTATGAACATAGTTGAACAAATGCTTTTGTAGTATGTTAGGGAATCTTTAGGGTATATTCCCAAGAGTGGAATTGCTGGGTCCTGAGGGAGGTTGACTCCCAGTTTCCTGAGAAACCGCCACACTGATTTCCACAGTGGCTGCACGAGTTTGCATTCCCACCAACAATGGATGAGTGTTCCCCTCACCCCACATCCTCTCCAGCATAGGCTATCGTTGGTGTTTTTGACTTTAACTATTCTGACAGGTGTAAGACGGTATCTCAAAGTGGTTTTGATTTGCATTTCCCTGATCGCTAAGGAGGTTGAGCATGACCTTAAGTGTCTTCTGGCCATTCGAAGTTCATCTGTTGTGAATTCTCTGTTAAGTTCAGTACCCCATTTTTTAATTGGGTTAATTAGAGTTTTAGTGCCTAGTTTCTTGAGTTCTTTGTATATTTTAGAGATCAGACCTTTGTCTGATGAGGGGTTGGTGAAGATCTTCTCCCAGTCAGAAGGCAGCCTTTTTGTCCTACTGACAGTGTCCTTTGCTTTACAGAAGCTTCCCAGTTTCAGTAGATCCCGTTTATTCATTGTTTCTCTTATTGTCTGTGCTGCTGGGGTCCTACTTAGGAAGAGGCCTCCTGTGCCTAAATCTTGTAGACTACTTCCCACTTTCTCTTCTATCAGGTTCAAAGTGGACGGATTAATGTTGATGTCTTTAATCCATTTGGACTTGATTTTTGTGCATGGTGATAGATATGGATCTACTTTCATTTTTTTACAGGTTGACAGATCTTTTATTTTTTTATTTAATTTTACTGGGAACTCCTCCAGAATCAAGTCTCTTGCAAATCCTAAAATGGCTCCCTTAGCTGAGATATAAACCTCTCTGCTCCCCCAACTATCCTTCCTCCCTCCCCCCTCCCATTCCCCCAAGCCTTCCCAATCCTCCCCCTCTCCCCTCTCCCTGACCATCTTCCCTTACTTCCACCCCCCCACCCCCCATGCACCCGAGTTTGCCTGGCAATCTTGCCTAGTTCCACTATCCAGGAGGATAACTATATGATTTTCTTCAGGTTCACCTTCTTATTTAGCTTCTCTAGGATCACAAATTATAGACTTAAAGACCTTTAACTATGGCTAGAATCCACTTATGAGTGAGTACATACCATATTCCTCTTTTTGGATCTGGCTTACCTCACTCAGTAAAGCGTTTTCTATTTCCATCCATTTGCATGCAAAATTCAACATGTTATTGTTTTTTACCGCTGAGTAAAACTCTAATGTATATATGTTCCACACCTTCTTTAACCATTCTTCTATTGAGGGGCACCTAGGTTGTTTCCAGGTTCTGGCTATTACAAATAGTGCAGCTATGAACATAGTTGAACAAATACTTTTGTAGTATGATAGGGCATTTCTTGGGTATATTCCCAAGAGTGGAATTGCTGGGTCCTGAGGGAGGTTGACTTCCAGTTTCCTGAGAAACCGCCACACTGATTTCCACAGTGGCTGCACGAGTTTGCATTCCCACCAACAATGGATGAGTGTTCCCCTCACTCCACATCCTCTCCAGCATAGGCTATCATTGATGTTTTTGAGTTTAGCTCTTCTGACAGATGTAAGATGGTATCACAAAGTGATTTTGATTTGCATTTCCCTGATCGCTAAGGAGGTTGAGCATGACCTTAAGTGTCTTTTGGCCATTCGAAGTTTTTCTGTTGTGAATTCTCTGTTAAGTTCAGTACCCCCATTTTTTAATTGGGTTAATTAGAGTTTTAGTGTGTAGTTTCTTGAGTTCTTTGTATATTTTGGAGATCAAACCTTTGCCTGATGAGGGGTTGGTGAAGATCTTCTCCCAGTCAGAAGGCAGCCTTTTTGTCTTACTGACAGTGTCCTTTGCTTTACAGAAGCTTCTCAGTTTCAGTAGGTCCCATTTATTCATTGTTTCTCTTATTGTCTGTGGTACTGGGGTCCTACTTAGGAAGTGGCCTCCTGTGCCTATATCTTGTAGACTACTTCCCACTTTCTCTTCTATCAGGTTCAAAGTGGACAGATTAATGTCGATGTCTTTAATCCATTTGGACTTGAGTTTTGTGCATGGTGATAGATATGGATCTAGCGACAAGAAACTTTGATGACTAAGGTTGAGAGTGACACTAATCTATGAGTGAATCATAAATATTTAGAGAGCAGTTTGACAACAACACATCTATTAAGCAAAACATTAGTAGGTCTTACTCTAGGACTGAAGACTTCCCCAGACATGGGCTTTTGATGAGAATATAATACAGACATGAATTCCCTCCTGTGGAGTTGGTCTCCAACCTAATCAGAAAGCACTTGCTTATACACATAACTGCCTTGCCCATATTGTCTCAGTGGGTATCTCTAGCCTGGCAGTCTGGAATTTTAATGTGCTGGGCATATAACTGGTAAGATTGTTGATGACTTTTCTGTCTCAGAAAACTGCAAAGTACATAGTGTGACCACAAAATGTAGCCATTGGGGATGCATTTCCAATTTAGTTCTAGCTAAATTTTTATGTTTTATAACTGAAATGTGTATCTTCAGCAACAGAATCAGAACATCCAATTGTGGTGAAAAACCATGAACAATGACAATAACTTACATTGTCTTGGGGGTCTATGGGGCCTTCTTGATCAACAGCTCATAGA
This sequence comes from Myodes glareolus, assembly GCF_982192425.1. NCBI lineage: Eukaryota > Metazoa > Chordata > Mammalia > Rodentia > Cricetidae > Myodes > Myodes glareolus. Next base: position 74,720,044 of record NC_142030.1, read on the forward strand.
AAACTAGAACCATCCCTCGTGCTGAAATTGATCTAGTGTTTTTTACTCATTTATTTATATGTGTATTTATGTTTTCCTCTTAGTTCTATTATGTACTCAGCAAATTCAGTTTTGAAACCTACCACAAATTCTTCTTGGTAAGGTTGTATCAATTGTATAATGCATACACAGAATTTTAAAAAGTATTTCATCTAATTACATTTTATTTATCTATAGGCTAGCTTTATCATAATTTATTTTTATATTCTTTTTAGGTTTAGTATGGGTAGTAAGCAAGTTTATGAAAATAATTTGAAAACTTAATAGTTCTTCATCTCTAGAATTGTCATGAACCACCTTTTTGGGTGGGCTTCTGCTGTGTTCCTAGTCATGGTGGGTTTGAACATTTCAGGGTAGGGCTGTGAGGATTAGAAATGTTAGGTAGGAGGAACAGAAATAATAAAGTTACTCAGTGTCTTCTACATATTGAATTCACTTGTGTTTATTTTCCTTGCATTTTTATACCCAATACAAAAAGGTGGGAAGAAGGCAAAAGACTGCTTTAACATGATACGAAGAGCAACCAAAACAGTCGCTTCCTTCAATACTTAAGACATCAAACCATTTTTTCTTGATAAAAGCATTTGCTGTTTGGGCAGTGAATGCACATTAGACCAAGCAGGCTGCCACTCCCTAAGTCAAACTGGCTATTTCAAAAGAAGGAGCAAAAGTGTGCTTGAATTCTTTGGTCATGGTGGAGCAAATATACCTCTATGGGCCATCTTGATGTCCAAAACACCAAGTAACCACACCCTAGATCAGGATATCTTGTTTTGTAGCCACATTTGTTACCAACAACTTTGAAAGAGCAAAAATAAGTTCAAACATTCTATCTTCAGACAAGGTAGAATAGGCTCACATTTTTGTGTGTGTCCTGACATAGAATAGATTACTAGTTAAGAATACACACGTCACATACATAGACTCAAAATAAACACACACTACAGACATACACAACACAAAACACACATATATACAAGTACACACTCAAGCATTCATATACACACTCAAAAAATATACACATGCACACAAACTAACAGTAAATATAAACCACTCTCTATTGTGCTATGTATAAATTAGTATACCTAAAACATGGGAGATGAACAGAGGATAGAGCAATGCCTTTACTGGAGAGAGAAAGGAATTAAAATTAGTGTAGTTTATTTAACTGAATGGGGGAAGTACCAAATGAAATTTGTAACTTTCTCCTGCACTAGAATTTTTGCACTGAGCATGAATCCACATAGGCTTTCTTGTTTTTCTTCCCAAGACAGGCTACAATGTAACTCTTATACATGATATTGCTGACATGATCTGTCCTTACTACTCCATGCTGTGTTGCTGCAAATCAACACTATTAGAAACTTTGATTATTACTCTGACATCAACAGTTGACTTATCAACTTCATTTTGTTATAAGGTTTTTTCTGAATAATATATTTTATTTAAATGATGAGCTGATGGTGAGCATACTGGGTATGCAATAGCTTGAACCAATTATTTAGATGAAATTTCTCAATTACTATTACATCTGTTCCTTCATGATTCCTTGTTTTGTACTTTTATGCTTAGTTATATTATATGGATATTGAATAACAGCTCTGGAAATTTTAATTATCAGACAATATAATGAAATATATGAGCTTATATATATAATGAAATATATGAGCATAAGCTCAGTGCATATGAGCTTATGAGACTAATCTGCATATTTTAGAAAATTCAAATGACATGAAATAAAAACAAATGTATCTGCAGTGCATTTTCAACCTAAGGATATTAACTTTGTTTTTTTTGTGTGTGTGTGTGTGTGTGTGATGTATGTGTTGAGAATTGAACCAAGGACCTCACATATGATTTTTGTGTATTCTACAACTTAGATACATGCCTTAGATTCATATTTTTAAAAATACTCATTACGTATTCATATATCACTTCAATCCCTGCAAACTACTTTTCATTAATGACATTAAGAATGTCATTAGACATGAGAACTGGGAGTGTTACCAGGTAATCAGAAATATACATAATATTTGTAATGTTTTACTTAAGGATTTGGATTTCATTTTTACTATAATCTATACAACCTACATCGTCAGATATTTTATCTAAACAAACTTTAGTATTTGCCTCCTTAGTTGTGAAATATATTCTCTTGTCAAGAGAAAGAAAGAAAGCTTGTGAAAAATTTGGTGATTAGGAGGGATAGATGCCAACTTTGAATTTGAAGATTATTAACAAACAGAATTAATGCTAGGAAGACAATGTGTGGAATCACCAATTGCTTTAGATTTAAATTAAAGTTATAAACCAGGAGTGAGACAAACCTAGTTACTGTTGACTAGATTCATTTTTGTGTTAAATCTGGAATATCTGGAGAATAGTGTCATTTAGAAAAAGGGGAAGCTGAAATTCAAGTATAAAAAGATTTTGTCTTCAGTCTGTGCTTATTTACAAAGGCAATTTGAAAGCTTCACACTTCAAATTTAGAGCATAGTACTGTTTTGATTTCATCTTTGTTTGTGTCTTCAGAGTTGGGGACAATGTTAGTAGAGTGTGAAAATTTAGAGTGCATATTGGCTTGACCAGTGAAACCTTAGGAGAGACCTTTCTGAAAGAGCAGCTATTAGCTCTCCCTGTGAATGTTAAAATGATGAGTGTAGAGTGTTTGGTCCATTGCTGGCAAACTATTTAGTGCTTTCCAACAATGAATTCTCCAAGATGACAATAAGTTTTGTCAGTGGCAACTGCTTGACAGCTGAAGAGAGAAAGGAACAAGGAGATGGAGTGAAATTGCACTGCAGCACATCCTCCAAAGGCTCAGAGGAAGGATGCTGCCTGATATGACAGCTGAGCAAGTCACCAGACATTTCACAGGCAAGACAGGCAGTCGGAATCAAGATAATGTTTCACATAGGAGTGGAAGAAGCTCCTCCAATAAAGTTTTTAAATGTCTTGTCTGAACCCATGTAGCTGTTAAGGACGCTTGAAGTCCAGTTCTGTGTGTGGCTTGCATACATTTAAATTACGGAAACAATAGAGTTCCTATTTGGAGATAGGGACAAGGCTAAGGAAATGGAAAGAAAGACAGAAAACGTCTTTAAAACATTGCTTGAACACACATTTGAAGCTGTGTACTCTTATGGAAATGTGACCCAGGGTTAAAGGTCCTCTGTCTTAGGTTGATTATGGACAAATCATGTGTATCTCTATCCTGGGTACTTCAATTTGAAAAAGACACACTTTCATTTCAACAATCTCTTTCCCCAATACATGCCAATAAAATAAGTAATTTATCAGTTAATAAAAAAATGAGGTCAACTAACATGAAATGATGTTCTCTCATGTAACCACATTTATATTTTTTTCCTAGGGTAATTTACCATAGTCTTATGACCTCTCTCTATGACCTTTAGGGGAAACAAAATCAGGAAATCCTCATATGCCGGGGAAAAATGACTATTAGAATATGTCACAGTATGTGTAAAACCTTGTCTTCAGTAGTGAAGCCATTGTAAGACGAGGATAATATGCGGGCAGCATTTGTTTAGTAATTCTCTGAAATGACTAAGCAATTGAAAGTGATTCTTAGATCCATTTATAGATCCTTGTTTGACCATTGTATATGTAATAAAATTGTAACCATAGATTATTACTTCATACGTTGACATATTTTAAACAAGTTTTTTTTTGAAGGGTTGAATGCACATGTCGGGTGTGTGTGTCTGTGTGTGTGTATGTGTGTGTGTGTGTGAGAGAGGGGGGGAGGAGGAGGAGAAGGAGGAAGAGATAGAGATAGAGTGAGAGGAAAACAGGTGTGGATATCTATGATATTTGTGTTACAGCATACATGTGGAAGACAGAGGACAACAGTGTTGCCTTTATTTCTTATTCAAGACAAGGCACTATGTATTGTTTGCTGTTGTATGTGCCAGGCTATCTGGCCTGCCAGCATCCAGAAATCCATCTTCATGTCCCCACACTAGAACTGGGGGATTTAGACATTTGTGTGTGTGTGTGCCTGCCTTTGTCTGGTTTCTGAGAACTGAGGTCCTTACACTTGTGAGGGATACACAGTCATCTCTTCAGCCCTTGAAAACTTACTGCATAAGCCTTAAATGGTGTCTGTACCCAAGGAAGGATACCACGAAGCGCAATATGATATGTGTGTACAGCATATCATATTGGTATGATATGAGGGTGAGAAAACTTTAGAAAGTTTTATTTTCTTTATATAATAAGTAAATAGCAAATTGATTTTCATTAATTTTGACAGTAAGTTAATACTTGCTCCTTCAGTCAGTTTTTATGCCAAACAAAAAGGCATAAATTTATATTTATGTTTATAATGTATGTAAAAACTAATGAAATATTGGGAACCACTGAAATTTATATATGTAAACAATATCAGCATTCTTTTTAAATTATGAATCTCAATCTTGGACACCATTTTCCACTGTCACATATTGGAACTTGATAATGAATAATTCATTACTGATGTCTCAACCACTCAATATCGATTTTAATGATCTTTGATTAAATAACATTGTCAGGCCAAGAAGATTGCTCACTACAGAACTTCTCTTGTTCAAGGAAATAAAAACAAACAAAACAAAATGAGAAAGAAAACTTTCTTCAAAAGTGTCTATTTCTACATTAAATTCTGTTGACCTGTTAGTTTAGGCACTGCCTTTTGTCTGGGACGTCTTACATCCAGTTTACATCCATCAGCCTTCCAGTTTCTGATACATTTCTTTTTACATAGACTTTAATGTATTTAACTGCAGAAATTGCCTTAAAAATTCTCTCATGCAGCAATATTCCCTTTCAACTTTTGGTGCAGTAGTTCTCCGGTTATTAATATGAGGATTACAACTGCAACAGAAACTTAGTACATTAAAAATTATCTCATTCATCCCCACAAGTGTTCTTTACAAATAGAAAACCTGTATATACCTGTCTTTCATTCTCAGAGGAAAATGATTTAACTTCCCAAAGAGATGATCTGCTTTCAAGTCTCATAACCCTGGCTTGAAAATTTAATTGCTATGAGAATATTGAAGTCAACGTTATAATAAAGATTCTTGCCTATACCTTAAAGGTAGAGATAGCTCTAGACTGACTGCTTAAAGGGCCTCAGTGGGCCCTTTCAAGTAACTCTTGCCCTTTAAGGTCTTCAGATTCCTACCCAGTTTGCCTTGATGACTCCTCAGTAGACAGAATGCCCTAGAACTCAAAAACCTTGCTTGTGCAGTTGCTGGAGTCTCACAAAGACAAGCTAATTTTTATTATTCAAAAAATAAGTCACAGTCATAATTAGAGTTTCATGGTAGTTATGGAGAGAGATTATAACAAAGCAGGCCAATGGGAAGGCTCATTTATGACTGACATAGCCCCAATTTCTTAGATGGTTAGAAACTATACACTCTCCTTTACATACTTGACTCAAAAAAGTAGCTGTGATTTAGATTTCAAGACAGGGTTTATATCCATGTTAAACCATAGAGTTTTTAAGGATATCGAAGGTCTTTTGTAATTACCTAATCGATTTTCTTCCTTTATGAATGAATCATAATTCATAGAAGGAAGTCTTGAGTTTGTAATTATAGTACTTTTATAAATAAGAGCATGGAAATCTAACTTTATAAAATACAATTTTATATATGAATAAAAACATTATCTGAAAGATAGCTGTTATGGAAATCTCTGAGATGGGAGAACAAAGAATAATAAAATTCCTCCAAAGACGAAGACTGTATTCAAAACTTGCAAATAGATTGCTAATATCAGTTCATAAAAGTGTGTGGGAAACTCGCAAGTAACCACGACAAGAAAATAAAAAGTAATTCTGGAATCCATTATATGAGGATAACAATGAACAAAATCAAATTTTGGTACAAAGACAGGACAGCATAGAAATAAAGTAATTGGAGTTGTGCACAAAAAGCTTACCCAAGGGATGCAAACAGATCTAAGCAAGGATAAAAATCAACTATGCCGGTCTTAATAACTCTTATTGTCAATGGAAGTGGAATCCCAAAAGAGAGACTAGGAAGTTGAACAATTCATTGGCTGGTAATAGAAGAAAATAAAATGTGAAAACAGCTAGATAGGGACTCTGATGTTATTTTAAAGCTAATGCTCTATGAAAAGAATCAGGGAAATGAGCATCCCAGACCTTGCTGTAATAACCAAAGTTCAGAAAAGTTGGGACGAAAATTCGATGCTTCTTTTTCATATTCTATACACAGAGGAGGCAATCTGCCCAGAAATCTTTATAGCAGGTTCAACACTGAACTTTAAAAACCAGATGAACTCAAAAACATCATTAACACAAAGATGAATAAATATATAATTTATGTTGCAGGCTTATGATTTTAAGTGGGAGAAGGAAAAGCGAAAACCAAAAAACACAAGGGGGCCCTTTACAAAGGCTGCTGGACACAACGGTAATGCCTTCATTTGAAATGCCTTGTTTCTCTTCCTATAAGGCATTTTTATATTTCAAAAGGTCATAGTTTTATTAGCTCCTTTTTCCCGCTCCCTGTAAGCCTTGACCTTTGCTTCTGCTCCCTACCTACCCCATGTCACACTGTCAGACCATCGTTGCATTTCATTGACCGCCTACTTTATTCAGGGAATTGAAAGTTTTAGGCTTGAATTCTTTAACCACATACCTCACCCCATAGACTTACTAATATCCACCTCAGCCTTTCCTATAGTACTGAAGGCTTGCCTGACAGCGCTTTAATGCCAGCTTTCTCATGACACTGGCTACATCTCCACCTATAATCCTCACTTATTATAAGAGCTAGGTTTATAGAAAGACCGATACGGACTTAAGAGTTCACCAGATATTGCAAAATCTTAGAAATAGTTCTCCCTTTTATTTCAGGCTTTTACTATCTTCCCCTCTCATTTTTAAAAGTTTTACTTGTAATTATAAATATTTTTTTTTATTTTTGAGGTGAGAACATTTGGAGGTGCTGTCGTTTTCCAATTTTTATGGAGAATAGGAGCCTGTGGGAGTTTGCTTCCTACAGTTTGTGCGATTCTCCTTGATGGAGATCGGCTCCTCAGATAAAGCAGCCTGAGGCCAATCCCAGGAACTGACATGGGGGAAGGAGGGGACCAAATGACTCAAGTTCTAGATCCGTGCTTCTGTCTCCACACATGCAGCATTGCTCTTGTGTGTGCATACTTAACATAACATACAGCACAACTTCCTGCCATGATGATATAAGGTAATGACTGTCTCTGTGTCTAACCCCCCTTGAAAGTTGGCCTAGGCTTTCAATTCTCTTTATTGCTTTGTTCCATGGAACTTAAGTCAGAGTGACTTCTGGACTTTAACTAATAATAACTTTGAATAAAATTTTGTTGTCTATCTAATGTTATCTAGAACAATTTTTGTTTTGACAAGATTGTTTCATTTTTTCCCAACATTCCCATCTTCTCAAATGTAAGAACACCTAATTCACATATGTATCATGAATGTCTCTATAATCTTTCAATATCAACTTATCTATTCTTTTATTATTTAGCGAATGAAAATTGCTCATCATCACATTCTAGTTTCTTATTTGCCATTTCCTCAAATAACTGAGCCAAATTTATTTCACTATAATTTTCTAGTTAATACTACAGACACATAAAAAGTAAAAGTCATGAGTTTGATAAACACTGTCATGTACTTGAGCTGTTGTGATATTGTAATCTTTGAATGTTTCTTTGACACATGACTCTCTCTTTTCTCCTTAGAGGTTATAATTGGTGTTCTTTTTTCTTTGATAGCCATTCCTATTTGCTATTACGTATGCTTTGGGGATTACAGTTTCTGGTTTTTTTTAGTTTGTTTTTTAAATTTTATTTTATATTTTTATTTTAAATTTTTTTATTCATTTTACATGCCAACTACTGTTCACCCTCCCTCTAATCCTTCTGTTTTTCCCTCCCCCTCAACCTATGTCCCCTCATCCATTCCTCCCATGGGGTGTCAATAAAACCTGGCAAGTTAAGTTGAGGCAGAAACAACCCCCTCCCTCCTGCATCAACATAGGGAATGAGCATAGCTGGGGAGCCTGCATGGGACCCAACTAGGCTAAACAGTTGTGTAGCTTGGTTTGTTTGAGGGGACCCTGGCAGTGGGACCTGGATCTATCCCTGATGCATGAGCTGGCTTTTTGGAGTTTCTGTTTAAGTACTTCTCTTCATTCATCTTCAGTTCCTGAAAAGGGCACAAAGACCTGCAAAGTCTTTGGTGATTTCCTCTTGAGTAGCTGGTTTTCTTCTATACCGTGTATATCAAAACAATCAATTGGCCTTGCTTGTAAAGTCTTTTCTGAATTAGCATGTCTCTGCTCTTTTGCTGACACTTAGCCCATTCCCTCCATTTCATGATCAGTCTCTACTCGAGATTTGTACCTATTTATATTTCTTTTCCCCTACATTATATTTTTCTCCATTTTTACAGCAGTCTCTATCCACTTGTTTATACTACTTTTACGTTATCTGTTTTAATCATTTCAGCAGCAGAGCAAAGGGCATTCTTCAGCACACACATAAAATAAGTAACTATGACCTTGAACCCGTCAGTCTTCCAAATTATGTCAGCTGCTGTTCCTTTTCCATAGTTTATCAATATTGGAACAGTTCTCTTCCAAATATAATAGCTCAATTATTGCACTGCCTAGGAAGTCTCCTTTACTTATTGGGACTCAATTTTTACATTATTACTACTAGAAGTTTATCCCAAGTTCCATACTCTCTCGCTTAATGATGTCCTATACAGAACCTGACGCAAACGGGATTTCAACATGAGTGGATTTGCGTTAATAGAACTATGAAATTTCATGTCATCGACTTTGCAAAATCACCATTTAGCAATATTTTAAACTATATAACTATGGAAAAATAGTAAGACAAAGAAAGAAAAGAAAAAAAAAGAAAAGAAAAAACTTTAGAAGGATTGTATAAAGAACTTTTTCTTTCCGAGTTAGAAAGGCATATCATGGAGCTAAATTTAATAGACATGTCTGCGAAACATTATATTATAAATAAATAGCTAAAGACTGGATGCTTACCTACTAGATCTGTGGAATGCACACTGGGTCTTAGTTCCCTAATATTAATGTAGAAATAATTCAATGAGAAAATAAATAGATTTCTCTATCATCTTGAAGTTCTAATATATTTCTGCATATACATTTTATTTTTGCAGTCAAAGTTTTGCATATTGCATATTCCTATACATTTTAGATTAACTTTTGACATTAGCCAGGTTTTCTCTGGTAGGAGAATAAATATGCCAAGTTAGTGATTTTATACAAATTAGATCATATTATGGGTTGACAGATGCTAATTAATTGAACAGAAGTCTGTAGACATAGTGGTTTATGTACAATACTGTCACACTGCATTAAAAATGTACCCTTGAATATCATTTGCTGAATATTTACCATGCATCAGTTCCTCTTCCAAGTATTTTGCATGAATTAATGTGTCTAATCCTCAGAGTACTCCCTCAAGATAGGTATTATTTTTTTCTGAAGTTTTAGTGTAGTGAAAAAGTTCATAGAGAGAGAAAATGTCACATAGAATCCCTATAATTTACAGAAACCTACAATATTACCCCACCATTTTTCCTACATATACCTGCATTTTGTTCAAACAGGAATTCCATTTTTATAAAAATACTTATGTATACAGTACTGGCTGATTTTGCGTATCAACTTGACACAAGCTGGAGTCATTGGAGAGGAAGGAGCCTCAGTTTAGGAAATGTCTTCATGAAATTCAGATATAGGGCTTTTCATAAATTAGTAATCAGTGGAGGAGGGGCCAGCCTATGGTGGGTGGTGCCATCACTGGGCTGCTGGTCCTGGGTTCTATATGAAGCTGGGCTGAGCAAGCAAGGTGAAGTAAACCAGTAAGCAGCTCCCCTCCAAGACCCCTGCATCAGCTCCTGCTTTCAGGATCTTGCCCTCTTTAAGTTCTAGTCCTGACATCCTTCAGTGATGAGCAAGAATGCTGAAGTGTAAGTCTCCTAAACTATTTTCTCCCCAACTTGCTCTTCGTTCATGGTGTTTTTGTCACAGAAATAAAATTCCTTACTAAGAAACACCAACAATTCTCAGAATGTGTCTTATTTTTACATCTGTTTTCTTCCCTCATACATATTCCCATCCTCTGTCCTCACTCTCCTTCCTCATCATTTCTCCTGAGATGCTTTCTAAATGTTGAGTTATAGTGGTGTTGTTATAAATGCTAACCAATTTATGATATTTATCGTTTGTACCTAGTATTATTGGTCCTTTAAAATATTATCTTAAAAAGCCCTGCAACATATGAATTAACATATGCTGATTTTAAAGATGAAGAAATAGACATATCAGAAGTAAGGGAAGTGGTAAAGCTGGGATTTGACTTTGAGTAATTCAAATAGGCTCCAGAGTTGCTCTGTTGACATTGCTTACCAGCGTTCAAAACCTGTCATTTAAATTGTACTTAATCTCTTGAATCATAACAAAATGTTTTATTATTATTTTTGTTCTATCACCATGCAGACATTTATTTTAAACTGATTTATGAATTAATTATTTCCATTTCATAACTGGAAAATTCATATATACATGAAAACAAAAAGAAGCATAGCTTTACCAATTATTTTTCTCATTTCACCCTTCTTGATAATTTAGTAATTGCAAATATTTTTCTGAAAATTCCAGGATATCCTTCAGTTTGCATAAACATCGTGCATCAACTCTATAGAAACCCTTTTCTGAAGTAGCTGTAAATTTTTTCTTTACTTGAGAGGAAATGTCAACTTAAATACTTGGAGTGCTTGCCCAATTTCACATTATGAGATTTTGTTGCCTGAGCTGACAGTGGAAGGGAGCATTATATACTCATTAACTGAGCTCTGTCAACTCCACATACACAGTGACCTTGCCTGTGTCACTCAACCTTGCAAAGTTGTTTATGTGTATTTGTACTAAACAATAACTGCAGCATTTTTTTTCTGGTGGCTACTTATCTTGTTTCCACTTTATATACCAGAAACAACGACAGAAAACATGAAAAAAAAACAATTTTAAATGAACACATTTTACCTATTGATAAGTTGAAGGAACAAGATTTTAGTGCTTTGGGCTTATTTCTGGACAGCAAACAATTTATTATCAATTATTTCTTTTGTATTTTCTGAATAAAACATGAATCCATAAAAAAGGCTTGTGTAACGACACTTAAAGATCCTAGGTGGTAAGAGACAGTGATGGATCATGGTGGAAAGACTGCTTCACTTAAGAACATTTTCTAAAAATTTTGTACTCTCTCTCCTCCCTCCCTTCTCTCTCTCTCTCTCTCTCTCTCTCTCTCTCTCTCCCTCTCTTTCTATCTCTCTCCCTCCCTTCCCTCTTCTGTTTCTCTCTGTCTCTCTCTCTGTCTCTGTCTCTCTCTCTCTCTCTCTCTCTCTCTATATATATATATATATATATATGCACACACACATATTTCTCCCTATGAAGCATAGAATTCATTATGAATGTAAAGAGATGTGATGCTGTAATTAAAAATTTAAAATTTTTAGTAAAGAAAAAAACAATATATTCATTGATTGTAAGCATTGTTTCTGTCTCTTAGTGTGTGGGGGGGGAGGGAGAGGAGCAGGGCATGCCTGCTCATGTTCAAAAAAACTGAAGTAGAAAATTAAGTAAAGTTACAAGGTCAGGGGCCGCCGATGAATCCTAGCTGCTCCTTTAGGAAGAGAATGTCAAGTGAGTATTTGGCAGGAAGCCCAGAAACCCGAGGCTGACACTTAGCATTATTTCATAACAAGTCTAAAATGCTGACACGGATGAGAGTCCTCCACAGGTGCGGAAGATGCAGGCACTCAGTGCCTGCCGCTGATAGTGTGTCTGTGATCCTTGCACCGCAGCAGGGTATGACATGAAAGGGTGACAAGAAAGGACAGACACAAAACACGATGTTTCTGTTTACTACTTGCCACCTTGAGCTTCCGAGTAATAATTATCTTGTCCTGCTGTTTTGTTTTTAAACAATTTTTCTGAGCTTCTTTTGTCTTTTTAAGCTAGTACGTTCACTCCTTGTTCTTAATGTTAAAGCCTCCACTGCTTCCTCTGCAGACAAGGTGAGACACTGCTTTCAAATAGGTATACGTTCTTTGTTTCCCCTTATTAACCGCACATTCCGTGTTCGTTGAGATACCTAATAATTTTATTTTCTCCCTATGTGTTGTCTTCCACTTTGTAAACTACATTTTCTAAATTTAACTGTATAGATACCTATTTCTCTAAACTTAGTCTCATCTGTTCCTCACAAGAGATGTCAATGAACTGATGTTTGCCTTGTCAACTTCTTCACATGTTAATTGGTGTTTTTCATGAATGTTTCTTTTCTATAGAAGAAACTCACAACACTAACTTACAGAACTGGATATATTTTGGGGACTTTTTATTCAGTCCACAACGTTTGGTTATGTTTGTTCAAACCCTAAGGATGCAATAGTAGCAAAAAAAAAAAAAAGACTCTTTTGTGTCTTCCTCTCGGAGAGGCAGCTTCGCTTCTGCCTCTCTCCCCACTTCTTTGCTTCTCCCCTTCTCTGTCTCTTTCTCCTCTTCTCTCTCTCTCTCTCTCTCTCTCTCTCTCTCTCTCTCTCTCTCTCTCCTCCCTTCTCTCTTCCCCCTCCATAACCCCCCCAAAATATTCAACCTCAAAAAAAAAAAAAGCCTTGAAGGAAACCACCAGATATAGATCTGTAATTGGACTCAAGACCTGTTCAGCAAGAGGGAAATCCTGCCTGGTACTTGAAATCTAGCAAGTCACCCAGGATTAGTAAAGTCATAGATCTTAGCAAAGAACCTACAACTACCATTTAACTAAAACAATAGAATCACTAAATACATTTTCTTTCTCCTTATACACATAGAATAAGTGTAATCCTTGTATTTCTTACTTAACTGGTATTTTTTATAGTTAAAATTTTTAATGCATCAATAAAATTATAATCTGTTTTTAGAAATAATTATTATGGTAGCTTGAAATTAATTGGTTGCCATAAGATCATAGGGAACAGAACTCGTGGTTTTTGTTGGAGTAGGTATGGCCTTGCTGGAGCAAGTGTGCCATTGTGAAGACTGGCTTTGACGTCTCATATGCTCAAATCACACTCAGTATCTCAGTCCACTTCCTCTTGATTTCTGATCAAGATGTACGCAGCACCATGTCTGCCTATATACCTTCATGTCCCACCATGATGACAATGGACTAAAACTCTAAAGATGTAAATGAATCCAAATTAAGTGATCTTCCTTTATAAGAGTTTCCATGGTCATCTTGTCTCTTCACAGTAATAAAAACCCTAATTAGGACAACTATATACTAAAATTTGTTACGTACTTGAATTTAAAATATTACTTTATTGTTGGCATTATAAAAGCCTCTATTCACCATCTAGATTCTCCCATTTTACGTGTTGCAGTATTTTAGGAAATATTCCCTAATATTAAAAAGAAAAACTCAAATGCTCTCCCAATTTGGTATTAGAACAATTGCACAAATTGCCTCTCTATACACCTGAAAGGCTTATCATACTTTTCACATGAATCTAATAAGGAAAAGATTCAGTTACATGCCATTTAAGATTAGCTAAGACCAAATTTACATTCAAAATAAAATGTTGCTGAGAAAAATTCTAAATACATTTTCTGGTTTAGCTTTTTTCATAAAACAACATCTACTGACATTTTCTAGGTCTTCCCTGCTTCTTTTAGAAAAGAAAGAAATTTAGTTCTATTATTCCATGGGGATCTAATACCTATGATGACATCTGGAGTGATTTATCTACATCTTTGTCTATTCGTCAAGTGATTTATGTAGGACACATGTAGTCACCATGCAGACCTGAGACTGGAATCTCATCATTGGGGTGATCACTAATACATCTTGTCTACATTTTTAAGTTGGATTTTAGTTTTTCTTAAGAAATAAAATGCTTGTTGTAAGGTGTACATGATAAGTGGATCTCTTTGACTTTTTTCAGGCAGGAAAAGTCATTAACTTTCACTGTGTTTTCTGAATATGAAGACATCCACATAACATCTATGTATTAAAATTAAATTTTGTTCCAGTTTTGAGCCCCCCTCTTTGCACTTCCTGTGTTTCTTGCCACATCCTTAGACCCTTCCTCCCGGTTTGTGTGCCTGATTTCCGGACTCTAGCTCTGTTTACCATTGTATCACTGTGTCCCTATTTCAGTGCTGGCCATATGGTACACACAAGATGAACATTTCTGAAAATCTAGATGTTGTAGAAAACAGTGGACCACCTCATTAAGTAAATTTCTAAGAGATAACAAAATTTGATTTCTTAGGTTTAAATATTTTCTTTTAAATTTTTGGATCTAACTCATTAGGTTCTAACACATTTTTATTATGTATTCATAATATTTAACTGCTTTCTTCATCTATTACAGCTGTGGAGATAATGTAAATCATAAATAAATTTTTATAGTCTTTATATTGTCTTCCAATTATATCTATAAACAATTAATAAATATAATTTAATGCTGCAAAGAGTTTAGCTGAATATAGATATTTACACAATTTACTGTCACTTGAAGATTGTTTTCCAAATAATTTGATACTGCAAACAAAACTGTTGTGAAGTTGTCTGAAGAGTTTTCTCCTTCCGGGTAATGGCATATAATCAACAACATACTTGTTGAATATATTAATCCATAATTAAACATTCTTGTGTTTTCCTTTCTAGTTAAATGAACCAAAGCCATTCTTGATCCAATTAAGAAAGAGGTCTGAAAGGTTTTTAAGGCCAGTAGCTATTTCTGAGTATTGCTATATCTCTCACATTTTTATCAAAAAGCAAGTTTAAAAAAATCTCTCATTTTTTTGAATTGCTTTGTCAGAGCTCTGGTGTGTCCCTAGATTAACTGTGGTGACAACACAGGGAAAGAACAGTTGACGTTATGCAATGCTTTCTGTTTGTGTGAGATCCTGTGCGTTTGTGAAACCCTGTGCACATAGGGAACTCAGGATGTTCTACTCTGTCACTCTCTGATTTATTTTTTTGAGGTAGTGTTTCTTAGTAAACCTCACAACCAGGACATCCCAATGATCCTCCAGAACTTTATCCCTTCCCCTAGCTTGAGGGCTAGTTGTAGCTGTCTTTTTCGATGTGGGGATTTGAACCCTGGCCCATAGATTTTCATGGCAAATGCTCTTAAACTCTGAGACATATTCCAGAACCTACAATAATTTTTCTATGAAGTTATAAAAATAATTGATTCTTTTTCTCTTCTACGAGCTAAAATCTTGTTTAGTCATTGACAGTAGCTTCACAGTTTAAGAATTACAATATCTTGTGACCACTTGGTGCCTTGGATTAGTATAATTATTCAGTTTTATTCTGTATTGGATGAATAGGCATTATATTTGCTTAATTCATTTCAGTTATTTTTTCAAACTTATTTAAGAAATATACTCAGTGTTAAAACACACTGGACACTCAGTTATCTCTGCTGATGCCCTGAACTGTCACCTGAAAAAAATCTACTGTCAAAGTGGTAGTTTAATTGGGAAAAGGAAATATAAAATTACCACACTTGACAACAGTTAGAATCAATATTGACACATGTAGTGTCATTGGTATTATAGTCACATAAAATGTTTCTTAGCTGTTTACAGTATGTTTTCACTTAGACACTTGAACTGGGAAACTGTATGCACAAACCTGAAGTATCTGAGAAGACAACATTAAGTATAGATGAAATAATTCCTCAGAAAAGAGATTATTCGTATGAGTAAATGGCCTCCTCTATTCTAGTATTCTAGTGTGACTCAATCCACAACAACTTTTGCTTAGCTTCTTATTCAGTATTTTAAAAACAAGACTAATCCGGGGAAATGATTAGTGTATGTGTGTGTGTGTGTGTGTGTGTGTGTATTTCTACCTTGGTCTTTTTCTAGTCATGGTATTTTCCTAAGTTTTTAAAGATACTTTTATTTCAAAAGGAATTTTAAAATACATTTATCATAGTTCCTGTAAGTGATCACTGTTTTAAAAGACAGACTTTTCAATTGAGTTGCAGATGAAATGGGATTGACCAGCTTCCATTTAATGACATTCACACAAAAAGAGGGCTCCAACCTCAGAAGATAAAAGCTGTAGTGAAGATGATTGAAGTTAAAACATTCTGAAAGATGTGTACACAGAAACTTCAGATCTCTTCATTTGATCTCCAATTACAGGAATAGAGTTTGCCTTTCACCCTTGAAAGTGATTATAAACATATGAAAGCCTTTTCCCAGAAAGGTGGTGTTGTTGAAATATATAGATTAGTTTAGATAAATTAATCAATAAATGTTACATGTCAGCTTGTCAAAGAAAATTAGAGATCTTCAATGTAACATCTTGAGAGACCACTTACTGGAATGCATAAGTGATTGATCTGCTCCAGGATGACATTTTTCTCATATTTTCTCACTTTTACTGGTAATAGAGACATTTAATGTTTCTTGTCAATTTGTTCCAATAATTGAATAGCTGAAAATTATTAGTTACATTGCCAGAAATCATAAGCTTAGTTTCTTCCCTCCTAAATCAACATTCAGAGAACAGTGAAGACCCAGTGAGTTTTGGAGTTCACAGAAGGCAAATAGCCCCTGCCTTGAGTCACTATAATTTTGGTAGGAGCTAGATCTTTATTTTGCCAAAATTTGACCTGACCTCTTTGAAAAAAATACTTCCAAATCTCTTGTTCTCATTCATTCAGCATGATGTCCTGTTTCATTTTTCTCTTAAGTTTTAACACAAACTGCTTTACTTGTGTGTTTCAAGACACAGAGAGACTTAGAATTTATTATTTTTTATCACTTCTGGTACCAAATATTTTAAGTATGTGTGTGCACACACATGAATGTAGCCATGTTAATGATTCTCTAATTGAGAAACTGCCTTACCAGGTGTATTCAATGTCTTTTCTTTCCATTCAGATCATAAGTTTTCCTGTGAAGGAATCATCCTTTACACGCCGTGTCCTGTCTTATACAAGAAGGGAGAATGAGACTTCTCCAGCGATGAGCCCTCTGATATGCCCTTACTGAATGGCAAGTTTCTTATTTGTTCATTTATTTGCACAAAGTCTTGCAGGGTAGCCTGGGGTAACCTTGAATTTGTCTCCTACTCTCCCTAGCACCTTGAATTGCAGCTGTGTGCCACCACACCTGCCTTTAACGAATGTTTTATCATCACTTGTTCATTCATGTTGTTTTTCAAATTTGTTATTCTAATGACATTGCAAAGTATGTATATTGTGATCGGGAAGGATTTTACCCTGGTGTGGAACCAAGTCAGTGAGTAGAAAAGAAGAAGATGAATTCACGATGAAGCTGTACCACTGGAGGACCCAAAAGGCTTTTATGCTTTGACTGTTGGCTGAAGAAAGAGAGCTAATTAAGAACTTCTTGGTGTACAGAATTTGGGAAATCTCAATAAGAATATAAGATGTCTGTCTTCCAAGATCAATAAACTCATGCTGGAATTGCTGGTTTATTTTCTGTAATTTTGATATTGGTTTCAGCTGTATTCAGTAGAAATGATCATTATTTTTAAAATTATTTTAGAATATAGATAATTGCATTTTTCCTTAAAACTTAGAAACTTGAATTAATGTTGAATGTATGTAACATATGTATGCTGATAGATAAAGGAGTATCACATAATGTCAAGAAAGTGTTCCATAGCTAACAGTCATCACACCATGCAATATCAGAGAACTGACAATATTATTTATGTAAATTTCACTATGTGTTTCTATTTCATGATGATAAAAATACCAATTTTTAGTGTATTTCTGATAACTAAACAAGTAATACATATTAATATAAATGT
This sequence comes from Myodes glareolus, assembly GCF_982192425.1. Taxonomy (NCBI): domain Eukaryota; kingdom Metazoa; phylum Chordata; class Mammalia; order Rodentia; family Cricetidae; genus Myodes; species Myodes glareolus. Next base: position 74,738,011 of record NC_142030.1, read on the forward strand.
TTATTATATTTTAAAGACACAATAAATAGTAGTTGAAAAATAAAACCACATTATGACATTGTATTTTTGTGTTTATGTATGTGTGTCCATGTGGTTGTATCTCTGTGTGTGTATGTGACTGTGTGTATGTGTTTAGTATTTATTGACTTTATTTTTCTTGACAGCCTTAATGCAATGTTCACAGATATCATTGCTCTCTGATATCTGTGGTGCCTAAGATTTTATTTATTTATTTATTTATTTACTATATTGAATGTATTAATATCTAAAAATTTGGTCAAATCAAATATTTGCTGTGCTACTTCCAATCAATAGGAGTGAATAATTGCAAGGATAGCATAGGACTATATAATATCTTCAGAAAGAAAGACCATGTATATAAAATACTTATCCATATATCTGCTATCAGGACTATTTAATATTTGAGACTATCAACTGAGAAACCAGACAGACTCATATGCACCTATACACCCAATATGGCAATGAGTAAGAGAAAACAAAGGAAGGAAGATGGCAAGCTTAGGAATTACAGTCGCAGATAACCCGATATTGGGGAAAATAACTATATCTAGTAGCTGATACTTTTCTGTTTTAAAGCCTAACTGTTTAAATCGAACTATATAAACTTCCCTGAAGGTCATGGAATATTATGAAACACAGAGGTAAACTAGTCAAATTTAAACAATGAGATGAACAGAACCTGCCCTGAATTAGATAAAAACAAACAAAAAAAGCAAAAATGTTGGGCTGGAGAGATGACTCAGAGGGTAAAATCACTGACTGTTCTTCCAAAGGTCCTGAGTTCAATTCCCAGCTACCACATGGTGGCTCACAAACCATCTGTAATGAGATCTGATGCCCTCTTCTGGCCTGCAGGTATACATGCAGGCAGAACACTGTACACACAATAAATAATAAAGAAAACATAAAAAAACAAAAAAACCTTTGTAATCATATTTATTCAAGGATTTCTACCAAATCATAAAGTAATAAAATAACCATAACCTCTACATAATCTCTGTAGTTCTGAATAATGACCAATAAACAATATGTCATTTAGTTAATTTTGATGAAGTTCCATTAAACTATTATTAAAAAATAATGTGTTGCTATGAAGTAACCTACACAACCATTGGAAACCTGGGATCCAGAATAAACTAAACTTGATGAACAAAAATTCTGAACAATTACACTGAATTCTTAAATATTCATATCTCTGTGTGCTGAAATTTATATTTGTGCCAATTTTTATGATAAAATGAATTGGTTTGGAAACTGGAAGTAATATGGGTTATTAGGACTGTCATTGGTATTGCACAGATGGAGAAAATTTACTGTGTTCATTTTCTGTGTCACTTCTCAGCCTTAACTGCAAACTCACCTATTATTCTCACAATGATCTTCATTATTAGGGAAAGTCAAGTATTGTAAGATTCTATATCTTGAGGCTAATTTAAGGGATTCAACTAAACTCAAACTAAGCCTGTTTTAGATTTAACAAGAAAAGTACAAACCATCTATACTTTGTCTATGAGAAGTAAATGAAACTGGGCACACCTTTAATCTCATCACTTGGGAGGCAGAGAGAGGCATATTTCTGAATTTAAACCAAGCCTGGTCTACAGAGAGAGTTCCAGGACAGCCAGTACTACACAGAAAACCCCTGTCTAGGAAAACCGAAGAAAAAGTAGATGAGTGATATTCAGAGTGTGTCAGATAATCAACTAAAATTATTAGGATCTTCTATTTGTATGTTTTATTGTAAGCTTCTTACAGATGTAAATGTAGGTCATAGGGCTGAGGGGAGAAACTAATGATAGTCTACTAAACAGACATAATATTAAACTGATTCTAAAGAAGATATTGTTGTACCCAAATATTAACATATTGGTCAACCCTCATCAGAGAACCTTCCTTTTACAGTAGATAGAAATTAACACAGAAACCCAAAACTAGTTGAGGAACATAGAATAAGAAACGGCAGAATGCCCATACCTTAATTGGAGATCTGCAGCACACCTCCTCCTCCAAAGTCTCAGGGTTTGTTGCAGAAGAGGTGGCAGAATGATTACAAAAGCTATAGATGCTAAACAACTACAAGAAAAGTGTTTTTTAAGCATAGCATGGAAGTTGCACGTATAAATTCACAACAGTTAAGATAGCATGCATAAGACCTCTTTAGGCTCAGAAAAAGAATAATTCAACATGAAGAAGGGTGATAGGGACAGAGTTTCACCCCAATTATTGTCGGATAATAACTACCAAAAGAGGGACAGTTAATTTTCTTTAGTGCTGTGGCGCTCAGCTGACTACCCTCCTGTGAACATTACACCTGCAAGAATATAAGGGTGGCATAAATGAGGTCACAAGTTAGGGTGGATAGGGAAGGGAGCATGGGTATGGGAGAAGTGGATAGAATAGTGGATAGGAACAAAATGCATTGTATGAAATTCTCAAAGAACTAATAAAAATGAAAATAAAATAGTCAGGGTTTCCTGCCCTGTGGAAAGTTCAAGTTCCTCCCCCCTCCCTCCAGGTCTAGGAAGGTGAGCATCCAAACAGACTAGGATCCCAAACAGCCAGTACATGCAGACGAAACAAGTCCCAGTGGAAAAAAAAAGAAAAAAAATGAAAATAGAAAAAGAAATGGGGAGTGTGAAACAGAAATGAAGGTAGCCAAAAACGTTTATTAAATATTACTATAACATTTTGATTCTAAAATTATATGAAAAGGCAAGTTTAGAACATTTTCAACACAGTATATAGCAATGGTTATAATTTAATTTCATATGCCTAAACTACAGGATAACTACACATAGGGTTAAATGAACACATAAAAGGTTAATTTTTTTTTCTGTGTCTATGAAGATGTTTTTGAAAGATATTAACACTCAAATTACCAGACTCAGAAAACAAACAAGGCCAATATGGCCAGATAGTTTGTCAACTATGGTCAGATAGAGAACCATACAAAGTGTTAAGCCCTAAATAAAACGAAAAGGTGAGGAATAGTCTCCAGTTAGCATGTTGCAGACACCGGGACTTTTGAACTTTTGTACATGCACAAAGCCCATGTCTTTATGATGAGTCTTTTTCCAGCTATCTGACAAGGTGTATAGAGTTTAACTTAAATGTAACATATCCTAGGTAGTAGGTTTGAAACTGTGATGGTTTAAGCATTAACAATAATAAGATAAATAAATCTGAGTGAAGTTTCAGAGAAATAAGGAAAAGTTCCAGGTTCATATTATAAGAAAAAAAGATTCTTCACTAGCAAAGGGAAGGTAAAATTACAATTCTCTCTGTGATTACTGACAGTCTATCGAGTATATGCGACTTTAATGAAGACAAAAGTTGTTCTGGTTTTAAGGTTTAAATTAAGAGTGAGACTGGGAATAATTCTTGACGCCAAGAGTAAAGAAATTTATCTTTCAGTAGTTACTTCTCTTCATGGAAAATGTGGAAAATTCAAAGACATATCTATTACAAGGGACATTTTTCTTTATTTACATGCACACCATTAATTATAGAGATACTAACTTCAGGATAGGACTTAATTAACTGTGAGACAGTATCTAGTCCTGATTTCACCTTTTGTTTGTAGTTAACAACACTAAACTAATAAAAAGCAGCTGCAATATTTTTATTGAGTAAAGCTTATTTGGTCAAAACCTCAAAGTGAATTGTTCCTAAGGCTTTCATTAAAAGAAAAGGTGATTAAGTTGGTAACAGTTGCGTATTGACACATAACTATGAAAAACTATGGTAAAACAATTTATTAAGTTATGTATATGTTAATTCTTTATATGTTTGTCGCAGGTTGCTTGTTATCTCAAGGAAGTGTTTGAAAGTAGATGGGCTCGCAGTCAGATATACTCAGTCATGATTTATATAGCCAGGATTCCATGTTCTGAAATACACAGGCTGTGTCTTCCCCTCATTCAGGTTAAGGATTCCTTGGACTTTAAGTTCCTCAAGGCTGTTCTGAGCTCTGGGGTTGAGAAAGATTTGGAGACAGCTTTGGAACCATACTGCAAAGAAGTCGGGATATACTTCATGTGCTGGGCTTCATCTCGCGAGGTCAGAATTTCAGCTCTGGGAGCTTTGTTCTGGAGATGGATGCTGTGGCGGAGCATCTGTTTATTGTCGTCATCCAATACGAGTGTCCAGAGTGTCTATTAAAGAATATTAATGTTACAGGCCAAACATTAACCATCCTGAAACGGAGCATGAAATTGAAGTGCAGAATGTACTTGAAATCATTCACTTTTCTTATTTCTCTCCCTGAACCTGGGACTTGGCATCTTTCCCTCTAGGCATAGAGCCTGTGTTTTCATAATGACTTTTCTTTGTTCTAAGCTAATTGCTTTAGAGTGTTCTGCTACATTTTGCACATTTTATTGTCCTTCTGATACAGAACTGAGTTACTGTGTGACACACTGGAAATGGCTAGTACCTGTTGGCTATTCTTATTCTAATTTTTGTGGTACCATGATTTTAAATTTTCACTGACCAGTTTCAAGTAATCTACATAAGACAGGATGTGTCGTAAATTGGAAACTTCAAGTACAGATAAAAATTTAAACTACCACAAAGTATTCTGGGCAGGGGTGATTGAAGTAAGTTTTGACTAACCTAGACTCCCAACACCCTTAAAAAATGGTGCATAGAAAGTAAAACCAAATGCTCAAGATACTTTTTGCAAAAAGGAACTGTAATAACATCTGAGGACACAGAACTGACAAAAAAATAAAACTTGGAGCAATTATTCAATTACTCACATACTATATATATATATATATATATATTTATATGTATATATGAAACCAAGACTTTTTAATAGACATGGTATAACACACAATCACTGTCTCCTCTAGTTATGATAACTTGAGAAAAATATGAATCATCTTTAAAAGTAGAACGAGCTTGCTATTTGGATTACAAATATATTCAATGTTCTAAACAAAGACATAATGATAAGAAAATTTATATAGCAATTAGCAAGATAAGGTGCAGAGGAAAGCAGCAGACTTCGTTGACAACCTCACAAAAGAGAGTCACAAAAGACTACGATTATTTTTTTCATGAAAGAACATGGCAAGTTTAATTTTGAGGGAGGCACACTAAAGTGTAAACATTTTCACATGTTCTTTTGAGAAAAAGGTTTATGTGGCTCCTTCAATTACTACTTCAATCAGTAATTGTCAAGGACTGATTATGGGACAGGCACAATTATGGGTACCAGGTACAATGATTTGCAAAACAACAAGTGAACAATAACAGAACAAGCTGAAGTGTATAATCAAGTAGGATATGTGGTCATTAATCAAATAGCCTTGTCAATGAATGTCATATCACCTTTGATGAATGGAGATCTTTGTAAAGTCGGGAGAGGAGAGTAAGCACTGAGCACTGACACTTGCCTCATGGATAAATGAATGGATTATCTGATGGAAAAGCAGCCTGGTGCTAACTTAAGATACTGAATGGGGTGTAAGGAAGGAAGGGACAGCTGAAAGAGTTCCTGAATTAGGAAGTAGGATGGTATGTTCCAGAACCCCAAATCCAATGTCTAGGGGGATGGAGGCTAGGGAAGGTAGAGCAGCAGCAAAAAGCAGAGCTTGGAGAGCTAAGCATGTAATTTATTGTCTAAACTAGATCGTTTCTGGGAGTGAAATGGAAGTGCTTCAGATGATTACACAGAACAACAGGTGGCAATGGAGCTCTGAGTCCCTCTAATTACAGGCTGTGCTAAGGACAGGTCTTTATGCTGAGAGGGATGGGATTGTCTGAATGCGTTTTAAGCAGAGGTTTACATTTTGGCTGCCTCCTTGTGGAGAGTGGATTATAATGAGGCAGGCATGCGTGCGGGAAGACTGCAAATTAGCATGTTTGTTTCTCAGAGATAGGCTGAAAGGCAGTTTCTGCTGCTGTTATTTCGTTTTGTGCGATGTTTATAATCCTCCTGCTGTATGTAGAGAGCTTGGCCCGAAACTAGGAATTTTCCTTTCTCTGAACGATTAGGTTCTGAGAATGGTTTGCTATTTTCAACACTCATAGCTCAAAATAAAGTTAGTCTAGACAAAAGACTGTTTAGAATTAGCATAATATAATGTATCTATCTGTGTTCTGTCTCATCTTCACTTCTCTCTCTATCTCATCTGTATACTTCCATCCTTCCCTCCCTCCCTTATTACTTCTTTATGTTTCAAAAGCAAAAAAAAAATGTTCTGAAAAATCATAAAAGTCCTGATCAATGGACTAACTCTCTTTTGGGATGCTTTTTAAGAATATTTATCTTCATTTAAAAAACATGGTCTTAAAAACGAAGTGTTAGGCTGGCAAAATTGTTCAGTGAATAAAAGGACTTGTTTTTCAAGCCCGACAATTGGAAATGCATCCTCAGAACCAATAGTGGAAGGACAGATTCTGCTCTTGAAAGTTGTTTTCTGATTTTCACACATATGACAATGGCATGTGTGCCCACATCTATGTGCATGCACATGCGTGTGCATATATACAACACACATACAATAATAATGAATGTAATAAAAATTAAAAAATGAATTTAGCAGATGTCATAGGAAAACATATTTATTAAAGAAACAATGGGCACAAAGAACAATTTTAAAGGAAATCAGAGTAAAAATATCAAATGTCCTATCTTTTTCTACCTAACTGAAACCTATCTACATATAAAAATTTATAAACTGCTTTTTAGACAATTGAGTATCACATAAGTAAGTCTGACAGGTTTAGCGGATAAAAGTGCAGGATGCATTGTTAAATTTGGGCTGCAAATATATGCGTTTGTGTCTGTTGTATGTTAGCATGCCTTAAATATTCAGTAACACCAACTTTTATTCTGACAATACTTCAACTCTGGAACAAAAATTTAACTTCACATTTTATACATTTGTCAGTCAGTCTTTTATGTTTGCCTTGGGGATACATAAACAAGAGCATATACAGCACAAACAAGAGAATAAAGGAATAATTTTATCCAAGCCTAGTTTAGTGAACCAATGAGTCCACCAAAGATGATGTAGAGTTTTAATATCAGAGTACATGTAAAAGGTTACTTCCAGTAGAGTGTGTGTCTTCTCAAATAGCTAGGGTATAGAAAAGCTTCTCCCTCGCTTGAGTCATGATTGTACTTTACCTGCATAGACGGAGTTGTCCTTCGGTTGTCTCTTCCATCCCCTGGATACTCAAGTACTTCTTGAGGCAGCATGTATCTAGGGCAGTCTGTTGGTCTGGAGGTTATCACAGAAAGGAGCGGTGGAGTCTCAGGGAGGACCAAATGACTATCCCAAGTCTCTTCCTACTGTGAGGGATCAATGTCAACAGGATAACTAACACATTGAAGTTCTTTTGTGGCTTATCAATCAAAGATGCTCTGAATAAGATTGGTAAGGACTTTTACACTCAGAGCACAATATGCTACAATGAGTCTAACTAACCCTTTTATAGTAGAAATGTTATAGACTAAAAATTTACTTTCCTTTTGGCTTCCTTATTTAGTTACTGGGTTAAATTTGAAACAAACACAGGCTAGACTGCTCCTCCCCCCATAATGGATAAGTAATTTGGGTAGTTAGAGAATGTTTTCCTTGATAGCATCCCATTTCTTTCTAAGATATGCTTGCTGTTGAAGTAAGCAAAGGAGACTTCTTGACATGTTAGATGTGTGTTTCTCTAAATTATCTTCATTTTAATGTTAATCTCATATCAGATTTTCAACAACCAGCCCCATTATCTTAGCTTTATTTTCCTTGTTTTGTCTTCCTCATTATCTGTAAATCCTGACTTATTTTGTTTCAGTACCTGGAGGCCGTCTACCTATTATGTGTCAATTCACTTGCTGTAATGGATGACCATAATTGAGCTACTTATCTTCTCTGAGCTTCAGTTCTTTTATTTACATTAAACCTAACACCATTTTGACAAGATAAACCAAGAACATTTTTCTGGAGATTACATCAGCTGCATCAAAGACCTATGTGTTTGATATATTCCAGAAAACACAGATGAAGATACAAGTACTAACTACTGAGGAATTGATTTCCAAGAGGCATTGATTATCTCTTTGGGCATTTACATCAAATAGGGACCACTTTAACAGACCAGGATACTTTCTAAATATAGCTGTTATTATAGATTGGACAATAAAAGATAAATTATTGATAATGACTGTCCCCAGATACAGTAATAGTAGAGTGTTGTGTTCAGTGCAAAGTATTGCAGATTACTAAAGCAGCCTTAGACAAATTGTGACTTGTGGTAGGTGAGTAAAAACAGTATGGTGCTAGGCGGTGGTGACGCACTCCTTTAATCCTAGCACTCAGGAGGCAGAGGGAGGGGGATCTCCATAAATTCAAGGCCAGCCTGGTCTAAAAGAGTTAGTTCCAGGATAGATAGGACTTTTACACATAGAAACTCGGTCTTGAAAAACAAAATAAACGAACAAACAAAAAACCAAAAACCAGTATGGTAATGGCGTATATAATCTATTATAGTATTGTAGTGAAGGTGAGGTTTGTAGTTACTTATCTTCTTTAGGATTCTTAGGACGTATTAGTACTGTGCCAATTATACCAAAATGGATATTTTACCAGAACAAGGCCATAAAACTAATAACAAAGAAAATTTGTGCTTTTAAATTTCTGAATTTTTCAATACTGACTGCTTTGTTTCAACCCTTGCCATTATGTCTACATCCTCTGGGAAGATCTTTCTGGTCTGGCAGTTTGACCATTTTCTCTCTAATGTACTGAGTCCACATTGAGAAATAAATACCCCACCACAGGCTGATATAAGCACATAGAATGAGGATATGGGGATGATATGGACCTTTTTTTTTTTTTTTTTTTTTTTTTTTTTTTTTTTTTTTTTTTTTTTTTAAAGAAACAGCTTCTTCCAGATTGTGGAGAGAAGACGACAGCTTCTCCACTGGCGAAGAGTCATGCACTGGCAACTATCAAGCTCAGTCCTGCCTACGAAATGCCTCAGGATATCAGGCTCTCCCCACTTTGTCCTACTGTTGCACAGGCTTGCTTCCCATTGATCCACTTGCTTCCACCTATTAACCGCTAATCAATATATTCTAATTTCATTCCAGAGTCTAATGCCAAGTCGTGCTAATGAAGCTTTTGATGAGAAAATGAAACCTATTACTCAATGTCCTGCCTGCAGCCAAGAATCACAGAGAGATGAAATCTCATAGTATCACAGTTTATTTGAGCAAGTACCTAGAGCATCAATGATAGCTTTTTATATGCATTCTTTTAATGTTAACAATTTTTAACATAGCAAAGAAGCCTAGATTTTTAAAGGTATCTCTAGTCATGTTTGACCAATGCCTTGTTATTACTTCAGAAAAAAGTAAAAGAGTTTTTACTCAATATTTTACTGCCTCTGTTGATAGCTCAGTTTCCCAGTGGCCCCAAGTATTATTCCATTTCTGGGTATTTTTAATAGAACTTTTAGTATGGTTAGTTTGCAGTTCCCCAATCTTTCAGATAACTCACTGCTATTACACAACTCCATCGCTGGGTGGCACTCTGATGCCTTGTTCAGATCTCTCCTTTATAAGCTCCTGCTCCTTTAACATCCTTCTACCAGGATCAGGCTGAAGTCTGGACCTGGTGGTCTTAGACTGGAATCCAAGCCCTGAACTGTAAGCTCCCCCATGACAGGACAACTGAGGCAACTTTGCTTTAACAGAATAATAATCATGACGGTTATCTTCACATGGGAAATTTTTTAAAAAGAAAACTTAAAATGCTTAGAAGAGTTTGTGGCAGATGGGAGATATTCACTAAAACATGTCTATTTACTTCTGTAGTCATGATATTACTATAGAATTTGGACTAAAAACATGCAGAGTTAAGGTACCATATTTAAGGAACAAGAATAGGAACAACAAACAAAAACTGGCTGGTGACAGTAAGGAAGACACATGTATTCATAAACAACAGTGATACTAGGTAGAAAATTCAAAGAAAATTTAATATGATTCAAAGTTATTTTCCAACCATTTACCAAAAACCCTACAAGAATAATTATCTGAATATATATGTGTGTGTTTGTGTGTGTGTGTATCATCATGCTTCCTGAACAAAACCTGTATGAAGCAAACACTTTCTATATTGATCAGTGTCAAACATTTTCTCAAGGAATCTCATGTGGTTACTGAAAGTTCACAGATTTGAATATTGGTAGTTTTGTTCCAGACCTCCTTCTGTGTGCTTTCTGTCCATTTATGCATCTGTTTTGTATATCAAAGATTACTGGCTACAGTTCGAAAACCTACCTCTTAATAGAGCTCTTATATTTTGGAAGGAGTTGAGCTGCTTGTGACATCTAATATGAAAATCATAAACATGCTGCAGACTGAGCCTCTTCTTATTTTCCAGAGTAATACTAAGCCGACAGAGCTGCCAGGCCCTTACTTAGCTTCTGAGGATTTCTTTGACATCCCTTCGTCTCTGACAGTTGTATCAGCATTTCCAGTGCTCCTCTTGCTGATAAAGCCTCCGATCACGCGCAGCAAATAGAAATCAGTTGGTGACACATTTACTGGGTGCCTCCTCTGCTGAGAAGGTTGAGACTGGCAGGAACTATTCTGCAAATCTCCTACTTATGCAACAGACAAACTAGGTATTCCAAATGTGGCTATAATGATGAAGAGATACTTTTCCCCTTGAAATGTGTGGAACAGATATCTGTTCCAAAGCATTTGTAACTAAAGGAATGTGTTTAACTTACAGTAAAAATAGTAGATGAAAAAAACTGTTGTGTGTGCGCTCTTGGTTATAATCTGGTGCTATAAAGTAAAATATCAAGATGTCTTAGAAGAGTTGAAGGAAAACATGACAAAGTAAACCCTAATATTAGAAATGCTTTTCTATTATCTTTCTATGCTTTCCTGACTGCAAAAATATTTACATAAACATTTTCTTCACTTTTTTTCAAAATGTAAATGAAAACAGAAGTGGCTTTATAATATTTACATGGTGACTGCACACTGCATAATGGCAAATGTCCAAGGGCTCCTTTCTTAACATTCAGAGTAACACATACAGACAGGTACCCATCTCTCATATACCATATCATCCAAGTGAACATATGCATACATTCACAATCATACACAAACACACACAATCCAATTCCTACAGACACAAATACACGGACACTAGCCTTTTCTACTAATGTGAAAAGAGAAGTTGGTGGTCAATGGGTGACAGACCTGAGAGAATAAGGGTTAAGTCTGGTGAAAACTGAAATTCTACAGTAGAGCTTTTATGACAAATTTTGCGTGTTTGGCTGTAGTGCATTTAAATTCAGAGTTCCTATAAATAACTCATATTGAAGCAAGGTCAGATGTTCTTTACTATGACTATGCTTGTGTTCACCTTTTGAGAGCAGGTTTTGATAGACAAACCGTGCATACTGAGAGCCTGGGGCTAAAGAGAAAATAAGAGTAGGGCAGAGAGACAGAATGCTGGAGCGTTCCAAATAAACTCCACGGACACAGTAATTTGTCATGAGGTCAGTGCTGAATGAGAACCTGCGGATACCAGCCAGAGCTCTTCATGAGAAGAAACAAAAGGTTATAGACGAGGACAGTGTACCTGAAGAGTCTATTTCCCTACTTACTTCAATGAGATGCTTCAAAGGCCACTGCGGTCTGTCTACAGTAGAAGCTACCAACTACCACTAAGTCCAAGGAGTCGTTCAGAACTACAGAGCTCAGCAAACATCAGTGTGTAAACCTAAATTCTCAACCTTGTCCAAGTCTTCTGTTTTCTTTTTTCTTTCTTTTTTAAAAAATGAGTTTTAATTAAAATAAGGATAATACATAAAGGTACAGAATGTTAAAATTAATTCCAAGCCTACCTTCTGGACATAAGTTCTTATGATACCAGTATTGCTATATTTACACTCTCAGGCTTAGGTTTTCTAACTTTCCCAAGTTCCTTCCCAGTTACTTTTACTTAATCTATTTGGGAAATGTGTGTAAACAGCAGATTCACTTCAGTTCACCTCAGATTTCTTACCTCTAATCTAACAGCAGTCATCTGATTATTGGCGGCCTACTTAGAAACTCTAGGAGTTCTGTTGAGACTTTAGTGGGCAGAACTATGAAAAGCAGGTGAGAAAATGGTAGGGAAAGAGAAGAGTGCTCCCCAGAAACAGCTCTGCGTTGCTTTTCTGCACTTTGTCCCCACCTGTGTTTCTCTTATTTTTTAAAATTTGCTTTTTGCTTTTCTCCCCACAGGTTTGTTTGATCCCGCACTTCATGAGTGAAAACCGGACCTGTTTTGATGCTGCCAAGGAAGAACATCTGTTTAACAGGCAGAGATAATTTTTGATAACACAAATCTGGATGCATCTGATCTTTCAGAGGATATGTATATTAGTTTGTTTTTTAAGTGTTTTATTTAATGCTTGGATAGTTGATGAAAAGTGTTAAAAATTGGGGAAGTTAAAAAAGAAAGACCATTGGGGGAAGTTTAAAACAAAAGACCATTATTAAAGTGCCTGGGCTGAACTCTTTCATAATTTAATGTGTATTTGAATAGCTACATTATCCCAATGCATTGTGAGTAGATGACTTGATTTGGCATAGATGAAGATTAACATTATCGCAAAGGATCCTACCATAGTGTTTCTTTCTTTGTTAGAAAACGCTGCTCTCCATCCTGAGCATGAGTGGTCTTTAAACTTAATATTTTAAGTGTTAGCTAAGACACAGTGGTATGGGAAATATTTCTTTGAAGATACATTAGCTTTAAGCTAACTTCCTTTATCCATCTGAAAAAGCAATATCTATTAACCTAGAGAGCATTCCTGGAAGCACTATTAGTACATTTGTAGTTTTAGCTGTAGAAATGGCTTACAGAACAGATAGACACCGAATGGGTTTAAAAGTGACTAACATTGGGTCACTATGTCTGTACTCAGTCTAAGCTAGTGTAAGGTAGTTTTGAGGTTAGATCCAAGGAATTTTACTCTTGCTAAGTAATTAAAAACCTTAAACCAGCATAATATCAATGAAATTTCAACTATGAACTTATATTGCTTTGCAAGGTTGAAAATAGTCTTAAATAAAATTATTTTAGAGGAAAATAAGAGAAGAAAATAATAATGAGGAACTATATGCTAAATTTGGTCAATGAGGATAATTCTATTGTTTCGGATAAGACAATGACTATGCTTCTAACAGTAAAAACATTTTCAACACTCCAGTGTTCTGGATAATTGTTGTGTTCACTGAACTTTGTTTATGATGTATGTGATGGTAACATTGGGCAAACACACACCGAATATCAAAGGCTTATGATGGCATAAAGCTAATGGTTCTTGAATTGCTTTGCATTGAGTGGGTATGTGCTTGACATACTTGCAGGCTCCTGTGGAGTTCAGAAGAAACACAGCTTCAGGAGCTGGCTGTGGCTGCCAGAGGAGCAAGGGCTTTACAACTTCTGAGCCATCTCTCTAGTAATCCTCAAGTCGTTTAACACATCCATTAATCCCATGTATTTATATATTTGTTTATTTATTTATTTATTTACATTTAACTACAGTTTCCCCTCCCTCCTGTCTTTCCCTCTTCTTCCCTCCCCTCTGTCTCCCACTTCCATTCACTCCTCCTCTGATTCTATCCAGAAAAAAGCAGGTATCCCATGAATATCGATAATGGCACATCAAGTTGTCATAAGACTAAGTACCTTTCTTTGTGTTAAGACAAAGCAATCCAGTATGAAGAGTGGGATCCCAAAAGCCAGCAGAAGAGTCAGAGATAGCCGCTACTGCCACTCTTAGGAGTCCCAAAAGAAGTTACACACTGCAACATATAAGCAGAGATTCTAGGTCAGTCCCATGCAGGCTCTGTGGTTTTTAGTTCAGTCTTTGTGAACTCCTATGAGGCCCTTTTAGTTGATTCTGTGGGTTTTCTTGTGATATTCTTAACCCCCTGACTCCTATAATTCTTCCTCCCAAGCTCAGTTTAATAATGGGCTGAAGGTCTCTGCATCTGTTTCCACCCATTGCTGGATGGTGCCTCTCTGATGATTATTGGGCTAGGTACCACTCTGTGAGTATACCAGAATATTGTCAGACAGCATTACATTGCCATTTTTTTTGTCAGTCATGTTTAGTTGTATGCTAGGTCTCTGGGTCATTCAGACTTTGGGCAATGTCAGGGGTAGGCTCACTTTCATGGTATGGGTCTCAGGCTGCACAAGTCAATGGTTGGTCACTCCCATAATCTATGTATCATTCTTACCCCAGCACATCCCATATGCCAGTCAGACTGTAGGTCGAAGGTTGTGTGGCTGGGTTGGTAGTTCTGCCTGGACTCAGTAGGTAGGCAGTTCAGGTTATGCTTCCCCTTTTGCTGACAGTCTTAGCTGGAATGGCCTGGAAAGGGGGTCGTTTCAGGGGCAGGTAGAAAGCTTGTGCAAGGGAAGCTCCCATCTTGGTTATTTGGTTATAGTGATAACCAGTCTGAACCATTCACTGAAGAGTTATCCTAGCAGTTTCTGTTCCATGTGGAGACAGTGTTTAAAAGACCCAGCCGAGGTCTTTCTCCTCAGAGAATCTTCCATTCAACCAGAGGAGCCAGACAATAAACCAACAAACTCCCAAATTCCCATTAAAATACATGAAGCCAGAGGAAAAGTAAACAAAACTCTCAGAACATAAAACACTACAATGGCAAAAGAAAGCAGTTTCAGAAGAAATTCTAATAATCCCTAGGTTCATTAGAAAATGGGGAAAAGATCTTAATTTCCATGCTTTATCTAGAGAAATAGCAAACTCAAATGCTTGTGAGGAAGAGGAAGAAGATGAAGAAGAGGGAAAAAAAGGAGAAGGAAGAGAAAAAGAAGAAGCAGTTGATTCACTTTTTATCTCTCTCACAATGTATGTCACTGTGGTCTGTTGGTCAATGATGTGTACAGCTAATTTTTAATGGTACAGATTGCATTTCCAAAGAGTAGACTTCCACTTATAGGCTGTTATTCTACAATGGTAGCAGACATGCAGAATGAAGGCAGGTACCTGAAGTGTTCCAAAAATATGCCTAAAGCCTATAATGTTTAAAATCCTATGACTTAGAATTACTTTAATAATATATGTGGAGAACAATAAAATCTGTAAGAATAGTCGTGTGATACTTAACAATGGGTAGACAGTCTGAGACACACTTCCAGAGATTTTGTCATTGAGTGTACATCAGTGTACTTCTACAAAGATTGCTAAGACTTCATGAAACAATATACTCGCACAGGACCACCTCTGGATATGCCTTACATACTTGACAGATACATTTGCATGTAGCCTGTGATGATATTTCAGTGTTTCTTCATGTTTTCTAATGAGGCAGTTTATTTGTGGAACTATTAGTTGTTTTACATTTTGATTTGGGAAGTAAATAATTATTACAAAGTGCAGAAGACCAATATGCACTGTAGGTTTTATGTTGCATGCAAGATACAGAGATTAAGGTACATTTGTCTCATGTCACAATATAGAGGTATTAACTTCTGGAAAGGTAGGGTGTCTGCCATCCTTACTTAAAACATCAATTTTAAACATTCAGGTGGCTGCTACTGTCCATATTTTCTCTCATTCAACAGAGATGAAAAGTGGTCAAGAAAGCATAAACAAACTTGGCTGGTATTGGGATACTCATATCCAGGAAACAGTATTACTATTTTGGCTCATAGTCCATTTGTTAAAACTTTGTCATTTGCTTAGACAGAACAACAAGGCAGTCTGGATGTAAATGAGAGATTTGATGATATAAATAACAAACCCTTACAATTTCCATTATTGAAAGCAAGATGAATACTTACACAACTAGTCTCCAAACTCTAACGATTTCTGTGGATACTCTCTTTCTTTCACATGTAGAATCCACACAGGGACAACTACAGTTGAGAACAAAACCACATCCACTTAATTTTAAGTGTCAGATCTCTGGGTGGTGATTGATTCTGTTCATTAAGTCAGTATGTAGTTTCTTGTATTTTGATGACCTAAAAAACTAATAGAGACATTACTTGGTCCCTCTCTATATACATTAAATAATACTGGGAAATGAACAGAATAACTTCAATTAGAAAACTCATCTAGAAAGTAGAATAAAGGGGAGCATAGAACAGTACTTGCCCACAGTAATTAGGGAATCCTGCTGAGTAAATGTTGGCAGTGCAAAATGTCCTTGGGGTAGTTCCTATTCTGCTCTCTAGAGGAACTGTTTGTCCATTTTCGATTCTACTCCATTTTGCCAGTTCTTTCTAATGACCACATTTGGAGCATGTACAGGAAAATGTGCTCTGTGTAGGTCTGCTTGGCCCCGGGTAGTCTGGGGGCATAGGAACTCTTTCAGGAGTCAAATAACTACCAGCACTTAAATTGTACGTTTCATGGAAATAAATATCCCTTTGCAACTTAGCATTTTCAGTCTCTTTATGTTTTCTCTCCCTGGAAAAGTGGTTTCCAAAGCTAATTGTTCCTGCAATTGAAATCAGTAGGCTTTTTTTTTTTTGGTCCCTGCATTCAGCTTTACACTTTTTCAGTACCTTATTGGGGATGATTTCCTTTTGTCCATTTGAAAAACTAGACATGGTATGCTTACTAGCTGCTTTCAGAGTTCCTAAGTTATAACCACCCTCCCTTCCAGCACAATTGTCTGCATTCTCTGTGCACTTCCCAGGGCTTTTTGATGAAGTTTCTGAGAACAGTAGATCACTGTTACATAAATGCTGTAGAACATCTAAAGAGGTCTTAAATATAACTGTTTATGTAACAGATTCTTTTCATTTTTTTTCACCAGCAATCTAGAAGTAGATAATCCAAAGACTTTAGAAAAAATATTTTCTTCCTCGACATGAAGTTAAAATTTGAGGACTTTCCATAAGGTTTGCCTTTAAAACACTTGATATCTTATAAATATTAAAAAGAAAAACCAACCAACCACCCAACAGAACCACATTCACTATGGTGCACAGGTTGAAGAGTTCAGTCCGTGAGAAATCATGGATGATTTGTCTCTTCCAATGGCCTCTTCACTTTAGGCTTGTGGGGAGGCAGTATATCATGACAGGAGCACACTGTGGCCAAAATTGGCTTAATCATCAGCTAGTGAGTAAAGAGAATGAGTTATTATACATATATCACAGTGCCCTTTACAGACTCATCCCAGATGGTCATAAAGACCATCTGCTTGACTTTACCTCTTGAAGACCTAGCAATAGTGCATACCTGGGGACCAAGCCCTAACTACCATTGTGATTGAACAGGTTCTCATTGATTCCCATACAGGGACACAAGGAAGAGGAACAGGGGAGTTGGGATGACTTTCTGGTTTTTATTTTTTTTTCAAATTATTTTACTGTTTCTTTAAAATTTCCATAGGTTTATAAATGTGTCTTGTTTATAACCACACCTCAGTACTCTCTGTATTTTCTTCTAACTCTCCCAAACACTCCTCCCCAAACTTCAAGCCCCCCTTCACTTTTTAGAGGAAAGCATTTGATCCAATTAGTGGTTACTGTATATACATAGGTATGGTGTCATCTACTGAGACATGGGCAATGTGGTAGCCTAAAAATCATTGGCCCCCACAAGCTCATAGGTAGTTGTGTTATTGGGAAGTGTGACATTTTTGGAGTAGTTGTAGTCTTGGAGAAAGTGTGTCCCTGTCGGGGTGAGTTTTAAGGTCTCCTATGCTCAAAGTATGCTCACTGTCTCAGAACACTTCCTGTTGCCTGTGGGACTAAGATGTAGCTCATTCTCCATTCTCAGCACTGTCTACCTGTATCCCACCTTGTCCTGCCATAATGATAATGGACTGGATCTCTGAAATTGTAAGCCCCCCAATTAAATATTTTTTTTCTTATAAGAGTTGTTGCGGTCATAGTGTCTCTTCATATCAACAGAAACCCTAACTAAGACAAAACTTGATCCCAGGGGTCTGTGATAGGCTGGTTGGTGCTTTTGTGCGGAGCAATAAGGACTTTGGGAGTTTGGGTTAGGAATGCAGTGGACAGCTTTAAGCACTGCTTAATTGGCAATCTTAGTAGGAACATGGGAGATGGTATGCTGGATGTGATTTGAACTGTGGGGGCCTAGTTCAAGAGGTTTCAAAGGAGAAGAATTTTACTATGAGATTGCTCTTGTTTGGTGAAGAATAAGTCTACCTTTTACCCTCATCTGAAGAGTCTGCCTGAGGCTAAAGTGAAGAGATTTGTATTAGTTCCAATGGCAGAGGTCATCTCAAAACAGCCTCATATATACCCTATTCTATGGTTATTAGTGATAACTCTAATGAAGATTTATAATGAAAAGGAGTAAAATGAACAGGGTAAATTACAAAATGTAAAATTTGAGAAGAAAGGAAGCACCAATAAGTGAAATGGAGCTAAATCTGTATTCAGAGAGATAAACAGATTAAGAAATGGAATGAAGGGAATGGTGGCCTCGAGGCAAGATCCCACCAAGCTGAATTTCCAACTTGTGAAAACAAATTAAAGACAAGCTTAAGGTGGGGTACAGTGATGCATGCCTTTAATCCTAGAACTCTAGAGGCAGATGTTTGTGGATTTCTGAGTTTGAGGCCCGCTTGGTCTACAGAGCAAGTTCCAGAACGGCCAAGTTTAGACATTTAAAGTAACAATTAAAAACAGAAGTTTGATGAAGATGTAATTGAAATATCTCTGAATTCAAGGTCAGCCTGATCCACAGACCCAGTTTCAGGACAGCTAAGCTTAGGCAGTGAAAGATATCAGCAAAAACAGAAAGTTGGTGAAAATGTAATTGAATGAGGGAGCCATGTGCCAACCACAGCAGGAAGGAGAACTTGACAGTTCTGACCACATGGTTCTGGAGTTAAGGATAGAAGAAAGGTGCTGTGGAGTTTGCCTCCACAATTGTGGAAAACTGTTGAGGCCAGGCATTTGTCATGGGTATCCCTGAAGGGAGGTCTAGAGAGGTCATTGCATGATTCTGTGAAGGTGGAGCCTGGATAGCCTTGGAGACCCCAAGATGTTGAAGATGCCAGAGCTGTGACAGTTGCTGACAAGAAATGGAACCAGCCCAAGAGAAGGGAGTGTATTGCAGTCAAGAAAACTGAAAGGAATTGAAGATTTGAAGTGTTTGACATTAGACAAGGAGATGCAGAGTTTGAAATTTGCCCAGCTGGTTTTAGTCTTACTTTGGTCCAGTACTTCCTTACTATGCTCTCTTACTTTGGAATGGTAATATATATTTTGTGTCATTACATGTTTGAAGTATGTGATCTAATTTTTATTTTGATTTCATAGAGGATTACAGTTAAGAGATTACATGAATCTCAGATGAGACTTTGAACTTTGAAACATTGTTAAGACTGTGATAGATTATGAGGACTTTTGAAGAGTGACTTTGTTGGACTAAGTGCAACCTTGTTGAAGGAAGTTTGTTATTGTGGGGGAAGGTCTTCAGGTCTCCTATGCTCAATATATGCCCAGTGCCCATTGTCTCAGATCTCTTCCTGTTGCCTATGGGATCAAGATACACCTCCTTCTCTACTCTCAGCTCCTTGTCCTGCCCCATATCTGCCTGTATGCTTCCATGTTCCAACAGAATGATAGGGATTAAACCTCTAATATTATAAGCTCTCCTTTCACCCAATTAAATGTTTT
Source organism: Myodes glareolus (assembly GCF_982192425.1). Classification (NCBI taxonomy): domain Eukaryota; kingdom Metazoa; phylum Chordata; class Mammalia; order Rodentia; family Cricetidae; genus Myodes; species Myodes glareolus. The sequence continues at coordinate 74,757,708 of NC_142030.1, forward strand.
CTCTTAAAAGATTTGCTATGGGCATGATGTCTCTTTACATCAATAGAAATCCTATCTAAGATAATCAACTTACCAGTGACTGCATACCATAAGAAAATGACATTCTTTCATGCCTGGAGAGATGACTCATTGGTTAGGAGCATCAGCTGCTCTTTTAGAGGATGGAATTTTGGTTCCCGGCACCCATGTTAAGTAGCCGACAACTTCCTGGAATGTCAGCTCACGTGATTAGAACCCTCTTTTGTCCTCTGTTGGCACCTGTATATGAGTGCGCACGTGCACACACACACACACACACACACACACACACACAAACATACACACAAATATCATTAAAATTAAATTCTTTTTCTTCAATGCCTATACTTCATAGATATGGGCTTTTGTGTGCTCCAAATTTCCTGAATGTTCTTTCATTGTGCTGATATTTATAAAATGTATTCTTTGATCAAGTGGTCTGTCTTTTTTTTTTGAGTCCTAATATTCTGTCTTTTATTTGGTCTAATCTTTTGGTAAGGCTTTCCTCTGAATTTTCGTCTTGGGTTACTGAGTTTTTCAGCTTGTTTCCCTAATGATTTCTATCTCACTAGTAAATTCAGTTTTCAAATCTCAACTTGTCATCATCATTTCATTCATCTGTGTATTTGTGCTTTCTTGGGCTTTAACTCAGGAGTTTATTCCCATCCTTTTTCAGTTCAATGAGCTGTTTATTCTTGTCTTTTTTAGACTCTTTGAATACTTTGACATTTATGATTATTCTTTTAAATTCTCTGTCCTGGGTTCACCTTGTTAACACTCATTGGAGGACATTTCTATAAGACTAATAGGTTTGAGGGTTATACACTGTCTTTCATACTGTTCATCATCTTGGGATATTATTTGGGCATATGAACTTCTTTTACTAGTTGTTTTATGTAATCTTGTAGCTTGCCATAGACTGGGTGACTACATGAGATACACACTAGAGCTAGTGTAGAGACAAAAATGTGAATGAAGTTCTATGGAACTCACCAAACTGGGCTACTGAGCTATTGCAGCTGAACTTGGGAGTCCAGAGATAGCAACTGTGGGGATGGGTGAGGTTCTTGGGAACTCAGTAGACTATAACTAGAGCTAGTCCTGGGAGTGTGGAGATGGTGCACATGGACAAGATACTAGGAAGCTCACCAGGTGAGGGAAGAAAAGTTCTCAAAAGTAAATCTTTAAAAAAAATAAAAGGAAAAAAGAAAAGTAAGGAAAAAAGATTTTCGCTCCCTGTCATCAGATAGTCATCAACTGTCAAAGTGGATTAACTAGGTTTGGGGCATCTGTAGCCCTCTCTCATGCAAGATGACATTTTTAACTGGTACATCCAGGTAGCTTCAGCTGCTGAGAGCTTATATGGGTCACATTCATGGCATGTCCAGAAGACAGTATTTCATACGGTTTCTTCTCATCTTCAGGCTGTTACTGCCATCTCTTTCTGTTCTCTGAGCCTTGGATTGGGGAAGGCCATTGATATAAATATCCCATGTACAGCTGCACTTTCATTGTCCCTCGTTCTCCTATGGAGCGGTAAGTCTGTGCAGTAACCATTAGCCACTGTGAACAGAAGATTATCTGCCTAAGGCTGACGGCCACACCAATCTATAGGTATAATTGCTGTAGTGATATAAATGAAAATACTTAAAAAAATAGTTTGACAATATGACAACAGTAAAATAACAGCAGAGATTTTCCTCCCCAGAACTTATGATTTCAATTCTCATGTTTTTTTAATAGGGTTTAAAGCATCAGACATGAATTCATTTCTGTCCAGCAGACCTCAGATTCACTGATAAAGCTGTTTGTTACTCTCTAATGGTCATGACACCTTTGCACTGGTGTGAATATCTTGTCTGGGAAGATCGTGCAAGTCCAGTGTTTTGGAAGACTATCATACGTTCTTTTTCCCACCTTCCTGCATAATACCTTCCAGGTTTCAAAAGCTAGGCAGCAGAAGACAGTTTACTCCTCAGTTTGAAATTGATTTTTCTATGTCTTCCAACCAAAGTCTGTGTCATCTTCAGCCCACCTTTGGTGGGCAATTAAAGACAATGGCCTGTGTTGTTTTGGGTGATCTCCAATATCTCACTGATCAATAACTCATATGACCCATGCTCAACACTGTATTTTTCATTTAATAATTATGTCTTATGGGAACAGAATTTTGTGTGGTACCTCTATTCAAACTCCCTTCTAAAATTATATTTTTATAAGATCATAAACTGGTACATTTTAATAAAATTTCTTCATAACATGACCCTACTCCCCCCTTTCTTCTCTCTGCTAACCCAGCACCCTTGAGCCTACACTTTCTCCTCTACTTTATATCACATGTGTTATAATAACCACTTTCATAATCTTTACTTGGTTAGAAATATCATGGATTTCCAAGCAGCCTTTTCACAAACATTGATTGGCTGACTCTTCCCCATCCCCTTATTACTCTGTTCCCCAATCTCACTCCCTCTGTATTCCCATTCTTTCATTTAATCTATTTTTCTCCTGTCCATTATCACTAAGACATCCCCCCTCCAACTCTTTTTTTAACTCCAAATTAAATATACAAAACAGAAGATTTGAAGGTACTATCTCTACATGAGAAAGAACTTGTGAAATTTGCTGTTCTGGCCCTGGGTGACTTGTATATGAAAATATCTTTGTAGTAAGATACAAAATACCTGGTATATATGCCCAGTCTTTCTATAACTCGGTCACATGGTAGTTACATTTTTAGTTTTTGAGAAACATCTGGACTAGTTTCCAAATCACTAGCTTATACTCCCAGAATCAGTGTATAAGAGTTCTGTTTTCTCCACATCTAACATTTGTTGTTATTTGTGTTTGTGATGATGGCCATTCTGATGTGGCCAAGATGGAATCTTTATTTATTTATTTACTTATTTATTTCTTAAAAATTTCCACCTCCTCCCATTTTCTTTCCCCCAATCCCCCTCCCCCTGCCTCTCCTGTCCTAAGAGCAGTCAGGGTTCCCTGCCCTGTGGGAAGTTCAAGGTCCTCCCCGCTCCATCCAGGTCTAGAAAGGTGAGCATCCAAACAGATTAGGCTCCCGCAAAGCCAGTCCATGCAGTAGAATCAAAACCCAGTGCCATTGTCAATGGCTTCTCAGTCAGCCCCCATGTCAGCCACATTCAGAGAATGCATTTGATCACATGCTCCATCAGTCCCAGTCCAGCTGGTCTTGGTGAGCTCCCATTAGATCAATCTCACCATTTCAGTGGGTGGATGCACCCCTAGCAATCCTGACTTCCTTGTTCATGTTCTCCCTACTTCTGCTCTTCATTTGAAGCTTGGGAGCTCAGTCCAGTGCTCCAATGTGTGTCTCTGTCTCTATCTCCATCCATCGCCGGATGAAGGTTCTATGGTGATATGCAAGATATTGATCAGCGTGGCTATGGGATAAGGTCAGTTCAGGTACCCTCTCCTATGCTGCCCAAGGAACAAGCTGGGGACCTCTCCTTGGACACCTGGGAACCACTCTAGAGTCAAGTCTCTTGCCAACCCTAAAATAGCTCCCTTAATTAAGATATCTACTTCCCTGCTCCCATATCCACCCTTCCTCCATCTCAATCATCCCATTCTCCCAAGCTCTCCCCAATCCTCCCCTTCTCCCTTCTCTCTCCCCATCTCTCCTTACCCCCACCTCACCCCCACCCCCGTGTTCTCAACTTTTGCCCGACAATCTTGTCTACTTCCAATATCCAGGAGGATAACTATATGTTTTTCTTTGGGTTCACCTTCTAATTTAGCTTCTCTAGGATCGCTCCCACGGGCAACCACCGCTTCGCTTGCTCCCGGTGTGTCTCGGCTTTGCGATGGCTTGCGAGCCAGCCAGCCAGCCAGTCAGCTCGACATGGAATCTTAAATGAGTTTTAATCAGCATTTTCCTGATGGTTGAAGATGTGAGTGATTTTTAAGTGCTTACTAGTAATTTGTGTTTCCTCTTTTTAGACCATTCTCTTCAGTTAATAACTCATTTTAAAATCAACTTATTTGATATTTTGTTTTCAGTTCTTCCTATTCTGTAGTCTCTAATCTTTCGTAGGATTAATAGCGGACAATGATTTTCTCCTGTTCTGTGTGCTATTTCTTCACTCATTTAAGAGTTTTCTTTGCTATACAGAAGCTTGTTAGTTTTATGATATCTCATTTGTCTTATTTCCTGGGCTACCAGGAGTCCTGTTAAAATAATTCTTGTGCCTATTAGTGCAAGATTACTCACTATTTTAGCAGTTTCAGTATAACAAGTTCAATGTTGAAGTCCTTGCTCCATTTTGAGTTGAGCTTTGTACAGTGAGAGTTAAGGGGGAGAGTTAACGACCTAGATTTTTTTTTTCATCATGTTGAAATTCAGTTTCACTGTGCCAATTGTTGAAGATGCTGTTGCTGGTGAAAACCATCCTTTTTATTTTAAACAATGTGGGGCCCCATCTTTATATTTTTAGATTCTTTGTGTAAAACCAGGTTGCTGCCATTTCATGGGCTTAGAACTGTGTGTTTGTTTATGTGCCAGTACCATACTGTTTTTGTAACAACAGCATGAAGTGTAAGCTGAATCATGTGTGGTAATATCCTTCCTGGTTGTCTGGTACTCTTCTTGTCCATGATGGCTTTGGCTACCCTTGGTCCTTTATAAACATATTTTGTTGGTTTATCCCTTTGTTTCATTTGGAAACAAGTTTTTATAATATAATTCAGGCTGGCATAGAATTTGTGATCTTCCTGCTTCAGTTTCCCTAGTTTGGGGATTACAGGAATTACCGTGTATTGGTTACAAGTTTTAATTATCTCCAGAGTTCAAAGAAATGTTTGTAAATTCAAGCTCAGTAATGATCCACAAAATTATTAAACCATTGGGTGGGACTGGAGAGATGACTCAGAGGTTAAGAGCACTTCTTGCTCTTCTACAGGGTCAGACTTCATTTCCCTGTACCAACGTGGAAATCAACACTGTGACTCTGGTTCCAGGGATCCAGAATCGTCTTCTGGTCTCCACAAGCACCAGGCACATGTCTGTGATGTACAGACATATTTGTAGGCAGAAAATCAATACATATAAAATACATTTTCTAAAATTAAAAATGTAGCATGTAATTTGTACAAAACAAGTAGTGGATACAATCATTGACTTTAAATTTCCTTAAATATGTCACAATATATTAATGGTAGAAAGAAAATTTAATAGAGCAGCAGACAAAGTATGTTTCAGATTTAAAGGTCTAGAAAGTGCTATTGATATTTGTACAGCAGAGTGTTATTAAAGCAAACACCAAATAACTCTAAGAGATCTTACATATTGAAACATCGGAAGTCTCTGTGATTAGCTCTTTCTCTAGATATGTCGGGTGAATAATCAGAAGAAATAAATAATATTTTGTCCCTGGGGGTCATAAATACTGGTGGTTATCAATTAGATTTTATTCTGTTAAATAGTGAGAGTAAAAGTGAATATTGAACTGATGTTTGGAGTTCATAGCATAGGCAGCAGACAACTGGTTCTCCAGGCTATTTGCAGTGCAGATACTGTGTGACCCTGCTGACCTCAACAATTGCAATGCATAGGCACAATTTCCCTCATTCTGCCTTTAATATATCTGAAGTCCTATATCCTCCTTTTAAAGATTCAAATCTCCAGGAAAATTAATTTAATTTTTTTATCAGATGAGGCATGTGCTTTTGCACAAATTAGTTAAAGGTTTCCATGGGAAGCAGGCATTGCCACAAATCCTGTGCAGAAGTGTTTCTGTGAGAAGCAAAAACACTGAGAATCAAATATGCAATGATTTTGTTGTTAAACCCCATAATGGAAAGGATGTTCATATTTGATTCTGAGAGTTAGGATTCCCTTCATCAACAGTTGCAAGTGGAAATAGAAAAATCTCACTTAGTTTGGACAGAAGCATATGCATTATAGAAAATAAATGCTAAAATTTATGTTTTTATTGTTTAGTTCATATTTTATTCACAAATAAAGATACTTTCTCCAATTAATTTAATCTACACATGACATTTTGGGTGGTTGATAATAAACAGTAGTAAAGAAAGAGATAGAAGAAAGTTCATAAATTTAGTTATGTTAATATTTAATCAGTGGAGAATTACTTTTAATGAACAGAATAGTAACACTAAAATTAGGGATCTATTTTGACATAATTCCTCATTTCACAAGACAGAATGAAAAAAGTTCTCATCTGATACCTGCAGAAGCCGGTTATAACATTTAGAATGTCACTTAAGAAATGAGAAATTTCCATTTATATAAAATCTTTATAACCTGCTGAAGAAGCTTGAAAATGTCAATTTCATGCAGTACATCTGGGAATATTCTGTCTAGGGCATAACACCAGGCCTGTCACATAGCCATTATAACTGATCTGTGTAAATAGTGACTTAAACTTTCAGGAGATGTATTGCCTGTTAAGACAGGAGTTGCTTGGGCAGATGGGAACAGTCAGAGGACCAAGATTGTCTTGGACAGGCTAAAGTCCCTGAGTAGTTATTGCCTGAGGGAATGGTGACATAAAATTTCAAATAAGATAAGTTTTAAAAATAGATAAAATGACATGAGGAATGCAGGCATAATTTCTTTTATTTTAACTTGTTCCAAATGATATTCTCACTTCTTTAATTCCCTACTACTCATAGCAGATTAGCAACCACATATTTTCTCATTGGGAATTTAATTTGTAACAAGATAAAGTTATTTGGTGCAGAACCTAGAATGCCAGAGGATACACCTTCAAGCCAAACGTGGACCCCTGAAGTGCATTGTCCTCTTGGCAAGGAGACACTACTTACTCTAAGCAACATTTGTCCTTCGTTCTGCCACGTATAGTTTGGTCAGAGGAGAATAGAGTACATTAATACAATGTTGTTATTAGTATCAGAAATAAAATTAAACAAAAAATAATGGAGAAGGAAACATTTAGAGATAACTGTTATTAGACACCGTACTGCCTCTTGGTGATAATGTGTTATTGTTATGCTATAGTGAGAAAGCGCGTGACAGACAGGAACAGGTAATGACATGGGTTATTTCTGGTTATTACATGTGCTATGCAACTGTACGTAGTAATGGATGTGCCAGATAATATATTTTACTGTACTTCTGTCATGAAAGGAAGGATTGTTGCTGGATATCTTGGTGTGACTTCAATGTTGACAATCTTCCCTTGCATTTAATTGGAAATTCTCTCAACTATGGTAGTTATCTTGCTCAAGAAAAAAGAGGAGGGCTACATTCATTTATGTGTTTGAAATACACATAGAGATATTCATATAGAAAACACTCCTTGGTGCTGACATAGAGGTCACATAGGACTTTTTAAGAACCTTTATGTGTGGTTTAAAGGATGAATCTCACAAGCTTTCACACCCTGGGAAATCATTCTAACATAGAGTCCTCTACCCACACATTAAAAACATTTACTTTTAGACAGAAGCTTTCAAAATATCTCAGGCTAGCCCCAAACTCATTATTTGATGACAACAATTTTTCTAACAGGTGGGAAAACAGCTTTGGGACAATTTATTACATAACTTAAAATTCTGATTTTAGTAGATTGTTGACTTATTAAATATATATTAATTTCAATTTTCAGACTACATAGGTATAAATTTTTTGACACTGTGTTATATTGAAGAACTGAATAATTTTTGATGATATATGACTGTCAAAGAAGAAAACACTTTCTTTGTTAAAATAGTTATTAAACTTCTCCCCCAAACATAATTGGCATTTCAAGATAATAAAATTGCTGTTATTATCCTAAGATAATCTTTGTTTGACATCTAAGAAAAGCAGTTTGCAGAGATTAAGGGATCTCTTCGTCTTCTGAGAATTATCACAGTAACTAAAATACTGATTTGGGATCCACTACACATCTCTACTAAAGTGGAATCTTCCTTAGAACAAGGGTAGAAATTTTCAGTGTGAAATGTTCAGCATCCAACCCTAGTACTCATGAAAGAATGTGATCCTTGGTTAATACATAAAAAATGAGCAAATGACCTCATAAAGATACCAAATTAGAATTTTTATCTCACATAGTTTAATGGAAACAAAGTAATAGATTGTCCAGATTGACTTAGAGATGGCCATACATTGAGGCATGGTTAAATTGCACACTGTGATTTGAGTGGTTTGCAGAAGGACTTACGTCAGTTTGTAGGCAATTTTACAGCTCTGAAACTTAGACCAGTGTTGCTCTTTATCCCATAGGAATTCTTTTCCTAAATGATTCCTGTACTCGGTTTTGAGAATTATCACTTATTTGAAGAGTGGAGTACTTGACCAAATTCTCTCTGAATTTTGAAATGCAACATTTTGTTACTCTTTTATATTCACAAAGTATATCAAATAACAGGCTGCTCATATTCAATACATACATATTATATACTTTACCAATTTTAGTGAACACTTGTAAGGCATCATACAACATATCCTTATTATAGTTTCCCTTCCCTCTACTCCTCCCAGTTTCTCCCCACTTCCCCTTCCTTCCAAATTCACTTCCTTTCTAACTCTCAGTAAAAAATAATTATCTTCTAAGTGATAGCAACCAAACATGACAAAATAAAATATAAGAAGCTGAAGTAAAAACTATCATTGAATTTGGACATGGCAACCCAACAGCATGAAAAGAGTCTCAAGAGCAGGCGAAAAAGTCAGGACCCATACTCAGGAGTCCCATGAAAATGCTAAGCTAATAGGTATCCTCAAAATTTAAAGAAACTGTTTCAGTCTTCTATAGGCCCTGTGCTTGCTGCTTCAGTCTCTGACCTAATGTGTCTCTTGCTTAACAGATTCAGAGGACCTTGTTCTCCTGCTGAGCTACATTCCCTCTGGGTCTTATGCTCTGTGGCCCCTCTTTATTTAGGGTCCCTGAGCTCAGAGGAGGAGGATTTGACTGAGATCCTCAACTTAGACTCACTCTCTGCATAATGTCTGGCTTTTGGTCTCTGCATCTGTTCACATTTGCTGCAGGAGGAGCCTCTGTGAGGACAACTGAATAAGGCACTGATCTATGAATAAAGCAGCATATCATGAGAAATAGATTTATTGATGGTTTTCTATTAAACCAGAAGTACTCAGTTTTACCATAGATCTATGAACTATCTAGTCTCTGATTCTTGGTCACTTAAGAAATAGGTTATAAGTTCCTTCTCATGGAATAGTCTTATGACAAATCAGGCATCAGTTGTGGTACAAGGGGAGCTTTCTTTGGGTATATGCTCAAGAGTAGTAGAGTTTGGCTTTGAGGTAAATCAATTTTCATTTTTCTGAGGAGCTTTGATATTGATTACCATAGTGGCTGTACAAGTTTACATGCATACATAGATGTTAAGAGGATGAATGCCATTTTGGTAGTTATTTCTTTGATCAGTATTTAGTATTCTTTCCCATCTCTTCTGATTAGTTTTTGTTTGAATTCTACATTATTAGCTATTAAAACGGCAGCACCAGGCTTCTTCTAAGGTTTATTTTCTTGAAGTATCTTTTTCCTACTCTTTATCTTTAGGTATTCTCTCACTGAAATTCTTCCCATCTGGCTGTAGGGTCTACTAATTTACTATTAAAGATAATCGAAACACACAAGTTCTGCCATTTTCAACAATTTCAATAAAGTGAACTGGCTTTATTTGGAACATGGAAAGATAAAAATTCATTATTAGTATGTGTAGTTAGATCATCACTTTCATTCCCTATTTCAGAAATAATGACAGTGTCAAATGTTTTTATAATTAGAACCTTTGTTTTATTAAGCTGGTCATATCTTGTGAAATCTGATATCCAATAATAACTTTATGGCGAAAACAAGTATTAACAGCTAGTGAAGAACTGCCCTAATGTTTAACCAAATAAGATGTTTTATTAGGATCTGTGTCTTTACAGCTTCTTTTTAACAGCTGTAATAAACTCCCTCAAAGCAATATGCTTCAAGGGATCAAAGAGCCATCCTCAATTAGAGTTGTTCCTTATTAACCATAGTCAGAAAAAGAGTAAGAAATAAATAAGTGTGTGTACCATATGTCCTTGGGCAGACTTAGAATGTAATGTGTCACTGTGATATGTAGCTTTAAACCAAATTAGAAAGCCCTAGGAAGTACTGAAGCTCTGTAAGCTACGGCAGAGAATCTTAAATGAAGAACGAATTTCAGTTTGTGATATCAATTCCTCCCATGAGCTCTTCTCAAGAATCATAATCAAAGCTGAAAAGCAACACCAACAAAGTGCCAGGATATAACCAGTCCATGAGCATAGAAGAAAGGAACAACATGGATTGAAAGTACTGATTTTAAACTGAACAAAGCAGCAGCAGGATCTAAGCAGCTGCTATATAGTAGATGAATGGGTGCTATCAAATTCAATAGTGGCAGAAAATGATTTCAACAATGATTTATTGTAAAATAATCTTGTGTCCTGTGGTATGACATGCAACTATAGTGCAACAGAATGATTCGCAATTCATACTATGTCTTTACTGGGTATAATTACTCTTCTTATGGGAAATCAAAAGGTCCAGTTAATTGCAGCATTGCTTCCTCCCCTCAATAATATCAAATGTCCAATTTCCATGATCTGTTTGCACTATTACATAACATGCATTCAGGCACTGCATTTGCTGATTTTCTAACAATCAGTTTCTTACAACAAATTGGCATGCCAATGTGGCCTACTAAGTCCACTTAAAATCTGAGAGAGCTGGAAAAGAAATTCTAGACATAAAAGAGCAGAGTTTACTATAATTTCTTTGTAGCCACACATTTTTTTTTTTTAATACGGGATGGCATCTAGCAAGGGTGCTGTAGATGCTTTAAGAGACGCTCAATAAAAACTGTGCCGTTTCTTTATAAATGGTGGCTTTCTGGTTCACCAGCTGAATAACTCTGACTCTTTCAAGAAGAGGTTTGGCTATGGAGCATTTAAATGGGGTTTGTAAACAGAGTGCTACAACTTGCTTAATGGCAACATAGACCTGCTCTATGCCTGAAAACAGGGCTGAGAGCATGGCTTGCTCTTAACAGACCTCCACCCCATCATGTTGGACTGTGAGAAGTCAAAAGGCAAAGCAGCCTTAGTACTAGTCAGGCCATGGCTTAGCATTTTAAAAAGCAGTCCTGGTCAGAAAGAATTACAGATACACAATAAAGACAGACTCAGATGAAAAAACCTCTAAATGGGTCACAGTGTTGGATAAAGAGAAGAAAAAGAGTATAGAGAGTTTAAAAATGAGTAAATGATTTTAAAAAATAAAAATAAAACATAGTCTTTAATGACACAGAGTAAACTTGTAAAAAAAGTAATAGAAATAAAAAAATAAGCCACATGAAGATGGAATATACACAGAGAGTCTGCATTATGTTTATTATTGTGATTTCTTTGAATTTTTTGACTACAGAGAGACATTTGATTCTGGGGACTGCTAAGATAAACCAATATATATGTTTTAAAGGTTTCTTGACTTCAAAGTTGAGTCTATGGATATGTTGCTTTGAAAAAAAAAAGGTTCTTTTTTTTCCACAGAAGATGAGAACCTGTGAAATCCTTCCAAACTAATGTAGTTTGATGGATCAAGACCCTGCAAAAGGTCACTGTGAACAACCCAAAAAATTACTTCACCCAGCAAAAAGCAGAAAATAGTTTGGAGAGAATTATGCTCAAATTCCCAGATATTGTTTAAAAATGTTTCTTTACATTTAAAGTGGCATATGCTATAGAGACTTGCATTGGTATGGACCTCACTCTATTGATACAAATTTTAGGTCAATTTTGTTATATATTTTGTTACAATTTTGTTATATATGTCTGTTCTTTAACATATTCTGTTTGTGCAGCTCATTTAAAAATGTAATGTATAATTAAGAAATATAGGTTAATAGATAATCATCTATAGTAGTCAAATTAGGTTTTCTAGATGTATAGAGATATATTTCAGTTAGATAGGTATCCTTCAAATCATTCAGAGACCTTTAGAATATGGCATTTAAAATGTTTTAAGATATTAAGACTTTTCATGATAGTGAGACACATCTGCTCCAGGTAGCACCAATCTATTTCTGGAGGAATATGGGCATCAGAGAGGCTCATTATGGAGTTTGTAAGCAACTTGGGCAAGAAACTTCACTTGCCTGGACTGCTTGGTTTATTTTTTTTTGTGTGCTGAATGAACAGGCCATGCAGTACCCACATAAATATGACTGCTGAACTTACTTAAAGGTGAGGTGATTCTTCGGTGTTCCTGATTCACGAACGATTCTGCCAGACCTTCTGCAGGATACAGAAGAAAGTGACTGAAAAACTGCCAATATAAGTGAAACTGTCTTTTAAATTTTCTGCTTTGTGGAAAAGTCTGCAGGAGGGTGAAGATGGATGCCCCAACAATACAGGCTCCACACTGTTCCACCATTCTTTTGGGTTTAGAATTCCCATGCAGTGGCCCTGAGTAGCCGCTAGCTGTGGTCCTTCATATATCCTCATTAAATGCCTCAGAGCCATGCAGTCACAGAGGGCCAAGGTGCCTGAGGACTTGGAATGGTTCTAGGTCCAGCTTTTCCATACTGTGGAAACTCAGAAAGAGATGTGAGCTCCCCAGGGCTTCCCAAGATCCCTTTGTTTGTCATTGTACATTCCTATTCTAGTGCTTGTGTGGCTGACAACCAGTCAGGAACCTCCGCGGAGCACACTGTCTGTGATTTACACTAAATGACTGTTTTTAATTTGAACATATCTTTAAGCATTTAACTCTAGAAATATATTCAAAGCATTCATGTGGCTACAAGTGCACTATGACACCTGATTGGCAGGTAACAGTTATTGCATCTACTCCAGCTCAAATTCAACCACAGGTAAAATTTGTAATTTAGGATGTAAATTATAAATCTATAATTTTAAAATGCAAAATGATGGATAATTTAACTGTCCAAGAGTTCATTAGCCTTTTTACTTATACCATGTACTATGTTGGACCAATGAATGTAGGTCAACAAAAAGCAGATAAGGCAATCTGATACCATCGGGAAATTCCTTGGGGGGGGCTCTCACAAGCCCCCATGATGAAAGTGGTCCAATCATTCCCAGTTACTGTGGAGAATATGCCTCACCAGGAAAATTAAAACATATCAGTGCCTATTGTAAAAAACCATGCTGGTCTGGATGACAAAATACATGTGGAAAATGAATCAAAAACTCCAGTAGGATATAGAAAACATAAAAAAGAATTAATAATAGTGGGTAATAAGAAATACTTGTGAGCTATTATTTATGAATAATTTAGATCAGTATCTTTTTGTATATTGACACAAATTCAAATTATAATTATTTCTGTTTACAATATTTGTACACCTATGCAAAGTTATTCTGTCAGATTGTATACATGCATGTTTCTCCCTCTGTTTAGGACATTTTGTGTATTGATACAACTTTTTCGAGACAGGGTCTCTCTGTAGCTTTTGATGTCTGTTCTGGAACTAGCTATTGTGGACTTGGCTGGTCTCGAACTCACAGAGATCCACCTGTCTCTGCCTCTCGAGTGCTGGTATTAAAGGCGTGTGCCACCACTGCTTGGCTTGATACAACTTTTTGGATATATTTTCATATTTCATTATATATTATTCTTACTTCTGATCAAAATACTTATACATTGTTCACATTGTGAGGTCATTGTTCTCCTTTGATGCACATTTGTTTATAGATTATTTAATATTCTGACATTAAGTCTTAGTCTTTAAATTTTACAGGTATTAATCATTATAGGTCAATAGTTGTTCATGCTTGTTATACATGTAGTCCATATAATTAGGCTCTTTAGAAACATAGAGGTTGTATTCTGCCTAGATAGGTAATCTTCAACCACTTTAAGGATCTGTAAAATATGGCATTTAAATAACTTAGGGTTCTATTGACAAAAGACATGATTGCTCCTGACAGTACCAATCTATTCCTAAGAGAATGTTGAGAACTGAAGTCACTCCACTCAGAATTTGTTTTTCTCTTGACGTAATTGGCCTTTGGGCAAAGACCTGCCCATGTATTAACAAAGTATATGGTATCTGGACTGGATAAGCAGGACATAAAGAAAGCGACTGCCTAACCTTGCCAAAACAGGATAAGACAGTTCGAGAAAAAAAAATTCCTGCCTCTGAAAATGGTCTGTGAGTCACTCTAGGCCTTAGCCAAAGTTGGTTACTTCAACATTGCAAATGAGACTTTGGGTGATTGTTCAGGTGGCCAATTGTGTCCATCATATACTGCTCACTTTGGAGGCTGCTTGATTGCACTTCCTGCTCAACTCAAATAATATTATCTCCCTTCTCAGGCCTTTAATGGGGTTAAAGATTAGATAATCATAGTTACCTTCCTCCTATGATTTAGCCAAGCTTATTTCTGATGCAAAGCTTAAACTCTTTAGAATAGAATGTTTATTAAAACATTTATCATGTGTTTCTTGCTTAATATTGTTTATGTTGGCTGTAATTCTATACTTAGTAACTGTTACTCTTGTATATAGTTTTGTATTGGGTTTGGATCACTCTTGTTTAGACAAAAGGAAGAGGTGATGGCGAAGTATGGTTAACCAATTATCTTTAAGAGGTGGGACCAAGTTAGGTTGTGACTTTCTGGGACCCAGAGAAAAATGGGTGCAAGGCCCAGGTGCACTCTCTGTGTGGTTCCCTCATGGCAGAGCTGAGCTTCTCATTCCTGTTTTAATGAATTTTCCCCTATAATAAATAAAAATATCTTTTATCTTCTAGCTAGTCTGACTATTTCCTGAATTGAGCTAATTTCTACAGGATTTCCCTATGTATGCTGTGAATGCCATTGGTTAATAAAGAAACTGTCTTGGCCTGTGAAAAGCAAAATAGTAAAGCTGGGCAGGGAAAGCTAGGCTGAATGCTGGGGAAAGAAGGCAGATTCAGGGAAAAGCCATTTAGACCAACTGGAGCAAGACAGAAATTTAGCTGGTAAGCCACAGTCATGTAGCAATACACAGAAATACTTGAAATCTCTTAAATTAAGTTGTGAGAGTTAACCAGTAAGAAGTTAGAGTTAATGGTCCAAGAAGTGATCTAATTAATACAGGCTATGTGTGGTTATTTTGGTTCTGGGCCGTCAGGACTAATAAGCAGCCTCTTATAACACTTGTACCTTACCATTGGTTGGTCTACCTATCTCTCTAGATTCCTTTCTAATAATGCATTTGTAAATTCTTGAGTTTATCTCCTGGGTGAAGATCAAATTGCTTGAACAATTAAGTCACTTTTTCAGGAATAGAGTATAAGACAACAATAAAGCTTATTTTTCCTATAAGACATTATTCAACTGCACTGTCCTATAGTCTGATGTAAATAGTCTTTATTTTGAACCACAACTATGTCACATTTGTTTTTGCTGTTGCCCCTCCCACTATTATATCATTGGATCTTAACCCTCAAGTTTGATCTAATAAAGACAAAGGTCAATTTACCTTGTAGATCTCCAGGAGGCTTTTTTTGTTGTTGATTTTTTTTTTTTACATGAACTGCCAATGGCTAGCAATGGAATAGAGTACAATTGTCTCACTCACCTTTTAAAGTGGTAGGGATTTCCAGTCTATGGGCATGCATGGTATTTTCTACATTATAGTGTTACTTCTGATTCGTGGGGTTTTTTTTCCAGTTTTTTCAAGGCTGAGTTTCTCTGGGTAGCCCTGGATGTCCTGGAACTCACTAGGTTGTACTCAAACTCAGAGATCTGTCTGCCTCTGCTTCCCAAGTGCTGAGATTAAAGGTGTGCACCACCACTGTCCAGCACTTCTGTTCCATTATTCTTAATCTAGCCTTTCTCTTCCTATCATAGGAGATGAAAAATTTATCATGAAAATGGATGAAAACCTTTTTGTTTTCTTTCAGTACTTTTATCTCCATCTTTACACTCTTCTAATTTTCGTTCTCCCACAGTTTGCTCTGTATGCATTTTCACATTAATCTAAATACTTTTGATATTTTGATATCAAGAATACCACTGAAATTATTTTCCAGAATTGATTAGAATGATGTGGTCTTAGCCTTTCCATGAATATCAAATGATAGATTAACCATAATGAAGAACATACATTTTATATATTATTTTAAGAAAGAAAATTATAAATATTTTAACATGGATTGGCTTATGGACTAACTTCATACAATATGCTTTATGGAATGGTGAGAATAGCTCAGAATACAGATCCAATTAACCACTTAAATCATTTTTGGAAAAGGCCTTTCTGATTCTAATTAAATAAGCCACAATGGTGAATGAATCTCTTTTCTTTTCTTTTCTTTTCTTTTCTTTTCTTTTCTTCTCTTTCTTTCTTTTTTTTGTTATTCAAGACAAGGTTTCTCTGTAGCTTTGGAGCCTATCCTGGAAAGAGCTGTTATAGACAAACCTGGCCTGGAACTCACAGAGATCTGCCTACCTCTGCCTCTCGAGTACTGGACTTAAAGATGTGTGCCAGCACAGCCCTGCATGGTGACGGAATCACAACATGACCATTTGTGTGAACAGTCTAATTCAAGTATCTTACTTAAGAAAGTTCAAATTTTCTCTAAAATTGTTTGGTAAGACAGAAAGCAAATAAATGAGACTATGCTTATATATAGAGTTGAGAGTATTATACTACTGGGAATTCTTATAGGATCAGCTTTCAAAATATGTTTAACAAGTCACATAGTATTACAAAGTCTTGTAGTCTATGGATTTTAAGAAACTGAGACATATCAACATTAAAAGGGAGCAGTTATGACCAAGCTGGTGAAGTTAATACTATCCAGATCACTGAAATATTTTAATTAAAACCCAAATCATTTACATATACTGTAATTACATTAAGAGTTGAAACACAATTCAATACAAAGCAACTGAAAAAGCTATACTAAACTATAGTAATATGATCCAACACCACTTTTATTTTGTGGTTACTTTTGTTATGCTGCTTAATTATGTAGATAAAAACCATTACTGTAATAAAAAATTTCATAGTTAGTATTCTAACCTCAGTGTTAAATTTCTGTATATGGATTAGTATGTTTGCATAAAGATTGTCTAATATTCTGTTTGCAAACTTGACAGTCTTTGCAATTTTTAAGTTTTGATGAGGAATCAATGTCAGTATTCTTTTGAAGGAACAAGCAATATTTCTTTTCTTGCAGTATTTGAGAGGAGCTAATAACTATGTCATAAACATTTTATTGAACTGAGGCACGACAAGGTCTCTTTTTTATTGCTGGTTAGCACTTTTCATATTTAATGTTTCACCTGGATGTTGGCTTTTCGTCAGACTTCACTCTTATATATGTCTATCTTTCAACCTTGATAAAAACTAATGACTTATTATCTGTCATAAACGAATATCTTAATGACATGAGGGACTTCCTATAACCTGTGAAGAGGTTTCCTCTGAGGAAGATATTAACTGCGAAGTTTGTTCTACTGAGTTTAATGGATTAAAATATCTTTGGTAATAAAGGACATTTGTCTAAAGTGTCTCAGAATTTCTCTGGAACAAACACTCAGCACTATAAAGGAATAATTATTTCTATAGCAAACATCATTATTTGCAGTTTAAGTTTTGATTTACAAGAAAACATTATGGAAAATTTCCTCTTTCTGAGTTATAAATATTTAGAAGAAATTCCACTATTTTAATACAACTTTACATAAATTCTTATCTCAAATGTAATATTAAAAAGTCATATTTTAACACTAACTTTTACCTCTTTGATTCTTAAATTACTTGCAATTCTTGAACTAATACTTCTCCAAAATTTTATAAGCTGTTTATGATTATTCATGTATTTTAGAAATACATGAATACACATGCATGTGTTTATTATTCACACATTGTATGAATGTTTACCTTCATTCAGTTCCATAGTTTATGACTATCCTTTAATGACCATCCCTCAATGACCTTTTCATGTTTGGTTTATGATCTAATTGTGACCTGTTTTCAGTTTGCTGAGGTTTTACAAGGCACTGTGGACTAAGTTTTAAGGATAAAATTGTATGCTTGTGATCCATCTAGGTATCTGGAAATATTGTAGGTGCTATAATTTTATAAAAAGATGAAGAAACAGTCGTTTCCCTGAGACTTTTAAAATACTTCAAGCTTTTATTTACAACAAAGTATATCTGTCTGTGTAAGCATCAATCCTTCCTACGAAGGAGAACATACTGTAAAATCACCCCAAACTTCTAATCACCTAACTGAGTATTGCTCCAGGTAAATTTACTACAGGTAAATCTAAAATAGGATTTGGAAGTATAGGTAGACCTTGATTTCTACTAAGTTAGGTGAGAAGAGTCTTGGGTGATTTGACAGTGTGTTGCAATAATTCTCAGGATTGATTGATCTCTGCACAGAGAAACATAGTTAATATTCTAATATAGAATAACAGCAAATTTAATAATCAAGATCTGATAGCATCAGCAAATTGTGCCCAAACAAACATGGTGATTCCTGTCTATGAATTATCCAAATACTTGCCTTGATGCTGTTCTTTTGACCTAGTCGTACTGTGTGCTTTTCTCAAACAGAAAACCCTTTCCAAGATCAAGATTTTCAATCACTGCTTTAGATATTGCTTTACCCTGAGCTTCTCCTAGGTCTTCACAAGAATTTCATGGTCTCCAAGCACAAATATCCCCAGCCCTAGTCTCCCTCTGTATTTCAGCTAATCCTAGTTTTTAATACTGAATATAATAACAGGTAAGATATTTTTTCAGAAAGAATTTTTATGTCAGATATAAACTTTTATGATAAACTCAGTTATTGTTAAGTCATTGGAAGGTTCATAGGACTGTCATTGGCTAAAAATAATTCTTCCAATAAGAGTGTTTACATTTTAGAAGAGACTATTCAATGAGGGGAATTTTTAGCTATTCAAGAACCACTGATACTTACTCCTTTGATAGTCTTGGTTCATATGTGGCTCTTGGTATTTTCTAGTATGTATACATCACATTGTCAGTCTATAGCTTCCAGGTAATCAAGCCCATAACTTATACTACACATCTATCTGGTATCAATGTGCTTTGTTAGACACTGTGGACATAGTAAAGTGGAACTACCTCGTGAGTTCAGTATTTCTGTATTGATGTATGGTCAAATTAACTCACTACTAGCTGTAAGATTCAACGACAAGTTATTTTAAATGCATGGGTTTGCTATGCTAAAGCATAAAGCAAACAGTTATCATAAAACCCAATGTAATTTTTCTCTTTTTGTGAATCAAGGCTAACATGTGAAAATTATCTATAAGTCTGCTTTCACATTATTCAAAAGTTTAAGATATTGTAAAAGAAAGATTCCCCAAAATGCTGAATATTTTATAAATAAAGAAATGAAAATGTAGCTGATTTAAGCTGAAACACAATAAGCAGGGATGTCCTTGTCTGCTTGTATGGGCATGGTTATACAGATGCAGTTTGGACATGGCTACTATGAAAGACACTGATGATTCTAGTGTATGCCTTATATCCCTACTGTAACTAATTAATAAAAAAACTTCAGAATTTAACAGATTAAGCTCCAAGGAAAACATTCAACTTCAGTAGACAGTCCACAGAGAAAATAAAATTGTTAATGAAAATATGAACCCAGATTCTTTAAAAGAACTTTTGTAAAGTACAGGAATTTAAAGAGTAGTATTAAGATGCATGCAGGACCTATTCTTATCATTAAGTGTGCCATAGGAACTGACAAGCCTTTGTAGTCTCCCCTTTGCCAAGAGAAAGCCAGCCACAGGAAGACGACTAAATGGACATCAAACACAACCGACGAAGATAAATTTAAATACCTCACTAGGGGATTTGAACTAGTTAATTATAGGAGTTTTATTCTCAGCAAACTTTGTATTAATGTCTTTATATTAAGATGCCTTGCTGATTGCAAAGGAATTTAAAAATAACCCACATAAAAAGCACAAATGATGGCAAGTTGGAAAGGTAAATCAAATTGCAAAAACACTCAGGTTTTGTAAATTCAAAAGTATTTTTGGACTCTTTTGTTTTCTCTTTCTCTGTATAACCTGCCACTTGTACCCAAGGACATTTTCATTCATCCTGTGTGGGTGTTATAATTACACTGATTAACTTAGGTTATATATATATATATATATATATATATATATATATATATATATATATGACTATAACCAGAATTGATGTTGCTATAGTCAGAGTCTGATTAATGCATTTATATTAAATGTCAAAAATAGGATATACAGTTCTATTGCTAAAAATAGGAGTTAAGTGATGTAATTATCTTTTAATTAAGTACACAAGTATTTCTCATTTTTCATGTTCTTTGTGGGTAACTAATTCAGGTGACAATTATATCTTGAAACTTTTGAAGGTTTGCCCCTTTCTCATTTGGGTTATAATATAATTAATACTGTCTTTAAAATTTCCTGCTTTGTGGAAAAGTCTGCTGGATTCTATGGGCCTGTAGGTTGAAGATGGATGCCCCAATGGTATAAAAAACTTAGGATGACTGTCCAGGGAGTGAGATGTCTCTGTCATTTCAAGAGTTTTGGAAGTAGCTTACAATGTACTTCCTGTTTTCTTAGGTAATATTATATCCTTCTGGAGTCTTTAATGGAGTTAAAGAATTTATAGTTATAGTTTTCCTTAGTTATAATAAAAGATAAGTAGATATGAATATTGTAACTGTAGTTCTTGCTTGATACCAGTTATATGTAGTTTTGCTATGTTAAAGTTAAAGCCTTTCTTTTTGTTTTAACAGAAAAAAAGGAAATGGTGTAGGAGGTCCTTCAGTTTATGTGTTGCTTTCGTTAATGAATAAAGAAATTGCCTTGGCCTGTTGATAGGGCAGACTTAGGTAGGTGGGGAAAATGGAACTGAATTCTGATTGGAAAAAAGCAGAGCCAGAGAGACATCATGGAGCCGCCACAAGTAGTCATGAGCTGCTTGATCTGGATTCTGGGAGCAGAGCCTGTGTCATTTTCAAAAGTGGAAATAACATTTAACTGCTGAACCGTCTCTGCACCATGGAATTCTCATTTTTATGCAATGTTTTGAGTTACGATTGTCATCAGAATTCATATAACTATATTGCTTTTCAATTAATGTGTTTTTTTTTTAATTTACCACACCAGTTCCTCTTTTAGTCACCAGTATTTTTAGGAGTTGGATGTCAATGTCTTTTATATTTTATTTTGAGACTTGCTATATTCCAGTAATGTTTATGTCTGCCAAGTGATGATAACAAGTGGAGAAACAAGTGCATAAAGAGTTGCAGTCTGGAAGGGCAGAATCTAAGGAGACTCCAGGTGTTGTATCATCTTCTCATAGACTCAAGGTTCATGTTTTATATTATAAAGTGTATATTTGTTCTCTGATTTAAATGCCTTGTCAAATCTCCTGCCATTGGTGATCTCCCGTCAGCCAATCTTTCATAAAACACTTTGTGGAAAAAACTGGAAATCATCTCACTTTGGGATTGCTTCCTAGGTATTTTCTTATAAATATATCTTGTTTTATATTTGTAGACTACTATGACTGAAGGACATTTGAGATCATAGGTGAGAAAAGCAAGTGAGTAAAAATATAAATAGCTTTCAAGATTGTGATATATATTATTTTACATAAAGTAAAACAAAATACTTCATAAATTAGGAATTTTCACATTTCCAGCTTGTTCTTTTTTAAGATTGCTTTTTCTTTTTATGTATTTGCTGATTCCTTATGAATGCTAAATGTGATTTGGTGTTTCTAAAAGTAGACTTTTTTTAGAATGCTTTGAAGAGGCTGAATCAGTCTATTACTCTGAGTAATTTATCAATCCATAAATATTTTTCTTTCCGTTTATTTTTTTCCTTTGATTTTTTTCAGTCATATTTGTTGTTTTTGTTTTCAGTGTGCAAGTATTTTACTTCCTGGTTATAAATATAGTTCTCCATATTCTCATTTGCAATATTGAAAATATAATTGTCTGAATTTGTTTTCTGGGTAGCTCATTTTTCATAAATATATGAACTGATGTTAACATGTCAATCAGATTCAATTTTCTTTTTTTTTTCCAGATTGGAAAAAATTTATGTCTCTTCCTGCAAATTGCTCTGGTTGTACTTTACTTAATATGCAGAAAATAATTGATGTGAATGGGAAGTCTTGTTCATGGATTTAGATATAATTGAGAATGATGTTACAAATGGAGATATTATATATGGCCTTTCATATATGTAAAATTAAAAACTAGAATCAGGATTTTGAAGAAAATTACATTCTCATCTTAATTTCAATATTATTCTCAATATCTAATACATAAAAACAACTCAAACATGTATATATACATATTAATATATATGATGATTATATAAAGAAAATGTGCTATTTAAATGCAATAGATTAGCATCAAAGAAGGAATTCCTTCTTCTTTTCTTTTTTTGATGCCATAGAGAAAATTAGAAGGCAATGTGCTAAGTGAAATAAATTGTTCCAGGACAGATACTTCATGATCCTCTATGATAGGTTCCGAAAACTGTCAAACTGGCAAGAAGCAATGGATATATAAGAGTGACTGCCAAGAGTTGGACGGAAAGTTAAATGAGAGTTGCTGCATACTGTGTGAAAAGTCTGAGTTATTCAAGAATACCTTCTAGAGATCTGTTGTATTGTTCAGTGCCCATAGATAGCATAGCATTTGTGCTGTTAGATTTTTAAAAGGGATAAATTTCATGTTGTGTTCTTTCTATAAAATAATAAACAAAATACATAAAAGTTCAAGGAAACCTCTCAAGGATGTGGAAGATTTTTCTCAATTGAATTGTTTATGCTGAACATGCACACATTTCTTTGTAAACAATTATACTTAAAAATATATTGGGAGCCACAGTATCATTTTATTACTCTGAACTTAAATTATATCTCCATTTATTTGCTTAGGTTGTGTCCCACTCTCCTTTCCATGCATCTGTACTTTAATATTCAGAAAACATATGCATTTCTGTAACTCTTTAGCTGCTGTTTTTAACTCTAGTTCTTCATGGAAGAAAGAAAGTTGGGACTCATAAATTGCCTACCTCCATATTATAATATCTATCCTTTTATTTTCCTTTAATCTTGTACCACACCTGACATACTGTTATCATTACTGTGACTTTTGTAACTGGTAAAACTACAGCTTCTACTTTCAGAGCTGAATTAATAGACACAAATCTCAAAGAGATTATCATAAATAATATTGCTCGTGCTTGTTTGAAACTCTTCACAAGTTGCCTGGAAACAGACTCACGCTTGTAAAACATTTAAGATTTGAATTTGCTCTAACCTTCAGGACATTGCATTTGTTTTAAATCTCAAAATGCAGAAATTTATTAGAGTTTGATGTGCAAGTGATGGCATGCTTAATATGTTCTATGAGTGCAGTGGCCTCTACTGCTCCCTGGACCAACATAAAAACAGAAAGTTCCATCTCATTGGGGCTGTTAAAATCCAAATATTTTAATAAATAATAATTATTGCATAATAAAATTTATCATTACGTAAGAAATTGGGATAGCACTAAATATCTTTGGAAACTTGCATTGTTATTTTACTCTTTCTGTTTATTTTCTATTTCGTTCTACAACTGAAATGGACTTCCTAGTTATTTCTTACAGGGATTCTAAAATCAAAATCACCTTTAAGTATCCTTTTTTTATGACATTATTTTAAGAATATTTTTTAACTCCTAACTGGAAGACCTACACATTATACAGGAATTTACAAATACCACTTATGTTTTGACATTGATTCCTCCTCTCTGCACCCTGTCTCAAAAGCCAGCAGATGCTGCCAGTATCTTGGCCAAAGCTCTCTGGCACAAACCTTCATTGTAAAATGGAGTGTCTCATTAGCTAGTTCTGTGATTCTGCCTGAGGAAGCCCTGTGGCCCCATGATCTTGTTTTTTTTTGTTGTTGTTGTTGTTTGTTTTTGTTTTTGTGTTTTTCCCCCCAAGTCTTATTGGGAGTACCAAATGTGTTTCTATCATGTAAGAGCACGACATTAGCAATAACTGGTGAGAACTGATGAGTCCTTTTGTACCCTCTCTTGCCTGTCATGAGGGATGACTGGTCATCTGCACCACACTAGCTTCTAGATGCAAATAATGGTGTCCTGTTTGAGCCTCTATATTACACTTCTCATTCATCCTCTCTTATATGAGGATGAATCTTTCCTTTTATTTACATCTTTGGAATAGTGTGAGCTTCTGGTCAAACCCAGTAAAAGCCTATTCTCCCATCCAAGCCACATTGACGTGGAAATGGTGTTGATAAATTAATGAAGTAGATGGTCTCATGCTTTTGAATCGATATTTATCTTTACTGAATAACTGGATAATTCACAAACATTTAAATCCTATATTGGTTTATAGCAAAATCTAACAGCAAAAGAAACTGATCCTATACTGGTTTCTAGAAAAAGCTAACCACAAAGAAACTCACCTGCTATTTGCCTAATGTACTTAAATTTGGAAGTTTGGGTGGGAATAAATGTACCTAGTATGAAGTTAGATAATATTTGTTGCTGTCTTTAAATATATGTTCCACACATCTATCTTATATCAAAATCCTTAGCATAGTGATATTTGCAGTATTCATCATATTTTTGAAGAGGGAGAACGTGAGCAAGAAAGGCAGGACTAGAGGGAACCCTCATCTGACGATAGATGGAGATAGAGATGGAGACTCACATTGTAGCCCTGGACTGAGCCCCCAAGGTCCAAATGAGGAGCAGAAGGAGAGAGAACATGAAAAAGGAAATCAGGACCATGTGGGGGGCGTTCACCTTCTGTTACAAGGGGACAGATTGAATGAGAGCTCACCAAGGCCAGCTGGACTGGGACTGAACGGGAGCTAGTGATCAAACTGGAGTCTCTAAATGTGACTGACATGGGGGCTGACTGAGAAGCCATTGACAATGGCACTGGGTCTTGTTTTGTCTGCATGTACTGGCTTTCTGGGATCCTAGTCTGTTTGGATGCTCACCTTCCTAGACCTGGAGGGAGGGAGAAGGAACTTGAACTTCCCACAGGGCAGGAAACCCTGACTGCTCTTAGGACTGGAGAGGAAGGAGGAGAGGGAGTGGAAGGGAGGAGGAGAGGGAGTGGGGGGAATGGGAGGGTATGGGGAGGAGGGGAGGAAGTGGAAATTTTTATAAACAAATAAATTAATTAATTAAAAAAAAGAAAAAAAAGAAAAAAGAAAAAAACAGAAGGATCTTGCAATTAAATAGTATGCCTAAGGTGAAAATCGAAAGTATTGGAGGTAGAATTACAACCAACATGCACAAGAGGCCACCATCCTATAAATTATGCCCTGAATGATAATGAGGGTTTTATTTCTAGGCAAGGGTTAAAGGTAAAGTATAGTGTATTTGGATTATTCCAAAACCATTTTTAAATCTATCATTAAATATAGTGTGCCTGAAAGTACACTGTTGTGTTTCTAAGCCATCTGGGTGAGAAGATACACTAACAATGAGAAAGTTTTTTCCCCTCTCTGTTTACAAGCATGAGGTCCTGAGCAACTGCACTGTTAGATTTTTTTTCTAGGATGTTCCCTATGATTTTTAATTTTGTAAAGTGGAAAATACTAATGAAATAATAATCTTTAAACATGGTTAATCTTCTCAGTAAAGTCTACTACATTTTATTTAGGTAAACCTAAAAACTAAAAGAAATCTTGCCAAAACAGAATCCAAATAACACAAAGAGGAGTGTGAAGATTTACATAGATGATAGAAGTCACGAGTTTTTCCTTCTTCTCAACAACATTGTCATGGAATAAATGGGTATGTACTGCTCCTCTCTTGAGTGGCAGAGCAATAACTTAGACTTTTCCCCAAGTGAAAGAGGAAGTCATTGGAGGACTAGAAGCGAAGTCAATTTCATATGTTATGATGTCATTTTAATGGCATGTCTCTGAGTGCCAGTAGTAATCTACAAGAAGATGAAACGACTTGTTAGCTGTAGGGTGGAGAGCAGAAGTTTGTTTCTAGGCATTTTTTCTTGGATGTATCACTTGCTGACGGTAGATATTAGTGTAAAGTAGAGGAGTCAATGGAATACCCAGATGGCAGGGCTGAGATAGCATGGGCAATGGAAATTCCAAGGTCCAAGGGCTCTGGTAAAGAGCTGACTCTGGGTAGAGAGGTATTCAGTTTTTCCTGCTAAACTTTAAGGGTTTTCTTTGGAAACTCATACTATCTGGAAGAGTACACACAAAACACCCATGTGTTGACTGTGCCCATGGTGTGTCTCTGGTGACAGTAGTTTCTTAAATATACTCTTCTCTTACACTCAATATCTTTCACTAAGACACCACCAATATTCAGTACATTATTTTATAATATTAAAATTAATTTACAGTATCTAAATAATAGAACTAAATCACCTCAATCTGAAAAACTTCAACTCTCTCAATGGGATAATATCCATTTTTCCCATAAGTTTCTTCAAAAATCACCAAATTAACACAACTGCTACTTGCTTGCATAGTGCCAGGGATTGACTTCACAGGGGCTGAAAAGGAATGGAAAAAAAGACAGATATGCTGATCGATCTATCTATCTATCTATCTATCTATCTATCTATCTATCTATCTATCTATCTATCTGTATTAAGTGGAGTTGCTGGGCTGGGCTTTTAAATGGAGAAGACACAGCAGCCCTGAAGCTTAGTGTGTTTGTTATATACAGTTTAAAAGGATGTGGGTGAATAGGGGCTGCTACAAGGAGGCAAGTTCAGTTAATCTTATAGGAGCAGTCTCTGTAAGGAAGCAGCCTTCAGGCCAAAATCTTTGGGGAGAGAAAACTAGCTTAGACATTTTCTGTGAACACTATCAACACTTGTAGTGGACATGTAGAGGAATGGTTTGCCATCCCTCTGTTCTTCATCCAGGAAAAGCTTTGCCACTCTGTGTGTCTAAGGCATTGAGCCTTTGACATGGCCAAGCCCATGCTAAATGCTACACATGCATTCAGGCCTTCACTTGCTTCCTGCACACAACGTTTTCTGTATATGAACTCCCTTGATAAGCATTTACTCAACACCCATCATGTGATCTGAAATCAACACTCATATTTCCAGTCCCCTGGCTGAGAGATACTAGCCATTAATTTTTAGAGAGGAAATCTCACTCATTCTCATTATGAATGGATCAAATACATTAATGTAGGCTGACATCGCTTGCTCACAGAGAGCCATTCTGGCAACTTTAAAAAGAAAACGGGCCAAATGAACCTTAAGCTCCTCATTTTGATATGCTTAAAACTCAGCATGTAAATATGGTTCCCGAGAGAAGCAGAGACACGCTTACAAACAGATGTTTTCACAGGTAAATCATTGATTTTTAACCTTGAGGAGATGATAAAGCAATGTCAACTTCTTTTTATCAGCAAGAGAGGGAAGTCATCCATCACCCCCAGGGGCTTATGATGCTTATAAATGAATAGTGGTGACAATGTCAGTGTGATACCTTTGATACAGTAAAGCCTTAGATCTCTTTGAGGCTGGAATCTTATGCTGAGAGACCAGCAGCAGTGTATTTATAGAGCACTCCTACAGTTGTGGATACTAGCAGTATTCTCTAAGCATCTCCAAGCCCATTCAGTATGACATCAGCCCAAATTACAGCATTCACGGCCAACTTAGCCTAGCATACTTAACACGAACAAAATGTAAAAGTAATCTTTGTTCTTTTTTGGAAATCAAATTGTATTTAAGGATGTATGAACAGAACAAAAAAAAAACTGAGGATGTATGAACAGAATAAAAAAAGATGTATAGACAGAGCATACAAATATAAAGACGTGTGGAAAGAACAAACAAAAATGGAGATGTATGGACAGAGCTTACAAACATAAGGATGGATGCACAGGAGAAAGAAGCAATCAAATAGATAGCAATAATAAGGAAAATACAATTCTAATCTCAACTGCACAAGAAAATACTACCATCTCTTGTGAATATTCTTCTGAGCTGAGGACACAGTTTGTGTTTGTGTTATTATAAACTGTTCACTCCTCTTTGCAGTAAACAAGTTAACGCCATGATTCGTATCTGGCCGAATGAGGTAGAAAGATCATAAGAGCCACTAGAAGTTGATTTAACACTATGCCTACTTACATAGGTAGACAGTAGGTTATCCTCAAACTCACAATCTTTTTAACTGCTTTTAATTGATTTTTATTGATTTTATTGAGCTATACATTTTTCTCTGCTCCCTGATTCCTCTTCCCTACCCTTCAATCCTCTCCCATGGCCCCATGCTCCTAATTTATGCAAGAGATCTTGTCTTTTTCTACTTCACATGTAGATTAGATCTATGTATATCTCTCTTAGGATCCTCATTCTTGTCTACGATCTCTGGGATTGTGATTTGTAGGCTGGCATTTTTTGCTTTATGTTTAAAAACCACTTATGAGTGAGTACATAAGATTATTGTTTTTCTGGGTTATTATGGTTACATGTATGTATATAGCATACCGAGTCCTGTACACTAACACACATAAACAATTATAAATGTGCTCTAATTTTAAATGTCTGCTTCCTCCATCTCAACCCTGTCTATGTTATTAGTCTACAGTTCTATGTGCTTTGTTAATACATATTACAATATTAACAAAGGATAGTATTTCTTTTTCAAGAGACAAAGTACTTTAGGTTTGTGGTGCACATATAAATCTGAGTAGTATATTCTGTGTGGGTAGATACATTTGCAATGTTTTAATATTGAAAGAATTCTTTTAACATTGAAAATCATCTAAACATGACAGCATCAATGGTTCAAAAAGTTCTGACCTCTGTTGTTTAGTATTCCATTACCTGAAAGCATCAGATTTCATTCTTTCTACTGTAAATAGGCAATTGTTTCCAATTTTTGTTTTTTTAAGGGAATATGAACATCATTATTCATGATTCATGCCTATAATTACATTATATATCTATGACTTTGGAGAAAATTCAAAATCATAAAATTTCCTGTTTCAAATCAATAATATTTATGCTATATGTGCTCTGCATTAGAAAAAACAGACAAATGTTTTCCACATACAGTGATAACACTTATTATTCAGAATCTTTAATGATGATCTGGACTTTGTGTCACTTTAAGTTTTAATCAGTTTTATGTCTTTGTGGTACTTTTGTATGCAAATTTAAAAATTTTTCTTTTTATTAGATTTTAGTGTGTGATATATGTGTGAAAGTTTGCTTGTGTGCATGTGGATGCATGTGTGCAGATGCCTGTGAAGACTAGAGTAATACTGGTTGACTTTCTCCATCACTCTAAACCTTGGTCTATGAGAAGGGGTTAGCATGAAGCCTGAAGCTCTTCAATTGAATAGTCTAACTGGTGAGCAAACTACAAGAACCTACTGTTTTGTCTCCCTAGTATCAGGGTTACAGAAACACATCTCAATGCTGGTCTTTTGAATTGTCCCTGCAAATCAGAACACAGGAGTATCTGCTTGCTAGGCAGGTGCTTTATAGACATCTGAGCCATTTCTACAGGTACCTGCTAACAGGGTTAATAATATTTTTTTTATTAAGAGGGTGGACGTTATCTCATATTCTTATATCAATTGGCTATTTTAATTCCATTTTCAGAGGCTCTTCTATGAGGTTTTTACAGTTTTTAAGGAATGTTGTATACCATTGTTCTTAACTTCTAAGTGATGTATGCAGTCCAGATTTAGTTGATCTTGGTATCACAATTGCTTTCTTCTACTTTGTGGTCTTGCTTTTCTTTTAACACTGTCTTTGATTGAACAGTATTTTCATAATATCATTTTATAGAAGATTTATTTGTTATTACTACCTGTAGTATCCTGCAGTAAATTGCTTGACTCATCAGATTATGAAGATATTTACCTCCCACCCCATTTTTTAAACCAATTAACTTTATATATGATCTATTTGTAACTATCTCTTGCATATGGTCCAAGATAGGCATCAAAATTTCTTTCCTGCTTACATGGTTGGTCAACTGGTTAATGATTATTTAATGAAAAGATTATTTCTTCACTTGAACTTAGTGTCTTGGTAGTTAGAGTTCAAGAAACTCCATAGACTTGGGTCTCTGGTTGAATTACATATTGTACCAATTTATTTATCTAGATAATTTTGATGGATTTATGAAACCATCCCAATAGCTACTGAAGAAGTAATCACTGGCAGTTTTATTATGTTCATCATTAGTATTGTAGACATCCTCAAATGGAGGAGCATCATTCATATTGCCTGACAAAATTAGAACAGAAATATTAAACAGACAGAAATTAAAATGGCAAGAATAAGAATGGGGCATATTATTTTGACTACAAACAAACACATACACATACCTATGATAAAGAAGGCAGAAAGACACAATGAAAAAAATTTTTCAGCAAATTATGCTGGTCAAACTGATGGTGGCATGTGGAAGAATGCAAATATATTTGTAATATTGCCTGATGTTGACAGAGGTTTCTGTCCTACCCAACCCCACAGTCATTCAGTCCCAAAGAAACACACAGAGGTTTACATTATTTTTAAACTGGTTGGCCTATTAACTCACACTTCATATTAACTAACTTTTACATGTTAAGTTAACCCACAATTTTTGTCTGTGCTAACCATGTGGCTTGGTACCTTTTATCAGTGAGGCATTCTCCTCTTGCGTCCTCTGCGTCTGGGTGATGACTGTAGACTGAGCCTTTCCTTTTCCCAGAAATCTCTTATTCTGTTTGGCCTGCCCATTCTTCCTCCTGGCTACTGGCAAATCAGCATTTTATTAAAACAATACAAGTAACAAATCTTTACAGGGTACAAAAACATTGTCCCACCGCACTTTCCCCCTTTTTTCTTTTCAAAATAAGAACTCTGAATCTAATCTCCTTTGTTTGCCTTTTTTTCTAGCCATGATGTATAAGAACTAGTAACCAACACTCTAAACAAAGACAAATATCCAAAACCCATTTTTTTTAGGAGTGTGGGTGTAGTTTTCTAGGTTACTTCCTACTGATTTTGGGGTGGTTTACAAAGACATTTTAGGGGATCTTGTTTGATCAAACCATATTAGTCTGTAAGGAATTCACAGGTTCTCATTGCCTGTGTTAACAAAAGAAGAACCTCTTTTTCAAAGCAGCATATCCTTAGATCTAAATTTTGAAGTCAATACTCCTTTAAAATATAAATGTTGGCTTAGCTTAACAGCACATGCAATGAAATGTCTCTTGGAACTTAGCACATTCACAGTAAAAAAAAAAATCAAAGAAAATACAATAGTATACATAATCCAGCCTCTTTGTATATTTTCCATATTTACCTGTCTTATTTTTCTTTACTCCTTCTCCTTTAATCTATGACTGTCTGTACTCTGCCTCTTTAAAGAGTTAGTTTTATTTTTTAAAAAAGCATTTACTTCTTTTATAATGGTCTATATTCTTTTCTTCTCTCTCAAAGCCTATGTACATTTATCCAACATTATGACTTATTTAGAGGTCTTTTGCATCTGAAGTTGTTTTTATTGCATATCTATAATAATTTTTTTGACTAGGACCACTTTTTATTTTAAAATGCTTGGTGGGCATGGCTAGGACAAACTGCATGCGTACTCTGCTAAGTCAAATATGGTGAAGGCATGTTCACTGCCCTGGCAAGTCATTCTCTCCACCCCAAATCCAGGGTTACAGTGGGTCTATTTCATCATTAAGCAATTTGTAACATGCTACTCACAGACCCCACTTAAGTTCACAGCATCCTGAAAGAATTAGAGTTCATGCTGACAGCACAAACCAGGAAGCTGCCATTTTGAAACTGCGTGGTTTTTATACTATTACTGCTGAATCAGGAAGACCTCTCTTAAAGGTGCCAGGGTACTCCTGTTTGTCTGCAGCAAACAGAGCCCATTTGAAAAACAAAATGCTGGTTACTATGAAGCTGCATTAAACTCTGTATTTTTGTGACTAGAATTTCTTTCCAAACTCTCTCAGTTTTTTTGTGGATTTAGCTGTTTCACACACAGATTGGTGTGTCGATCTGTGGATGGAGACTGCTTGTTCATTTCCCAGCCACCCAGGTCTGAAATAATCACACTGAAACTATATTAACAACATATAATCACACTGAAACTACATATTGCAACATTGTTGGGCCAATGACTCTGGTGTATTCCTAACTAGCTCTTATATCTTAAATTAACCCATTTCTATGAATCTGTGTTTTGTCATGTGGTTGTGGCCTACCACTAAGATTCTGTCCAGCATCCAGCATCTGTCTACTGCAGCAGCTACATGGCAACTCACTGTCTCCACCTACTTTCTCCTCTTTCTCTGCTTGTAATTCCTATCTTGTTCTATTCTGTTAAGCCACTGACTGAAAAAGCTTTATTCATTAACCATTAAAAGCAACATGTATACAGAAGGACTTCCCATACCAACCTGGCACAAAACTCAACTTCAAATGTATCAAATAGCTCAACATAAAACCAGGCACAGTGAGCCTGTTAGAAGCGAAAGTGGGGTATAGCCTTGACCTCATAAGCACAGAAAAGATTTCTGAAGTGAACACTTAGCACAGGTGTAAGATTAATATTTAATAACTGGGACCTCATGAAACTGGAAAGCTTCTGTATAACAAAGAACACCATAATCCAAATTGGCAGCTTACAGAATGAAAAAGAATGTTTGCAAATTACACAATAAACAGAGGCCTAATATCCAAGTGACACAAA
The DNA here is from genome assembly GCF_982192425.1 of Myodes glareolus. Lineage (NCBI taxonomy): Eukaryota > Metazoa > Chordata > Mammalia > Rodentia > Cricetidae > Myodes > Myodes glareolus. The sequence continues at coordinate 74,790,493 of NC_142030.1, forward strand.
GAACTCAAAAAAGTAGACATCAATAAAATAAATAACCTAACATTAAAAACTGGGATACACATCTGACCAGAAAATTCTCAAAGAAAGAAAGACAAATATCTGAGAATCACTTAAAGGAATATTAAACATCCTTAGCCATCAGGGAAATGCAAATTAAAACTACTTTGAGATTCTATCTTACACTCATCACAATGGCTAAGATCAATATAAGTGACATCTCCTTCTCCTGATAATGTGGGATAACGGAATCTACCTACAAACTCAGCTATACCAATCTTGGACATTTACCAACAAGAAACTCCATCCTATTGCAGAGACACTTGCTCAACCATATTCATTGCATTATTTGTAATATCCAGAAAATAGAAACCACCAAGATATACCTCAACAGAAGACCTGATAAAGAATATATGTCATGTTTGAATTCTGTCTCTTCGGTGAGAGTTTGTACAAGGCATCCCATATGTAAGGACTTTGCTACTTTATCATCGCATTTCAATTACAATTTATCACTAATTATATTTTAATTTCTCATGGAGTTTTTTTCTTCATTGTGATTCTAGAACAGTGATTCTCAACCTTTAAAAACCTGAATCTGCAAAAATATTTACAGTATAATTCATAACAGCAGCAAAATTAGAGTTTTGAAGTAGTACCAAAAATAGTTTTATGGTTGGGGGTCAGTAAAACATGAAAAACTGTTTTAAAGGATGGCAGCACTAGAAAGGTTGAGAGTCTTGGCTAAACCCTGTGCATGCTGAAATCCTGTATATTTATATACTATTTCTCTCCCTCAGTACTGAAATGATGTCTCTCTCTCTTGTAGGTACTCCATAAATATTCCTTCAGCAAGTGATCGAGAACAGTTTTTATAATAACTAGTAAATTTAAGAAAGTAAGACACACATTTGGGGCTATCTTTCATATGCAAATTCCTTGTCAAGGCTGAGTATCTCTGAATAGAATGGAAAGAGAAGATGCTGGTTGTGTACCTAATAACAAAAGAGAGATTTTATTTCTGTGGGCCAGTTATTATTATTTTTTTTTGCTACTCATGAAAAAAGGTAAGAAACTTGAATGCTTTTAATTGCTAGAATGAATAAATTTCTTACATGTCAACGTTAATAATAGGGTTCAATCTTGGTTTCATTTATAAGCTTGTTTTTTTTTGAACACATGTTTATTTGTTTCTTGGGTGTGACATGAGCCCAATGATTGTCACAAGAAAGAAAACATGGTTGAAAGAGACTTTGCCTGTCTATGGATGGAAAGAGATATGCACAAAGCATCTCAATCTCATGATGGTTGTTTGAACTGCACATGAATATTATTATTAGTTTAGATGTTTTCTAGAAGATTCACTTGTAAAGACTTTCTAGACATTCTATTGACACAAAGAAACTGAGTGTAACTTCAGCACACTGTCCTAATTCTACTATTTTATAGGTCACATCTCATCTATAGGAAACAAAGTAGCAGTAGAATTATTATTCTATTTGTTATCATTGTCCTGTCAAGTGGTCATATTAATGCCTATCATACATACATAACCTGTGCTGCTGGAGATGGAATTTTCTGAATTCATGTGTATTGCCTTGGTATCATTGTTTATTGGCTTTTGGTTTGATTTTAGAACTTACCTTAGCTGTAGCCAGGAAGGCTTGACCTTCTCATTGTGGCAAAATACATCCTGGTGGAAGTCACAGTGTGACTAGTGCCCCAGGAAGAGTTTTCAACACAAGGAAAAGCTACATAGTGATTGCTGCCTCCTGCTTTTTTTCTCCTTAGGAAATAAAAATGTGCATAATATCCTCAAGTGTAAAGCTACTGGCTCACAAGCAAGGTCAGTCTTAGAGTTCATTGGGGTACAACAGATAGCTGTCGTTGAGTGAAATCATTTCTGGGTTGCTTTCTCAGCTCTACTGGGAGGTCAACCACTGCCCTTGTTAACCTAGTAGCCATAATCAACAAAGCTACTCACATGCCAATGCATTATGGGCAGAGGAGGGGAGGGGGAGTTCATTTTTTCCCTCTCTATTACATACCCCTCTTTTGGGATCCTGAAATGTCTTACTGAGCACTTTATTCAATCTAAATTTAAATAGAACTTTTCACCAGTTCCCACGAGAGAAACAACAATGAACGAGATAACGGCAAGAGGAACTGCACGAAGGTAATGCTCCATATCATTTGGTTAATCTATTCTTGTTTATTAATTTATTACATGGAACAGTAAGTTTAATGGCTTTAACTTTGAAGTGGAAAAGAAGCCCCTGAAGTATACTTTCAAAAAATGGAATAATGACTTTAGGAAGATCTAGGACAAGGATTTATCCCATATTTTAATTTATTTTTCAAGGCTTGCTTTAACCTTAGCCTTCAGATTTATCATTTTACATTAGCCAAAATAAACTACCACCATAAGAAACAATGTATTGTTAAAATAAGAACAGTTTCCTATATTTATTAGTTTGGTCATAAAACTGCTATTAGAAATAGCATACAGATGAGTTTGATATCCATAAAATCACTGAAACATAACATGACATTTACTACCTGTGGTACATAATTATACTCACACACTTTTAGATGCATTTATTTCTGTCACTGACTCATAATTTTAGCAACTTGTACTGCATTTCTGAAGCGGGATTTTCATTTTTTTCATTTCTTTTTTATGCCAAAATTTGAAAGGATAATTTCAAGAAGAGATTCTTCAGTGAGAAAATATCTTTGTAAGTAGAATCTGTGTCAAACTTTTAATTATTTTATCAATATTTAGAAATTTTGCTTCCTTATTCTTTACATTATTAAATCTATCAAATTATAGATAGTAGTTAATTGCAAATGTATTAATCTTTATATCAACCTCATGCTTTACACTGACTTTTAAAACAAATGTAGAGTTGGGAGTAGAAGCATGCCTTTAATTTCAGTACTAGGAAGGCAGAGGCAGAACGATCTCAGTAAGTTAGAGGCTAGCCTGGTCTGCCTTGTGAACTCTCACATATCTACATTGATTGACCATATTCCCAAAAAACAAAATAATAAAATAAAATAAAATAAAATAAAACAAATGTAAAGCAATGGAAACTTGTTTAAAAATGACATGAATGATTTGTTTGTTTTGCACTCTTTTGTGTGTATAGTATATGCTTATGTATGTTTTTTTGGGGGTGGGGCTGTACACATGGAAGCCAGCAAAGGAAGCTGAGTGTCCTTCTCCATCACTCTGTTTCATTTCTTTGAGACAAAGCCTTCCACTGAAGCTGGAACTACAGCCAGCTAGTCTGCATGATTATTTTGTCTCTCTTTCACTGCCTGTTCCCATTTCTGAGGTTAAGGGTTCACGGTTGCCAGGGATTTGAATTCTAGTCCTCCTGTTTGGCCAGGAATCTCCGCTACTCACTGATTCACATCTCCAGCTCTCTCTTTGTCTTTTTGTATTTGTCCTATTTTTTGTACCATATAGACATAATACATATTAACATTAGCAGAGTCACAGTTTGCATCTCTTAAATGTATCAAGATAGCTCTTCTAGGCTCTATTTTAAAATAACCTGTTAAGTATGAATAAAGAGTACATGCTAGTGAGTTAGTCTAGTTAACCATTCAGTACACAAATTCAAAGGCCCTTATGTTTTCCCACTTGAAGAAACTCTAAATTTTCTAGGGAATATTATATATTGTAATTTGAAAGGTCAAGACATTTTAAAAGCATCTACCCAATGAAAAGTGCATTGCATTACATAATATTGAGATTTTTTGCATACTTTATCTGAAGTAAAATATAAATCTAAGGCTAGTAGCAGCATGCACAGTTGAGGGAAAAGAACATTTACAAAGAAACATGCAAGTCAGTGGAGTTGCCTCTTGAATAATTTATGATGTGGAATGCTGTTTTTCTAAGCAAAAGCTCTCCACCTATAAAAAAAAATCAGATCACATTTGAATATGAAATAGCATAACTTCTCAACACTTAATAATGTCTATACCTCAAAATTTTTAAACACAAATTTGCTTCAAGAAAAATATCCTCTAGCAAACATATAGTGAAGGCACACAGAGGATTTACAAAGCCCTACAACAAATCAAGTTTCTGAGAGGTCCTACCTTGACATGGTGGAAGTTGTGATATCAGGAAAGAATTCTGTGACCTTTACATGACCTCAGTTTCACACATTCCAAAACTGTTTCATGTCTTTGATTTTAATTGTAACATTTTCTTTTTGAACTAAGATAAAATATCTTGAATCTAAAATGACTGAAAGACATTTAAGGAAATGCTCAAAACCTTTAGCCATCAGAGAAATACAAGTCAAAACAACTCTGAGATTCCATCTTATACCTGTAAGAATGTCCAAGATCAAAAACACTGATGATAACTCATACTGGAGAGGATGTGCGATAAAGGGAACACTCCTCCATTGCTGGCAGAAGTGTAAACTGGTACAGCCACTTTGAAAATCAGTATGGCAACTTCTCAGAAAATTAGGAAACAACCTTCCTCAAGACCCAACAATACCACTTTCTGGTGGTGTGGGAAGTCCCTCCATATATGTGATTATTTTATTGATTAATGAATAAAGAAGCTGCTTTGGCCTGTGTTAGGGCAGAATAGAGCTAGGTTGTGGGAGGGAGAACTAAACTGAATGCTGGGAGAAATAAGGCAGTGTCAGTGAAAAGCCATGTTACCCTGCCAGAGACAGATGCCAGATGCCAGACAGAATTTTACCCAGTTAGCCACAGTCATGTGTCAATACACAGATTAAAGGAAATGGGTTAGTTTAAGGTGTAAGAGTTTGCCAGGAATACACTTAAGCTATTGGCCAAACAGTATTGCAATTGATACAGATTTCTTTGTGATTATTTCTGGAGTCTGGATGGCCGGGATATAAACAAGCAGATTCCCCGAACATTTGGGTATATATTCAAAAGATGTTCAATCATACCACAAGTACATCTGCTCAGCTATGTTCATAGCAGCATTATTTGTAATACCCAGAACCTGGAAACAGGCTAAATGTCCCTCAACAAAAGAGTGGACAAAGAAAATGTACATTTACGCAATGAAGTACTACACAGCGGAAAAAATTAATGACTTCTTGAAATCTGCAGGCAAATGAATTGATCTAGAAAGCATCATATTGAGTGAGGTAATCCAGGCCCTGAAAGATAGATATCATATGTACTTACTCGTCATTGGCTTTTAGACACAAAACAAAGAAAAAAACAGCCTACAATTCACAATCCCAGAGATCCTAGACAACAAAGAGGACCCTATGAGAGATATGCATGGATCTAATCTACACGGGACGTAGAAAAAAGAGAAGATCTCCTGAGTAAATTGATGAGAGATCATAGCACAATGTATACATGAATTTAAATATCATAATGAAGCACAGAAATGTATGATGTGTGTGGCCATATATGCACATAACATAGGATCTCTCATCAAGTACATCAACATACCCATCACTTCAATTTTCTGTTATTCCTTCTGTTGGGAGCAGCTATCAAAAAATCATTCAAGTTAATCAAATTCCAACTCTGTCTTTGTTAACCGTTCCTGTTCCATCATCTCTCATGCTCCTCAGACTCTGCCAACATTTATTTCACTCTATCTTTAGGAGCTTAACTCTTCATTTGAATAGTTAAGGATAGAGTTTTGCCTCTCCAGTAGTAAAAGCCCTACATTTTGTTTAAAAAAATTGTGCCAGATCCATCTGAGACTAAGAGAAACCAACTCAGACTCCAGGAATGTGAGCAGAACAGCCAGCTCCAGTGACAACCACATTCATTCCCAACTACACAGTACAGACAGCTATTACTCTGGGACTTGTCAAATGCTCCCAGCCTCATTATGAAGATAATTTCATTTTGTGTGCTGTGTAGTAACATATTGTGGTCCCTGCTTTTGTTAATATTGACTTTCAAGTATTGGACACTTCTCTTGTTTGACACTGAATGCTTACCTTCCCTAATCATTTGGAAGAGCTGTGACTCTGATCACACCTTCTGAATCCCAACTGTAGAGATTAGACAACTCGATCTTTTAAATGGTTCTTTAACCAAAGTTTCTGCACATCAGAACTGTAAGCTCAAAGCAATAAAATGTACTCATTCACAGGGTTTAATGAGTCAAATCATGATTTTTGGAAACATGCAAGAAGTTTTACAAAGATTAAATTGGCTTAACATTTAATAAACTTTCATAAACTAACTTAAAATACGAAATACAAGGAGACAATCACAAAGAATACTTAACTAAATTCTCTCTCTCTCTCTCTCTCTCTCTCTCTCTCACATACACACACACACACACACACACACACACACCAGTGACAACTATATAAAATAGAGATATATTTTGTTTCAAATTAAATTATTTTAACACAGATGTTATACATTATCAGGGTAATGGGCATAATTTATAATACACAGCAATTCAGAGTAGACTGGATATTTTGCATATACATATATACTTTATAACAGTATTTTTATTTCATGTGGAAAATGTATAGTAATTTAAAAATGGCTGGTCCTACAGTACTCATAGGGCTCTATTAATCCAAGTTAGTTCGTAAGATCGCTGTGTAGCAAAGTGTGTGAGTTGATGGGTTGCAGGTGGCCCTCTTCTTCCTAGTTTTTTTCACTTTTCAGTTTTAAGTGTACAATAAATTTACTATTTAATAGGTAATATAAAATGCTTCTATTTCAAAAGAAGAATAGCTTCATTGATGTTGTTCTTTTTCTTTTCTACAATTCAGAAGAAATGTCTATAAGAGAATAATATATGTATAGTGTTGTCCTCTCACACTTTAAATAGCAAGGTACATGTGTGTCTTGTACAAACTAATGATGGTATCTTATTTTAATGGTTTTAGTTTTTGATGTTTTATTGGTAAATGATTTATTATTGCTATAACAATCTTTAGCTGCCAGCTTCATTTCTAGAAAATGGTACGAGATGGAGCTCTATTTTAGGAAGTAGCCCTCTCACTATCTGTTTATTTTTCTTCTCTTCTCTCATATGTATTCAAATCTCTATGGTGGAAAGTAGGGATTTGTATCTGTATTATGTGAAATGCAATGTACAAGTCTGAGGGGTTGGACATAGCACTAGAGATACAAACCATACAACCACAAAACAGTAAAAGATGGATGGGGTGGTGCACACTGCAATCCCGATATTCAGATGTTTAAGAGGGTCATTGACTCAAGTGATGCTAGCTACATACTGCATACTGAGACAATGTCTCCTAAAGAAAGAAGAACGGGGAAAGTAAGAGAAAAGGAAAAAAAGGAAAAAATGAAGGAAAAGAGAAAAAAAGGGAGAAGTGTTAGAAGTTAAATGACCAAAAGTCTGAATAACATTTTAAATCCACAAAAGTGAAAGTTTGAGTTTTTATTCTCCTGCATGAACTGACTTTGTGGGAGCCTGGTTTGTTTGGATGCTCACCTTTATAGACCTGGATGCAGAGGGGAGGACCTTGGACTTCCCAAGGGGCAGGGAACCCTTCTGCTCTTAAGACTAGAGAGGGAGGGGAGGTGGGGAGGGGGAGGGAAAAGGGAGGTGGGTAAGAGGTGAAAATTTAAAAAAAATGAATTTAAAAAAGTGAAAGTTCATTAGAACATTTTTCTGTATATCTGCAGGAGGTAAAGAAAAGGTTGCTAAAGCCATTTTCCAAAAACTGATGTTCATAAAGATGTGTGTGCGCGTGGTTTTGTGTGTGTGTGTGTGTGCTCATCATTTCTGAAGTTGTACACTAAATGCCTTTGTAATTTTTTATGGTGACACAGTTTTAGGTAAAATTATTCAAACTTGAGCTGGGCGGTGGTGGTGCATGCCTTTAATACCAGCACTTGGAAGGCAGAGGCAGCCAGATCTCTGTGAGTTCGAGGACAGCCTACAGTCTACAAAAGCTAAGTCCAGGACAGGCACCAAAGCTACACAAGGGAACCTTATGTCAAAAAAGCAAATAATAATAATAATAATAATAATAATAATAATAATAATTCAAAGTTAATTGAATTAAAATAACCTATTGGATATCCTTATGATCTATGGAAATTAAAGTTTGGAGTGTTCTTTATTGCACTTTAGCATAATGGGGTACATATTCAAACAAATTATTGGCATAAAGTCTAAACGGTTTTTAAATCTGAATGGTCCATTATTGTTGCAAAACTTGATGCTCCAACCTGTAACTGACTGAGTACAAGCTGTTAATATGACCTACTGAAATTCTTCTATAGAGCATCTAAGCATTTGCTCAACAAGAGTGAAATCAGAAGTCTGACTTAGACATTCATAAGGCAAATTTGAACATTTTTTGCTGGTAAAGTGACCTGCGTGCCTCCAAAAGGTCGACAGGGATTCATACGATGCTAATCAGGTTCTAGGCTTGGAGTTCTTCCATGAATAGACAATTCTTCTAGAGGTATAGAAATGTTTAGGCCAATAATTTATATTGAAATTGGAGTTTATTCAGCAAAATCTATGTGATGTCAGTGGGGACAAACATTCATATACAAGATAAGCAAGATAGGTACTTTCTGTTTCTACTTTACGTAGAAACAGTTTCAAAACTAGTTGAAATGCAATATGGCTGTGCCATCTTTCTGACTAGAAATTTTATTCTAGGTGATATGATTTTCTTATCCTCTTTAGAGGCATTTTTTTTCTTTTCCAAACCTGAAATGAGAGTTGTCATGTAACTGTCATTGCAGTTGTCTGAGGGAACTTCAAAATGCTTGTTATTTGTAAAAATAAAACAGATACTGTGGAGTTGATTCATGATTGTAAAGAGAGGCCTCTGTTTCTCTTCCCTTCAGTGTATGAAATACACAAAGACATTCTTGAGGTCACTAATGATGTATGTATCATTAGTATATATTTTCTTCAAAAGCAACCTTTTAAAGGTGCCTCAAATACTAGTGACTCTTTATTGTTTCACGAGAAACTGAGAGATTCTAATCAAATGTTTTGTCTTCATTGAAATCTAAAGTCAAATCTGAAAACATTATTTACCACAATGGACTGTTGTTCCATGAAACTTAAAAATGTGTTCAAGCTAAGTCCTTTTCATTTTTAATCAATTGAAATTTTACCCTGAAGAAGGGAAAAGATTTTTTTCAATGCACACAAAGCATAAACAGGAAACCAAAAAAAATGCTTTAGACAATACTCAAAGGGGTTATTTCTCATTATTGCTGGCATCCTTCTTTTTATTGAGACAGGCCACATGCGTATCTACACTTGATCAGTTGACAGATCAGCAATTCTATTAAGATGAAAACTAACCTTGGGAATGTTTAGAAGGAAAAGGTTGTTCGTTGATTTATTATGCCATTTTATGCTTGTGCCATCATTTCCCTCTTAGCTATTCAGACTATGTTAAGTGGAAACATCTAACATTTTTAATAAATTGGGTTCACTCAAACCAAATACTAACCAGAAGCATTTTAGAAGTCTTCTGATTAAAGTAAATTGAATCAAGATCGTCCAGGTCTGCTCAATAATACAGAGAAAGGCATCACGAACAGAATTCAGCAACAGTTAGAGATAACAAACTATGCTGTCATTTCTTTTTAGTGCCTGCCAAGATCTGGCTGGGGAATTACAGAAACATTTGTTTTTAGTTTGTGACACAGCACACTAGTTATTTTGCATCTTGATGAGAAGTCATTGAGTGAGACATCACTTATTTCTATGATTATATAAAGTTATTTTGAAAATAATTTATTCATAAAGTCATGCTTAATATCTATTTTATTTAATCCAAAATATGTTACTTATTCAAGAGTGAAAAACAAGGTTTTCAAAATGCCCTGACACATTTCTTTTTGTGCTCTATATTTTGAATTTCATGATCTTCTTTATTTAGTACTAAGGCTTGCTAATAAATTATCAAAATATAAAAAATGCTAAATCAAAAATTTCTTTTTCATACATACTATTAAACCCATTTGAATATCACCTCCTGTAATACAGTAGCTCTTGAAAAAGAGTGATATAAAACCATCTAAGATTGTACTCATTCTATGGAACTAACTCTATGACACACAAAAATAAAACACATATATAGCTATGTTATGTGCATAAATATGGCCACATGCACTGTACGTTATGTGCTTCATTACGATATTTCACCCTATGTATACATTGTGCTATCTCATCAAGCACTTTGACACACCCATCACTTCAATTTTCTATTTTCCTCTCTGTTGGGAGCAGCTATCAAAAATCATTCAAGTTAATCAAATTCCAACTCTGTCTTTGTTAACCGTTCCTGTTCCATCATCTCTCATGCTCCTCAGACTCTGCTAACATCCATTTCACTCTATCTTTAGGAGCTGAACTCTTCATTTGAATACTTAAGGATAGAGTTTTGCCTCTCCAGGAATAAAATCCCTACATGTTGCTAAAAAAAAAATGTGCTGGATCCATCTGAGATTAAGAGAAACCAATTCAGACTCCAGCAATGCAAGCAGGAGAAGAAGAGCCAGTTCCCATGAAAAAAAAATAGATGTTAAAATACTAATATTTGATAAACTTGACACAAAATTACCTTAAAATCTCAACAATCCTCTATTTACTATTATTTCTACTTCTAAATATTATGAAAACTCATTTTTTTACCCTAGCATGTTTCTCTTATACAAAGAACAGTAGTTTAGAAACTTTACTTCTTGTGTTCACTCATCAATGATATGTTAAATATGATTTTGTAATAATATTTTTTCAAAAATGGGTAGCTTATTAAAATAAAGCTTAGAATCCAAAGAATAGTCTTAAGAAATATTCTGAAGATCTTGGGTCACACAGACCAGAAAAGAGACCAATTATTTAGTTCCATTTTCAACAAAATAAACTCTATAAAACCAGAGCATTTTCTAAATCCAAATAAAATTGGTTAATCTCAGAAACAATATCAACTAGAGAAGGTGGCAAAGCTTAAGGAGGTGTTACAAAGAAAAATGAGAGCAAAATAAAAGTTGTGATTTTATTACTTGTCACTAAAAGTGACGACTCTGAATATATTTATTTATTAACTTGCTAAAAGTTCACTAAGTCTTTACTTTAGTTCTGATACTGTTCTAGGCTCCCAAGGCATAAGAGAACACAGGGAAATCAAAAAGATATTTCAGTGGGTGTGGGAATAGCAGAAGAAGAGACATCAACATAAACTCTCATACAAACCACTAAAGGGCAACACCAGGTGCTAAGAAGATGCTAGAGAAATCAGAACCCTGAAACTAGAAACTTTGTGATTCTGCCAACAGCATTGTCATGTGCCACAGCTATTCAGTTAGACACCTGCGTTAGTAGTGCATTCTGTAGCACATTAACTACATAAAACCACAAGAGTAAGTAAACTACCTGTGAATTTTATGATCAAAATTAATTTCTGTTAAAAATGTATGGGCAATTGAGCAGATAGAAATTCCTGACTAATGCTTCGGTTTCATCTAACTGTACGCATATGAACTATGACTATCTCAGTCAACGTATCTATAATCTAGATAATTAGCTTGTTCTCATCAGGTTGGTCCTAAAATTTATGCATATCTTATAAATAAAATCCTTTAAAATTAAGGGATATTTCTGATATTACACATTATGGTATTTTATACTTTTGCTTTATTCAGACTAAATCATGGCAGAAATGAAACTAATGTATGTACAACTTTCACATCACGTTACCAATTAACTCTCCTGTTTTGAATTATTTTTCTTAATTAGAATCACTTACAGCCAAGAAGAGAATGCAGTTATTTCAGAAGGCAGCATACCAGATTGAGAATGGGTGAGAAAAAGTCTATAGCTGAATGAAATGTGCTAAGAAAGCAAATTAATCTATCTTGAAATGCTAAGTCTTGCTAATAAATTATCAAGATAAAGAGAATGCTAAATCAAAAAATTTCTATCCTTTTCATACACTCTGTCAAACTGATTTGAAAATTGCCTACCTCCTGTAATACAAATCTTTCACAATGTTTTATTTATTTATTTATTTATTAAAAATTTCCACCTCCTCCCTGCCTCCCTTTTTCCTCCCCCTCTCCACCTCCCCCCCCTCTAGTCCTAAGAGCAGTCAAGGTTTCCTGCCCTGTGGGAAGTCCAAGGTCCTCTCCCCTCCATCCAGGTCTGTAAAGGTGAGCATCCAAACAAACTAGGCTCCCACAAAGTTAGTCCATACAGTAGAATCAAAACCCAGTGCCATTGTCCTTGGCTTCTCAGTCAGCCTTCATTGCCAGTCACATTCAGAGTGTCCAGTTTGATCACGTGCCTCATCACTCCCAGTCCAGCTGGCCTTGGTGAGCTCCCATTAAATCAGTCCCACCGTCTCAGTGGGTGAATGCACCCGTCGTGGTCCTGACTTCCGTGCTCATGTTCTCCCTCCTTCTGCTCCTCATTTGGACCTTGCGAGCTCAGTCCAGTGCTCCAATGTGGGACTCTCCATTCATCGCCAGATGAAGGTTCTATGGTGATATGCAAGATATTCATCACTGTGGCTTATGGACAGTTCAGGTACCCTCTCCTCTGCTGCCCAAGGAACAATCTGGGGAACTCTCCTTGGACCAGGGAACCCCTCTAGAGTCAAGTCTCTTGCAAACCCTAAAATGGCTCCCTTAATTAAGATATTTACTTCCCTGCTCCCATGTCCACCCTTCCTCCATCCCACCCATCCCATTCCCCCAAGCTCTCCCGAATCCTTCCCTTCTCTCTTCTCTCTACCCATCTCCCCTTACATCCACCCCCCTACCCCCGTTCACCCAACTTTTGCATGGCAATCGTGTCAACTTCCAATATCCAGGAGGATAACTATATGATTTTCTTTGGGTTCACCTTATTTAGCTTTTCTAGGATCATGAATTATAGGCTCACTGTCCTTTAATTATGGCTAGAATCTACTTATGAGTGAGTACATACCATATTCCTCTTTTTCAGTACGTACTTGTGAACAGAATGTGGAATCATACAAACACTAATTCCTCACATATGCAGTAGTTAATAATCTCCTAAATTCCTATTTCCTTTTAAAACTTAGTCTTCTCTCTGTGATAGGAGATAGAGTGTTAGTTTTATTTTGAAAGAAATATATCATTTAACACAAGCAGGAATTGTCAAAGAATGCCATGTCCTGAGAAGTAAGTGAAAAATTAGAAAGTGACTTGCCGACAACCCAGAGCAACAGGAGCCAAATGGAGTAGAGAGGTCTGTGTGTGTGTGTGTGTGTGTGTGTGTGTGTGTGTGTGTGTGTGCAGTCATTGTGTAAAAAAGCCAGGGAAGTGCAATCAGTGTGTGATAAACTGATAAGAAACTGTCTTTACCTTATTGTTAAATAAGCTGTTTATTTTCAGCAGTTAATATTGGCTACTTTCTAAGTAAGTACTTCAGCTTTATCAGATGCTTCAGATTTTATATTTATTACTGCTTCATGTCAGGGTGTTGTGGCATATAAAGATATCTAACAATGCTTAGACACATATTGTACAAAGTGTCAACACAAAGATGTTTCATTATGTAAAATGTAATACTGTAACTTTGAAAATCTATTGTGTATAAAATTTAAAACTCTGATGAAAGAAGCATAATAATTTTGTTGAAATTAAGTAGCTTTTGAATTTAAAACATGGTAAAAATATATTACTATATGACATCTAGGATGATATTAATCATCTTGGAGCAAGCAAACGAACAAAACAATCTAACAAAGTCTTTCCAAACCAAGCATAAGATAACCTATTTTCTTCTTTTTTAAAGAAAGAATAAAAATAGATTCTTCTTTCATATAATATATCTCAACCACATTTCCCCTCCTTCCTCATGTCCTAGCTGTCCCTCCCCAGACCTCTCCCCCTCCATTTTCTCTTCAGAAAAGAGCAGGCATTTGGAGAGGACAGCCAAATAGGACAAAACAAGACACAATAGGAGATGCAAAAGCCCCCTTAACGAGGCTGAACAAACCAACCCAATAGGAGGAATAGAGTCTCAAGAGTAGGTGAAAGAGTTCTACTCCCACTGCTCTCTGCCCCCACTGTTACTATTGTAATCTGCTGGCGTGGCCTGTCACCTAGGTATCCTGTCCCTTTAAGAAACAAGCCCAGCCCACATTCAATTACCCCACCCCCACCAAGGAAAGTAGATTTCCCCCACCCCCCCAACCTCCTTTTCAGCTGTTCTCTCTCTCTCTCTCTCTCTCTCTCTCTCTCTTTCTGTTTCTGTCCACCCTTTTCTAGAAAGGCAGCTTTTGCCTCTCTCTTCTCTTCCTTTTTCTGCATCCTCCCCTTTCCCTTCCCTCCTTCCATCCTTCCCTCCCACTCCAAAACCCACTAAATAAACTCCATACCCAAGCTCCCTCATACCCAAGCCTGGTGTATCTGGCTGTCTCTCACCTGCCATGGCCTCCCACCTGCCAGGGGAATCCTCGTTGCCTTGTTTTAACTGCTGCCATGAGCACCCTTCATGGGACTTGCCTCGGGTCACCCTGCATTATGAATGATAGATAACATTGGTGCCTGTGACTCGCCCAGGCTCTTTCCATGTTCCCTCCCACCCATGGCCAGACTGGATGAGAGCATGTGAAGACCCTGGACCCGGACCACTTTCCAACTTTCTGTGCCTGCTCCATCACTACAAATCGTAAGGTAAAGTCCCCTTCTCTAAGTCAGCTTTTGTTGACATACATCTCTGGTGATTCTCCAGGACTGAGGACTGGTATCTTGTTTCTCAAGTCTTGGACTGTAAGTCTCTGTCTCTTGGAGTGGACTTGGTCCCCAGTCTATGAGTTGCCAAGCTGGAGGGTGGCCTGACCTACCTCTAGACCATTACTCTGTGTTGAAGATGGTTGCAGACAGCCATGGAACTTGTGTCTCTCGTATCTTATTCTTGGCTATGGGAAAGAGACATAAAACTATCTGTCCAACTTCCCCCCAGGGTGTCTTTTAGAGACCCGGAAAGCTCTAAACATAATGCCTTACTTACAGATTCCTAACCTTACCAGCCATTGCACTAACAAATGGCCTCTGTATCCCTTAAATAACAATCTAAAGGGGGAGCTTTCTAATTTCTATCAGCAAACAGGCAGATTAAAAAGTTTCTATCCAGCCCATGCTTAACTCTATCCAGCTCGCATTCCATGCCTGTCTGCTTTATCTTTTACTGGGCAGTCCCCTCCTCCCCCAACTGTAAACGCTCTTTTCTCACTCCAATTCCTTCTATTCTGTTGCTGCCACCACTACCACTGGTTCTGCAGGAGCTGGCAAGACTAGTTGGATCTGAGAGGCAACCGTTTCCAGTTCCAGTCCTCACTCCCCGTGGCAGCTGGAAGAGCTGAGTAATTTTCCTGTCTACTTCATGTATGAAATAATATATGAATGGTGAGGCCACATGGATGTGATTCTGTTTTAAATGTATGTTATAAATGGCCTCTAAGTCTCTCATGTTTTTTTCATCAGTTTAAAATTCCCACAGTGGCTTTGAAAATGTGGTTACTCTGTGCAACATGTGACTGCCGCCATTTTGTTTAATTTTATGAATGGGAGGAACCACAGACCCGTGAGGTTCTGCCCCTAGCCAAAGAGTACCTGTATCAGGTTCTCCACATGAGGGCCCATCCCAAGTTAAACAGTAGAGGCAGCCTGCAACAGTCTGCTAACTGCAGGCCACCGCAACCTGGCCATGTCTTGGCTACCCCCAGTTACATGACATGTCACCAGCTACCTTTAAGCTGTCAACTATACTTTTCAAATATTACTTTTATGCTCTATTGCATTCAGTGTATCTGCATAATGGTTCACCATGGCAGGGCCTGCTGAGGCACTCATTAAAAGTAGAGACCCACCTGAAGTGCATCTCCTCCCCTGCAATGACTCTACTTTTCCAATAAAAAAGCCACCTTTCTCTTTCTCACTTTTCATTTAACTTTGTGCAGAAATTAAATTCAATTGTGTGTAAATGTCCATACACTTACTGTTAAGTGCTTTAAATAGTCTGTTCATTGTGTCTCATTCAGACAAAGAAAGCAGTAAGTCTCATATTTTAAATTGGTATGTACTTTTAAACCTCTTGCAAAAATATTGTATATGTGATCCAACCCTGCTTATAATATATTAAGTTGTTTTCCACTATTGTAAACTTCTACTGCAAACAGTTTTTTCTTCTTTGTCTTTCACAAGAATAAATCTCATCTGTTAAGCTAAAAAACCAGTAGAGTCAAGCTTGGACTCATTTCTCCAGGCAGATTCTATACTGTAATCATAACTTATTCATACCTTATAGACAGCCCTTAAGTGTTCAGAGATCTGGGGAATATGGCATGTAAATGCTTAATTATTAAAAGACTTTTCATAACAGAGAGACAGATTGACTTCTACCAGCAGCATTCCATTTCCTCCAAAGAAAACAGAGGAAAGATGGGCACAGAACAATGCCCATCTGCAATTTGCTTCATCGAGTAAAAGCACTAAGCCTGAGCAAAACTGCCTTTCATCTAAACTGAGATCTTCAGATATGGACAAAGAATCAAATGGAATTGACTGCCTAGCAGCTCAGGCCAAGGTAGGCTTGTCATCTTACAGATTTCCCAATCCAGAGGATCTTCTAAAACCTGGCAAGTCCTGCTTATAACAGCAGAAGACAAATACAGTCCTGATGCCCTTGTCCTTGACGACCATGGGTGACCCTAAGGAGTGGTTCTAGGTAGTCAATCAAATATTTTCCCTGTAATTTTTAAATCGATAACTCAAACAAAATTTTATCCCTCTCAAAGATCTCTGATACAGTTTGACAGCTGAGAAGTTTTATCAGTTTCAAAAGACAACCTCACCAAACTAATTTCAATACAACTTCTTAACATGTTCTAAATAAAAGATATTTTAAGATATACACATGAAAGTTATTAGGGTATGTACATCCAAGTTATAAAGGTATGAGAACAAATGCAAGTTATCATATTTCTCTCTCACACTGCCTTTAAGTTTTAACATTATCAATAAAATGCTGATAATCTATTAATCTAACTCTGGTAGAGTGCTTCCACTTCTACAAGATCAAGATGTTAAATTCTCTTTGGTTGTTCTCTAACAGTACGTTTCATTGTCAAAAACATCTGTCACAGTCATTCTGGTATAAATATGCTGCTATTTATAGAAAGTATGTGTCCAAAACTTATGTTTTAATAAACTTAATAAATACTTGTAACTTCCAGGGAGCTGAACTGAAGGATTCTCCTTAAAGATGTCAGATACACCTCTCTCAGTTACCTGGTCCTGAAATTTTTTTTTCTTCCTAAACGTAACTTTGTCCTCTGCTCTGCCAAATATTTTGCTAGGTCCAAGAGACACTGGACAGTTCCACACCACAAATCCTAGACGGGAGTAAAGCCATCAGCTATCCCAGGACGTGATCAGTGCCTTACTTTCTCGGGCCCCTCCAAGACAGACTTTGATGTCCACAAATAAACAGGAGGCAGTCTTGAAAACCTGCCAACCCAATCCCTTCAAACTGTTATTCCAAACTCTCCACCGTTTTATTATAAGAAAAAGGCAGAAATGTTGCAATCTGCTGGCCTGTTCTGTCACCTGGGTAAACTTTCCCTTTAAGAAATATACCTTGCCCACTATCAATCCCCCTTTTTCTCACTCCCACTACAGATCTTCCTCCCTTTCTCCAGCATGCTCTTTCTCTGTCCACCCTTCTTCTACAGAGACAGTTTTTTACTCTCTCTTCTCTCCCCTTCTCTCCTTTCTCCTTCCCTCTTCATAACCCACTAAATAAAGTCTATACCCAAGCTTTCTCTTCATATCATATCTGTCTGTCTCCCACCCGGCAAGGGGACCTGCATGGCCTTGGATCACCCGCCATAGACCCTTGTGGGATTTGCCTCAAGTCACCCATATTATGAATGATAACAGCTATCCCTGTCCCCATTTAGAAGTCTCACCAGGCCCTCTGTGTGTATACTATGGCTGTTAGCTTTGTGGTTTTGTGAGTCTTTGTGAGCCCAAGAATACCTCTTTCTTTAATTTTTGGTCATGGTTATACAAGAGACTCCTAAATCATTCTAAGATATTGGTATTGCTCTGGATTTCTCCACAGAGATGAGTGGAGAAATGTATGTAGTAGGGTGTTTCTGTCCTGCTCAGTCCCACAATAAAAACACAGAAACTATATTATTGGCAATACTGTTTGACCAATAGCTTAGACATATTTCTGGCTAACTCATATCTTGAATTAACCCATCTCCATTAATCTGTGTATCACCATGAGGTGGTGGCTTACTAGCGTATGTTTCTAGCAGGGCTTCGTGACCTTTTCCTGACCCTGCCTTCTTTCTTCCAACATTCATTTTAGTTTCCCCCACCTACCTCTTCTCTGCCCTGCTATAAGCCCAAAAGCAGTTTCTTTATTAATCAATGGTAATCACAGCCTACACAGGGGAAACCCACATCTCCTCTCTTTTTCTGTTTGAATAAAAAGGAAGGTTTTAACTTTAACATTGTAAATACATATAACAAAACAGTTATCAAGCAAGAATTATAGTTAAAATATTTATATCTACTTTATCTTTTATCAGAACTAACAAAAACTATAACTATAACTATCTATTCTTCAACTCCATCAAATACCCCATAAGGACATAATATTACCTAAGTAAACAGGAAGTCCATTGTAAGCAACTTCTAAAACTTTAGAATTAACAGAGACATCTTGCTTCCTGGACAGTCATCCAAAGTTCTTCTGTGTTGTTGGGACATTCAATCTTCAGCCCACAGGACCATAGTATTCAGCATACTTTTCATAAAGTGTGAAATTTGAAGATGTGTTCTGATTTGTAATGACAAGTTAATCAGTTTTCTTCTGTGCCCTGCAGAATATCTGGCAGACTCATTCATATCGCAGGAACCCAAAAGACCATTTCATCTTTAGGCAAATTCAGCAGACATTTTTCTGTGGGGCCTGCATGTTCAGTTCATACAGCATACCATCAAGCAATGTCTTGCCCAAATGGCTAACAAACTCCATAAATAGCTTCTTCAGTGTCTATTATCCTCTTGAAGTAGCTGGTGGTGCCAGGAGAAGATGTGTCTCATTGTCATGAGAAGTCCTAGGTTCCTAAAATATTTAAAAATTCCATATTATAAAGTTCTCTGAAAGATTTGAAGAATATCATCTAACTATATTATATTTCTATATATCTAGAAGACCTAACCAACATGACTACATACTTGACTATTATAGATGATTATCTATTAACCTATATTCTTAAGTTTACATTATATTTTCAAATGAACTGCACAACCATAATACCCTAATCAAGGGCAGAAACATACATATAACAAATTGACCTTAAATTTGCATCAATAAAGCAAGGTTCATATCAATGCACATCTCCACAGCCTATCCCTTTAAATGTAGACAGACATTTATAAGCAATCATTTAGGGAATTTGGATGTAACTTTATCCAGACTGCTTTTGCTTTTTTGTTGGACGAAGTAATTTTTGGGCATGTTTTCAGTGACCTTTCAGGGGTCTTGGCCCATCAAACCACATTAGTCTGGAAGGAATCCATAGACTCTCATCTTCTGTGGAAACAAAAGCAGAACCTCTTTTCCAAATCAACATATCCTTAGACCCATATTTTGAAGTTAAGTCACATTTAAGATATATATGTTGTTTTAGCTTAGCAGCCTGTACAATGAAATGTCTCTTTGTACTTAGCTCCTTCACAGTCAAAAAATTCAAAGAAAGCATAATAATACACATAATCCAGACTCTCTGTTGTATTTTCCTCCTTTACATGGCTTATTTTTCTTTATTCCTTTTAAAAATTCTTGGATTTTTGTGCTATTCCTTGTGTGATGAAGATTATGCCCCTTTCCGGTCTCTACAGCCCAGTTAGAAGCTAAAAGGCACGTGTCTCTTTCTAAATGCCTATTGGTAGAAGCATTATTCACTTCCTTTTGTCTTTTTAGGAAGCTTCTAGGAAGATTGAAATGCAAACAGTGTTCATTCATTTCACTATTTTTATTAAAAATTTCCTATTAATGGAATGCTATTCAGAAGGCAGAAGCACGTATGACAGAGAAATACCCGTAAGAACTTGGAGCACAGTTTCTCACTACAGAACACAGGAACCAATAAATGATATAAATAGTGTATATAAAGTTTGTGATTGATACATATGAGGAACAAAGGGATAGTACAGAAGAAATATGAGCAAAGTTTTATCAGTAGAGCAGGACTTTAGTGGTTAAAAAAGTTATCAATGAAAGTTTCAGTTGAGAGGCTATAATTTTGTCAGAGACTTTAAAATGAGGAAGTTGACCTCTGGGTGCCTGGGTTGGAGACTCAATTTGCAGGAAGGAAATGGCACAAAGGTATTGTGACGGGGTAAGCTTGACATTTCTGAAAGAACAAGAGGACTAGGATGGTTGCAGTAGAATTGGAAGGGAAAGGGTGATATTCCAGAGAGGTGGGAGGTGGGCAAACAGAGCCTGTGTCTTTTGATTACAAAACCTTTGGCTTTTATTCAGAGGAAAATGAACAGGCTTAGCAGCATGCTAGGTAGAAGAACAACACGTTCTGACTTTCATTTTATGAAGCATCTCTTCAGCCACTGTGTGGAGAATAGTCTGGGGTATTGAGCAAGAACGACATGATCAAATTGTCATGCCATTTAATAAGGGTGACCTTTAAAGAAGATTTCTCCTTTGAGTCTAATTCAGAGTTCTCTCTCCCTTCCAGTAATATTGTGCTTAATTGTCAAAAATGAAGCATGACTTTATTCTAAAATTAATGAAACTTAAAATGCTAAACCAAAAAGCATCATAGCTCAAACTAGTCAACAGGAAAATAGGGAGAATATCTATTTCATGGAATCAACTTTTTCATATATATATATTCATCATTAATTGTGCAAATTTAGAATATCATAAAAGCAACAGATAATAAATTAGCAGTTTTTATTGCCTTATTTCTTTATATTATTCTCACTCAAATAGAGAGTGAAATAATGTACTGTAGTTGAAAATAATTAAAGAACAAAATACCTTGTTTTTAATCTTTTCACTCTGCTGCCCATTTCTCTTTCCCAAGTTTCAATGTAAAAGCTTCACACATATTCTTTATTATACTTCAGTGCTCCGTGAGGTGCTTGTATAGTTGTCTGCCTGCTGCTGGAGAGCAGACACTGCTGATTGTAGGGATAGGCTAACTGGTACAGCACTGAAACGTTAAAAGTGTACTTACTAGTAAGATGTATACACATTTCCCTCTGCCTATTTTAATTATTTCAATGATAATTCTTTTTAAAAAGTTATATTTTAATAACCAATCAGAACAGTTTTTAATCAAACTATCAGTTAAGTTTGGGCTGAAGGAATATGGTTGTACTTTCATTTATGACTGCCTATCATGTCTATTAAAACTCCCAAGACTTGTTATATTGGTCCTCTTATTCATTCTTGTATATATACCAAATGACAAAATAGTATCTAGGATAGAAGTCTTTTGGTGCTGTTATTGTTGAATAACTGAACTGTTATAACATATTTGAAACATTTCCTCATCTCCTACATATACAGTTAACTTTCCACTATCTAGCTATCTAGTTTATAAAGATTTCAAATGTAATAGGCTTATAAGTGAATAATAAATATTAAAATAATAATAATTAATAACAAAGCCCCTAATTTAGCCTTTTTGTTATATTCATTGTAGCCATTCTCTGTTTAGCTCTTTAGATTAGAAACAGGGGTTATTTTTGAGGTATCCACGCTTATGCCCCTATGTATATGCAACTGTTTATGTACTGCAGTAGACATCTGAAATAATCTTCTGTCTGTATTGTGACCCTCTCTGTTCTCCACTGTCTGAGAGAGCACTCAAATTCAAATCATCTTTTCATTTTCTCATTCATATCATCCTGACAGTTAGGTGTTGCTATTGAATACTTATAGAATTACATAGCCTGTTCCATAAAGACCAATGTAATGGATCCTCTCATATCATTGCATATCATGCCCTGGTTCTATGCTTATGCTTAAAACCTTACTGTGTGTGCCAAGTTCTTCCCATTTGATGCTTCTCTTAGAATGCCCTTTATGTCCATTCCTCGGTCCTCAGTTCTACCACACTCTAATTATTCCCACTACTTTTTTATGAGGATTATTTCTCAGATATGAATCATTTTAGATTTTCTTGTGCATGTGCTTCTGACATTATTTTCCTCTTTATAAACTAGTGTTTTTTTACTCTTACTTCTAGAGTGAGTCAGCACTGATTGTATTAAGGTATTGCACCATGATATAGTATTAGCACTATTCTCAACACTGTCTGTTATGTTCCACAATTTAATTCTGGATCCTCATATTTGTTTGGGAGCCCTGCCACAAACTATGTTTGTCAAATAAATTCAAAGAGGAAGTTCAAACACTGTTTGAAATTACATTAGCTTTTTATTAAATAAACTATGAATAGCATAAATACAATTTATCACCTAATGATCCCTTCATAGTGACTTAAAATCTCACTTTCTAATAATAAATTTTTCCTAACAAATTTGACTTATATTTGCACAGTTCCAGATTTAACATTTTAGAAAAACTCCTAACTACAATTAGTATTACAAGAGATACATTTACATAGTTCAAAACTGTCAGGGAGTTGGAACAATGGCTTAGTGATTAAGAACACTGTTTTCTCTTATAGAGAAACTGGGCTCAGTACCTAGCATCTAGATGGTAGCTCATAATTATCTGTACATATAGCTCCATTGGATCTGACACTCTTTTCTGGCCTCAATAAGTTCCAATACATGTACATACATACAGACAAAACACATACACACATGTACACAGACACACAATTTAAATCTTATTTAAAAAGAGAAATTTGACTTCTATTAATTGAGCTAGGGGCTATTGTCTTTAAGGAAAACCAGCAACCGTAAAATAGACTCCTAGAGAGTACTTAATTTATAATTAGGAACTATAAGCTCATATGATGATCTATGAGGACTATCTTTTGGTTGTCTTTAAGATTTAGCATTTCAAATTATTTAAAAGTGTCTTCTCATATTTGAAGTGTTTTATCATCCATGTTAGATATTTGACAGTTTTCTTAATTCAGTTTTGGAGAACACTTATTCTTGTAGACAATTTATGTCAACTGATAGAAACTAGAGTCATCAGAGAAGAGGGAACCTCTATTAAGAAAATACTTTCCTAAGATAGGGCTGTTGGAAACCTGTAGGGTATTTTCTTGATTAGTGATCAAGGGGTGGGGGCAACCCATTGTGGGTGATTTTGTCCTTGGACTGGTGGT
The DNA here is from genome assembly GCF_982192425.1 of Myodes glareolus. NCBI lineage: Eukaryota > Metazoa > Chordata > Mammalia > Rodentia > Cricetidae > Myodes > Myodes glareolus. The sequence goes on from NC_142030.1 coordinate 74,813,832, forward strand.
CCTGGGTTCTATGAGGAAGGAGGCTGAGGTAGCCATTGGTAGCAAGCCAGTAAACAGTGCCCCTCCACTGTGTCTGCATCAGCTCCTTCTTCCAGGTTCCTGCCCTGCTTCAGTTCCTGTTCTGGCTTTCTTTGATGTTGAACTGTCATGCAGAAAAGTAAGCCAAACACACTTTTTCTTCCCAGCTTGCTTCTGGTCATGATGCTTTGTCACAGGAATAGTAACCCTGACTAGGACACTAATGCATTGTCTACAATTTCTACATATATTTCCAAGTATTGTCATGAAATTACATGTACAGCATTAAGAGAGGCTGAATACACAAAATATTGCAGAAAATAAGAAGAAATTAATATACTTCAAGAACTTAAAACAAAATTTTAATGGCTATACACTGTGAAAACCACTGTATCTAAATGTGTATGTATCAAATGTACTTATTAATTCAAAGAGTAAATTTACCGTAGTATTGTCTTTTGGTTAAGATATTGGGGCTTGTGTAACAGAACATATACTTAATTTCTAGTAGCATCAATACATGCCGAATATTCCTCCTTTATCTGACACTGTTCATCACATTGTAATTCATCATCAAGGAAGAAAACAACTATTCTTTTTTAGATATGAACCAATAACTCTCAGAAAAATTAAATCACCTTTCACAAGCATTTCATTCCTTGGTGCTAATGGATAACAGCCAGATCATATTATTTGACTTTTTTTTTAACATTCTCCATGTTATGCATGGAAATTTCTTTATGCATTGAAAATCTGTTTTTCTTTCAAATTCATTTGCAGCATTGTGATAAGTAGCAAAAGGTCCTTTACAAATCATAATATGAGCTTCAGTTAAAGCTAGAAAATGTTAAAAAGAACAGTATAAAGCCAAGACTGAGTGGATGGGTCACCATGAGCAACATGGAAGGCTCTCATCCTTTTAGAATATACAATGACATTTTAACCTCTGCATTTTTAGCACCATGCTTCATAACAAAACAGTGACCCGATTTTCTAGGTTAATTTGCAATTCAGTCATGTGGTCGTCATAATGTATAAACAGAAAAATGGTATTATGAACTGACCATTTTCTTTTTTCCTGCCATGTGAGGAACCCGGAGTTCCCAGGTTGATTGTGTTGTGAAGCAGGACATTTTGTTGTTGGCTAGGTGACAAAGGCAGAACCTTTACCAGTGAAGTTAGTATTTCACCAACATAAGTCTAAGAGAGCATGTCTCTTTCACTGTCCTATGACCACAGAGAAAAAGGCACTGCTAGAAAACAAGGAAACAGATCTTCATGAGATGCTCAGTCATCCTTGGTTTTGGACTTCTGCCTCCAGAACTGAGGATGTATTTCTATTGAATGTAAGTTACCTACTCCTCAGTATTTCATTCTAGAACTCCTAACAGAATAAGGCAAATGGAAAGGCAAACAATTATTTAAAATATATATAATTTTTGATACATAACCATTGGTGTGGTGGTTGAAATTTTGTATGCTTGTGCAGTGATACACTGAACGATACTGCACTCTGGTGAGCATGCCAAATGATGATGGCTCATCCAACTTCATACCCACCACACAATGGCATGATCAAGGAACTCCTGCTCGAAATTCCTAAGCCATAGGAAGGCAAGGGAAGCAAGAAACAATAGCTTTAAAGACTCAAGAGTAATTGCTCCTAGTCATACCTTAGCAGAGACATTTGCTGTTGTTTTTGTTATCATTATTTAAATTTTAGTGGTATTTTGAGTGCTTAATTCCAAGTACAAATTTTACATCTATAAGCTTAAGTACATTTGCGGTAACATTAACATTTTCAATTTGAGTTGTCGTTATCTGAGTTTCTTCTTTTACTGTGAAAAAAAAAAAACCATTCTGACCAAAAGTAACTTGTTGAAAACAGGTTTGACTTATGGTTTATAGTCCTTGAATGTCAGGGCAGGAATTCAAGGCAGGACCTGGTGCAGAGAATGGAAGAAGAATGCTGCTTACTGGCTTGCTCTGAGCCTGCTTTCTTATTCCACCCAGGACCACCTGCTAAGGGGTGACACTGCCCACAGTGGGCTCATCCTGCTCAGCTTTATCATTAATAAAGTGCTCCACCAACATGTTATGAGAAATCTGATTTGATAAAGGCAATTCCTCAATTGTATTTCCTTTCTGTCAGTAGTCTAGTTTGTGTGAAGTTGATGAAAGCTAAGTAGAATATTTGTCCCCTTGACAACCTGACATACAAATGTATCACAGTTAAACTGTAAATTTCCCTTTCTTAGTTTTCCAAGATCTCATGTTAATATCACAAAATAAATCATAGTATAAAATCAAAATTCCTATTTCTTAAAAGCATTCAGACACTTTAAAATTCAAAATCTTTTCAAAATACCTTGTCTCATAATTAGAGTTCTGTAAAATCCCAAATAATCCATATACTTCTTATTTTAAGAGGAAATAACCAAGACACAGTTACAAAAAAGGTCAAAGCAAAAACAAAATCCAACACTTTTCACAGCTCACTGTCTAATGTCTAAAACTCATTCACCATCTACTTCCAAAGGGCTCGGGTAGCCCTATGTTTCTGGGTCTGCCACTTTTAGCTCCAGGTGAGCTTCACTCCATACGTGGTACTGTTGTTATTGGTCACCCCCACAGTCCTAGCATCTCCAATAGGCGAGGGTTTACACTACAGCTGTGACTGCACATTCACCAATCATCTCCTGGCCTCTTTGCCGTAACCCTGCCCCTGTCTCATGCTGTTAAATTTCAGCTTCTCTCCACCATGACTCCCTCAATTCTTCACCTTTCATGCTAACAATAACTCTATCATGCAGAGGACTTTTATATATTACTGAGTTTGACTGCCATCATGAGATGCAGTCTTGCCCCCCTCTGGACTACAACTTCTATGTGCCGACCCTCGAGAAATACTTCCCAAAAAATTTCACCTCAATCAGTCAAATCCACTTAAAGCATCAATAATCCCAGAAAAGCATAGGTTTCACATTTGTGGATTCTTAATCCAAAATACCATGTAAACAGGCCTGACAAAAGTTTTTGTTTCTCTCTGGGACTTCCCAAGAGGGGAATCATCTGCACCTCTTTCAACATTCTTATTCTCCCAGTTTATAACATTAGCTCATCAGTTTCTGGGCTCTCAATGGTATGTCCAACCCAAAGTTCCAAAATCTTCCACAATGTTTTCACAAAATAATGTGGTCAGATATATCACAGCAACTTTCTACTTTCTGGTACCAACTTCTGTCCTAGTTTCCTTTAGACTACTATCATAAACAGCATGACTATAATCAATGCAGTAGGATTTATTTGCTTTATACATCATAATCAGAGTGGATGATTGAGAGAAGTCAGAGCAGAGACTCAATCATGAACTAAGGCATAAACCATGAAGGAACATGGCTTTAAGGGCTGACTCACCTTAGTTTGTTCATCTTCCTTTCTTACACAGCCCAAGACCACCTTCCAACAGTAGCATCATCTACACTGAACTGAACCTCCTTACATCAATCATTAATCAAGAAAATGCATCACAAACATGACCAAAGGTTGGTCTCAATTGTTCAATTGAGGTTTCATCTTCTTGTGGGATTCTAGTTCATGTAAAAATCAACAAAAACTATCCAGCACAGACATTCTGTACAATCCTATTTATGGTAGAAAGTGGTTATAAGATAGGTGAATGTTGTGAGTTAAGGATTCAATCTACAAACAAATAAACAAACAAACAAAAAGCCAAAAAAAATTCCCGCCAAAAATTCACTTTCCCATAGCAAAGTGAGACCTTAGATTCCCCACCTGTATTCTCTATGGAAATTTGTAGCTTAATTTTCAAGTAATGCATTATAAATTACATAATTTAGATATGATTATTTTCATGTATTTAGTATGTTTTTAAACATATTAGTGGACTATTAAATTAGTCAGCTACTATACTTTCAGTAATTTAACGCTTTAGTTCAGTACAATATCTAAAAAATGTTTTTATAAAAAGGCACTGGAAATATCCAAGAATTATATATGATATTTGATGTACAACACAAGAGAAAAAATAAATTTATAACATTTTTGCTGACTTAATCATGTGCCTTCTTGGTGTTCTCAGTTACAAAAGCTCCTCTCTCTCTCTCTCTCTCTCTCTCTCTCTCTCTCTCTCACTCACTCACTCTCTCACTCTCTCACTCTCTCTCTCTCTTCATGTTGTTTTTTGTTTTTTGAGCCAGGATTTCTCTGTGTAACAGTCTTGGCTGTTCTGGTACTCACTTTGTGGACCAGACTTGTCCCAAACTCACTAATATCTGCTTGCTTCTACATCCCAAGTAGTGGGGTTAAAGGTGTGAGCACCACCACCTGGTCCTCTGAAGAATGAGAAACATGTGGACGAAAGTATATCCAGATGATTCTGCAGGAGGAAGCAGTACTTTCCAGGATTTGGGATTCTGAAGCATATTTATTCTCATAGTGACACTCAACCTAGGTCAACAAATTCCAGCTCATCTGAAGAGTTGATGTTGTTTGAAGCTGATGAATTTGGGGAAGGGTCATAATGCAAAAATAGATTATAAATATTATCATCTGTGACAATTCAGTAATGACTGAGGTGTTCTGTGCCATCTTACCTCATGCCACACCTCATCTTTTCAATATCAGAGAAGATCAGGCCCATATATACTTCTTCAGGATCTTCTGATTTCTCTCTTCATGACTTGAAAGCTACTACTGAGAAGAGAGCACAGATTTGCAGAAGAAGAGATGTGCAGCAAAGCCATCTAATTCCATCCTGAGAGCAAGAATCAAACCCTCAAATGATGGAGGAAGGGGCCACTTAGTTCCAGGCCACCTGGCTAGCTTAGACCTGAAATAATCACACAGAAACTGTATTAATTAAACCACTGCTTAGCCCAATAGCTCTCGCTTCTTATTGGCTAACTCTTACATCTTAATTTAACCCACAGTTACAATATTTATATTTACTTTATCTTTTATCATAACTAACAAAACTATATCTATCTATTCTTCAACTCCATCAAAGACTCCAGAAGGATATTATATAATCTAAGTAAACAGGAAGTTTATTGTAAGCAACTTCCAAAATTCTAGAATTGGTAGAGACATCTCACTGCCTGGACAATCACCCAAAGTTCTTCTGTAGCATCGGGGCATCCATCTTCAGCCTACAGGCCCATAGAATCCAGCAGACTTTTCCACAAATTAGGAAATTTTAAAGATAGTTCTGTCTATATTGGCAGTTTGTCAGTCACTTTTTTCTGTGTCCTGCAGAATGTCTAGCAGACTCTTTCATGAAGTAGAAACCCTGAAAGACTGTCTCACCTTTAGACTAGTTCAGTAGTCATTTCTCTGTGGGTCCTACATGTCCAGTTAAACAGTCCAGGCCAGTCAACTCCATAAGGAGCCTTTTTGATGCCCATGTTCCTCTTAAAGTAACTGGTGCTGCCAGAAGCAGATGTGCTTCACTGTCATGTAAAGTCCTAAGTTCTTAAAACATTTTAAATGCTATATTCTGATAGTCTCTGAAATATTTGAAGAATACCTATCTAACTGAAATATGTCTCTGTACATCTAGAAAATCTAGTTAACATGACTAAAACCTTGACCATTATAGATGATTATCTATGAAACTGTATTTCTTAATTATACATTGCATTTTTAAATGAACTACACAAACACTATACCTTAATCAAGAGCAGAAAAAATATATAAATATATATGCATATATATGTATATATATATATATAATGTGTAATTGACCTTAAATTTGTATCAATAAACCATGATCTGTACCAATGCAAAATGTTCATATCTATATCATAACCCCTTTAAATATAAAGAAACATTTTTTGACAATATTTGGGAATGTGAGCATAGTTCTGTCCAAACTTCTTCATGCTGTTTATTGGGCAAGGTAATTTTTGAGGGGTTTTCAAAATGACCTTTCAGGGCTCTTGTTCCATCAAACAATATTAGCCTGGAAAGATTCGACAAGTTTCCATCCTCTGTGGAGACAAAAGAAGAACCTCTTTTCTTAAGAAATATATCCTTATATCCATATTTTAAAATCAATATTCCTTTAAAATATATATGTTGGTTTAGCTTAGCAGCCCATACAATGAAATGTCTCTCTGTACTTAGCTCATTCACAGAAAAAAATTCAAAGATAACACAATAATATACATAATCAAGACTGTGAATTTTCCATTTTTATGTGGCTTATCTTTCTTTCTGTAACTCTCTATATTCTTTTTGTTCTCTCTTTCAAGCCTACAAACATTTATCCAACACTATGACTCATCTGAATTTGTCTTTATTGCATATCTGTAATTCTCTACTGCTCAGGAGTGCTTTGTAAAATGCTAAGCGTTTCTTAAAATTTAAATTGAGCCATTACTATGGTATAAATGTACTTCCTGCTTGCCAGCCCAGCCTGAAACTTAAGCTGCATCATTACTATGGTATATATGGTACTTTCTGCTTGCTCCACACAGTCCAAAATGGTGAAGCCACTGCTGTCCTTTCAAGAGCCATGCACACTGCCCCACTTCCAGGCACAGAGCCTGTTCACAATGCCATTGAGCAAGCTGCAGCACTCTGCTAACAAACCCCACTCAAATGCTCTGTAGTCATACTTCCTGCCTGAAATAGTCAAAGTTTGTGCTGGCATCATGGCCCAGGAAGCCAGCATTTCCAAATGCATTTTTTCTGATTCAGGAAAATCTCAAAGGAGCTGCTGCACACCAACAGCAAACAACAAGAAGCTGTGTAAAACTCTGTAGCTTTGTGCCTAGAATTCCTTTTCAAGCTTTCTCAGGTTTTAATGTGGATATAGTTACCCACATTGGTGTCAATTTGTTAGAAGAAGGGGTCACTTGGTTCTTGACTGCCCGCCTAGCTTAGACCCAAGATAATCACACAGAGACTACATTAATTAAATCACTGCTTGTCCCTTTAGCTCTAGCCTCTTATTGGCTAACTCTTACATTTTAATTTAACCCATCTCCATTAATCTGTGCATGATCATGAGGTCATGGCCTACCAGCAAAGTTTCAGAATGTCTATCTCAGGCAGTGGCTACATGGCGTCTCCCCAACTCTGCCTTTCTCTTTCCATGCTATAGGCCAAGCAATTTCTTTATTCATTAACCATTAAAAGCAACACCTAGACAGAAGGACTTCCCACACCACTCAAAGACAGTTTCTGCAGAGATAGGTCTCTCATTAAAAATGCATACTGTGCTAAAATGTGTTATGTGGGCGGAAATGATTCCTCTGGCTGAATTATTTACAGCTATCTTCATGGATTCACTTTAATTTTTCCTCCTACATATATGTTTGCTCCATGGATGAGCAAAGGGTCCATTAAATAAATTTTCTAGGAAGAAAACAAAATCCTCATTAAATTAGAAATTAATTTAATATAAGTTTGTAGCTCTGAAAACACAGAAACTTGTAATTCAAAATGTCATAAGGAGATAATGTATATACAACATAACACATTAGAAAATAAAAGCAGTGAAATAAGAGCATACTGTATGAGTTCATACACCTATATATTCCACTTTTTCCTTTAATGAATTATTGGGACACACATCAATTTTATATAGCACAGTGGTAATCACTGCACAATATTCCACTAGGCCAATATTCCATCTCGTATTCTGAACTAGTTTATTATTTTTTTACATTATTGTATATTCCATATTTTTTCTGGTTAATTTGAAAGGAATTAATTTTTGGTGTCTACATATATTTATTGTTTTTCTCATTACTAATTACTAAATCTTAAATTACTTGTTGCTAAATACTAAATTTGGACTGTGTGTTCAAAATATTAAAATAGCTTTATAGTTTCAATTTTTTAAGCTCTTTAAGAAAATTTAATAGCCATTTTCAGAATGGTACCATTTACATCATGTCTAATTTTTCCATAGTTTCTACCACTAGATGTCATTTGTGTAATATGTAACATTCATAGAAACAAGGGCTAGTTCTTTTTTTTTTTGCATTCTGTCTCTGTTGAGATGAATCCCCATAAAGACAGGTAACCTGTCTTCATGGATATTTCCTAATACTTACAACATTACCTAGAAAAATAATGTCCCATAAAAATTCTTTCAATGTCATTTTTCTGATGTTGCACAATGTTCTAAATGTTGTCTAAATAATCCTTCCTCACTTTGAGCACCAAAATCTGTAATTAGGGCAGTTGTCTTCCTGTGAAAATGTTTGCTCACTTTGAAAATCTTCTCATGGTGTTTTCAGTAATAGTGGAAGTATGCCAAGACCCTCTGTAGCTACTAAACAGAAACTCAAAAGATGTTTTAGAAGTTTATGAGAAATTGCAAATCCATCCCAATCTAAACACTATGTTTGGCAGCTCCACAAAAGCAAATCTTTTCAAACGTGTACAGTTCTCCAGGATCCTGAAGAACGTGTATCCTATGGTTCACTAGCAAGAATCTGACAGATATTTATGAAGGTCTATTTGGTTACATGGTTGCCATGGTGCTTTTGCCAGTTCTCTAGAATCGTGATGCAGTCTTCACTCTATCCTTTTGTAGCTAGGATTTTCTTTACTAATGTTTTTGTTGAATTTCTCAAGTAGATAGTAAGAAAAATATATTTACTTCCCACCCATAACTGTACATCTTCTAGTACTAGGAATGTATGTGGAGTTTAATAATTATAAATGAATCATTAGAATTATACATTAAAATAGGTTATGGAAAGTGTGATGTGCATGCTATTTAAAAATATGTGACAAAAGTCAGTGAAATTTTTGGTAAAAGTAAATTGAAAACCGATAACAAAAACAAAAGTTTGTGCTTACATTAGAATATGAAAATTACCCTGAAGTATCTGACTTCTCTTCCAGTGGAGTTCCAAGGGCTAAGGCTCTTGCTTAATCAGGAAAGTACATGCCAGGTATGCTGAAATCTCTGTTTGGTCTTCAGCACTGCATAAGCTAGGTAGGACAGTTCATATCTACAAATGGTTCATGCATCTATAAGTTACTGATATGAGGAGCAAGAGACCAAGGCCATCCGCCACTACATTGCAAATTCTAAGCCTCCTTAGGCTATATTAAATCTTATCTCCAAATAAATAAAATAACATTTTTTATTTTAAAAATGAATAAAAAATTTAAAAAATTAAAAACATATTAAAAAGCATTTACACATTGGTACCATATTTTTCCCTAAACAAGACTTCCTGAAAGAAGAAGTACACAGTAAACAAATGTCAGTGCTCAAAATACAATGAAAAATTTGAGACACATTATTGGAAAAACTACACTGCCTAAGAATTTGCCAAAGGTCACAGTATGCTTAAAATATCACAGAAAAGCTGACTGGGTTTTGAAAGACACTTTGTAGAAAAATAAAGTCACAGGAAACCAATAAACATGTATTTATCTTTTTCTTATTCTGGTCAGGAGTAAAATGTTCTTAGTTACATATTAAGTTATGAGATGAAAAACAATGCTTGCTTTCAGAAAATGCATGGCTATTTAGTTTATAATTGCATGAATGCTTTTTGAGAAAAAAGAAAAGCTCACATAGCACTTATCTTGTACTGTAATGGTGCTGTTTCACCATCAAGAAACCCTCATATAATTATATAATTTATCATGCAGTTCTGTAAAGGATGACTTTAAGGAAAACTGGGGAAAAACTCATACAACTTGAAGGCTATACCTACTTACATGAACAGCCACTCTCTCATTGGCAAAGTCTAAGCCATTAATTTCTTTATTTTAATTTTTCTATACCTCGTAGAAATTCTTGTTCTGTCATTTGTGAATGATTAATTTGAAATCAACAGAAATTATACCTTGTCTTTGGCTCACTTCTTCCCATTTCTAGGATGAATCTAATCTCAGGTTTTAAACCATTTTTTTCTCTTTGATATCTCATTGTTTGTAAGGTGGCCATTGTTAGTAATTACTATTGCCAATTAATAATTTTATAAATAAACTTGAAATTTTCTGCTATTAAAATTCCATTTCTCTAGTGTTTTTGATTTTAGCCATTCTGACAGGTGAAGCCACTGATAAAGGCACTGGGACTTGTTTCTACTGCATGTACTCGCTTTTTGGGACCCTAGTTTATTAGGATGCACAGCTTTCTAGTCCTGGATGTAGTGGGGAGGGCCTTGGATTTCCCACAGGAAGATAAGTGCGGGAGCAGGAGGGGAATGGGAGGAGGGAAGGAAGTGTAAATTTTTGAATGGAAAAATATAAATAAATAAATAAATAAATGCTTTCTTTAATAAAAATTCCCTATCTCATGAAGGCCAGAAAACATGGGGGGGGCATCATTTATTAGGTAGTTGATCCAATTGACCCAATGGTCCTTAACTAATGTTCTCAATACCCTACTGCTGACCTCTGCTTTCCTATCCCACCTCTCTAAGTAACTCTCAAGAAATCTCACCTTCCTAATGATCTCTTAAAGTAATTCATTCAACACCACTCACTACCTTATCTTAGATCTTATAGATCTATAGATTCATAGATCTCCTAAATTAGGTACAATTTTAATACCTTCTTGAAACAAGAATAGGCACATATAGACATATTTTTACATTATTTAATGATAGCATTGATTTTTAGTACTTCTATTTTGTACAATTCAAGTACTAACCAGGCCAGTCCTGCTTGACTTTTAAGATCTGATGTAAGTGGGTACATCAACAGTGTGTATTACACACACATATATTTTCTAACTTCATCTCTGATATGTTACTCACCACATGGCCAAATTTCAGATTTTTATTCTGGATTTGAAAAAACATAATACTGTCATATTTTTGAGAGTTTTATAGGGGGATAAAATAAATTTTATTCATATCCCTTTATTGTCCCATTCTGTCCTCTCTGGAAACCCTTCTCTAACACATACTCTTCTTGATTTCATGTCCTCTTCTTTCTTTCTTTGCTTATCTTATTGCCCTTTGAGTCTAAAAGTGTTGCTCATATGGTTATTGATGATTGACCATCGACTGGACTATGAGTAATCTGCTAGTGGCTGCAGCATAAAAGAAAAATGAGTACACTCCCCTGGTAGCCATCAGCTTCCATTTTTACTTCCTAAATTATTAAATAATACATGCAATGACATCTAGTTCCTGAAAGAATAATCAATAAAAATTATATATCATAAGTGTGGAGGTTTGAATAGCTGCAGCACCCATAGACTCTTGTGTTTAGATGGTTGACCCATAGGGAATTGTACTCTCGGAAGGTGTGGCCTTGTTGAAGTAGTTGTGGTCTTGTTGGAGGAAGTATGTCCCTGGAGGAAGTGTGTTGGAGGAAGTATGGGAACATTCTTTTAAGTATCATTTGCTCAAGTTATACCCAGACTGGCACACAGTCTCCTTCTGCCATCTGCAGATCAACATACTATAGAACTCTCAGCCTCTTCTGCAGCACCATGTCTGCCTGAACACTGCCATGTTTCCCACCCTGATGATAATGGACTAAACCTATGAAACTGTAATTCAGCCGCGATTAAATGCTTTTCTTTATAATAGTTGCTATGGTCATGGTATCTCTTCACAGTAGCAGAAACCCTAACAAAGACAATAAGTAATAAATAACTCATAGATAAATGTTGTATGTGATGGAAGACTATACACTGTCCAAAGCACATCGTTCTAGGCTCTCTGATCATGGTGATGTTCACATTACATCCTGTGTGAATTGTGACTTTAACTTTTTTTCAACTTATTTCTTAAAAGTACAATTGATCGTATAGTAGATCAATTTGATGATGTTTATTTTATGATTAATAGTCTTAAATAATGGTTATTTCACTTCAATATTGAAGAACCCAAAAGCCAGTAATTATTTTTATAAAGAACACCACATTTTGCAGTCTTTTCAAAGACTACTCCTGTATATGAGAAGGAACCTGTGCTTTGTGGAATAGTTTCATTCTAAAGAAAATTGGTTCTGTTTCTTTGAAAATCTTATCATGTCTTCTTTTGTCAAATCTGACTTTTTAATTTAGCTACAGAGATTTGATAAAAAGTGAAGTGTGATGACATTTTAAAAATTATTCTTATGGAGATAGAAGAAAATAGAAATTTCAAAGTGTCTTCTGCTTGGATGTTTTCTCCACTTCAAGTTTCTCATTTTGAATGCCAGGAACTGCGTATCTTCTTGTTTATTTTATAAAATTAAACTTATTTATTCTATAGTTATCCTGCATAGTTTTCATTTATTTCCTGTATAGTTTCACTTTCTTGGATTTTGGGATAATTCATATTAAAATTATAAAATTCTTTGATGATGTTACTATTATTATGGTTGTAAGGATTATATGGATTCTAAACTTTACATGATAAGCTGGGAGAACTGCCCAAAGAAAGATGGAGAACAAAATGAAAGGAATCACGATACTTAATCTCAAAAACCATTGTAAGACTGTAAGATTCAAGGTACCAGGAGCTGGAGAGATGACTCAGTGGTTAAGAGCACTGGCTGCTCTTCCAGAGAACCTGGGTTCAATTCCAAGGGCCCACATGACAGCTCACAACTGTTTCTAACTACAGTTCCAGGGGATCCAACACCTTCATGCGGGCCTGAATGCAGACGAAACAACAATACACATAAAATAGAATTAAGTAAAGTCTGAAAAAAAAAAGAATCAAGGCGGAGTGCACGGGCAGCAGAAAGTGTCCGTCAGCTAGCAGGACAGCACAAGATGTAATTTTATCCATATGCTTTCCACAAGTGGTTCATCAATTATTGATTAGACTTAATGAGTATGCTAATCAGCAGAACTCAAGTGACTTTTTAGGCCTTCTGTGCTTTCCAGGTCCTCATAAATTTTTGAAATGGTGACTGCTGGAGATAGATTATGGAGTAGTGCCAAGGAGCCATAATGCCTACCACATATGCTGTTCAAGGGCTGATGTTTGTCCTTTCAGGATAGAACCAAAATGTTCTTTGTGTGGCATTTGTTCTCAGATGTAAATTAATTTACCAGGTTTCCCCCTGTGCTCTTGTTATGCTTCATGCATCTGTTCATAGGAGAATGAGAGAATACTATGATCTGCACAAAGATTAAACTGCAAGGGATCAAACTCGAGTCATATTGTGTTTGGGGATTGTTTTGATGACCTAAATCCTAACTCTAATTTCTATTGGTAGAATTTATTTAAGAAAGCTAATTGCTATGAAAGCCTGTGAAATAATTTCTGGAACTTGATGAACATACTTCTGCTCTCTAAAATACTGGGTAGAGTAATCTGTCTTCATTTAAACATACCAATGTGTTCCTTATAATTTCATCAGAAAGAAAGAGTGTACTTACTTTCATGGCAGATCCTTCCTAAAGAGAACCTTAAGTTCTGTGCAGACCATCACTTAAATATGAGTTATGTACAATTGAATAAATTTCAAGCTACTGTATTTTCATAAGCATCCAATCTTCTGTGGCATGATCTTGAAATCAGATGAAGGCGAATCTATCAAAATAGTTTATTAGGAACTATTATTTGAATTTTGCAATATGTACTTAAAATTTACAACTGAACTAGCTTGTTTCTAAATAAATAGTATGATGCTGATTTGTAAAAATGCTTGCACATATATTGAAAAATATCCCTTTTAAACATTGTAAGATCTTACTGCGGATTTTCTAAAAATCTTTTTATAGGAACTTCAGTTTAAGAAATTTGTTTCTCAAAAATGTATATAAGCTAAGAGATGTAATGACACCCAAATGAATCAGTAACTTGTTGTAAGAATTCAGGCAAGAGGGTATTATATTCACAGCAAACTCTGTAAAGAAAGTAGTTGCTGACCTACTGACCCACATTCCTGAAGTAAACACAGATTGTTTACCTGAAGTAAACACAGATTGTTTTTGCTTTTGTTCTTTTAATGACCATAATATTGAATATTGTTAGGTACAAATTATCAAAATCTTAGTTTATATCATTTTAATATATGTCACAGTAATTATGTTTTTATTTTGAACCTTATTAAAGATAATAAAATATCAGTAAAATATCGTCATAATATCGTCTAAAAGCTGTAAGGATAATGCATAAAAGTAAATGAAAGAGCAAATATATTTTAACTGTAATTACTTAAGAGCAGTAGTTTAAAATGATTCTAAAAACTGATCAATTATTTAAGGTGCTTCCTAATGAATTAATAAATAATTTATAACCCACTGAATCAAACTGAATATCCAGATACTTATCTCTTCTCTCTGAAGCAAAACTAGTAGTATTCGAGTAATCTTTAATAGCATACTGATGTTTATTCTTTATTAATACTTTCTTTTATCGAATAAACTGAGAAACCTTTCAGCACTCCTCAACAAACAGCAGCCATCAGATAAAACATTTTCTACAAAACTTCATTCCACATAGTTACTGAACCCCAGCAAGTAAGAGTCCTAAGAAGAGATTTCAGAATTACATAATGACATAATTAAAATTGCTATGGGAGCATGAATGTGCTTCAGCTTCAGATGCTGCTTCTGATCTTATGGAATTCTTTCAGGGAAAATTATTTTTTTGTGAGTTATCAGTCTTTGATTAAAAATATTTTACTTTAAAGCACATTCATTTTTTGGAACTACAGCAAACCATAATAATAAAAAATAGTTGAATCCTAATTTACATTTAACCTTTGTTTTAAATGATTAATGGTAGCTATTTATGTAAACTATTTCTACAATGCAGCATGAAATGAAATCTAAATTGCAGATTTTACAGTGGTGTATTTTAGCTAGTGACCCTATCCCCATGAAGAGAAAGAGAAGAAAACCAATTACATTTGTAATAAAGATGCTAATGTGTTTCTTGTTTTAAAGTTATTTGAGTTGTGATTGTTTAGGACACTCTTTTTGGTTGTTGTTGTTGTTGTTTGTAATGAGCAAAGAAAAAGTTTTGTGGAGCTTTTGTTTTCAAAAGAAGAAAAAGTAATTGGTTTTATTCTTCATTCTCAATTGAACAATTTTTTTTCCCAATGTCTCAGTAGCTTTGGGCATCAGCAGGCAATGTGGTGGTAAGTAGGCCACTGATCATTCAGTCCGAGAGAAAGTTATGGATTTGCACTGAGCCAGTCAGCAAGAGTCTCTGAACTTGTTCAAACTGCCCTGTTATAGCTGTCAGAACTGGATTCATAGAGATCTGGAGATCTTTTAATTGGTAGGTAGGTACTGACCTTCTGGAATGCGCCTGAACTTTCTGATCCTCCAACATACAGGAGGTGTTGAGTTTGGTTTGTGTCTTTTACATTCTTTTTAGCGACCATAGGTAAATGGCAGCCCTGGGTTCAAAGTACAATAGTAGATTAGAATCTGAACAGTTATTCAAAGTGGCTGAAGGGCAGAGAATGTTTGTGCTATCATCATTCACAGGTCTTTTGAAAGTCATTCCCCTAATTCCTAAAATCTCAAGGATATTGAAAGAGTGTTATACTTCAAAAGAGGTACATAGAGAAATGGAAATATTTTAAGTACTCAACAATATGGAATCAATGGAGAAGAGAGAGCAAACAAAAATATATAATTATGTAAGAACACTTGTAAAAATAAGACAAAATAGAATACTCACTTATTGTTGGTGGGTTAAAAGAACAGGAACAAAAGGGGTTTTTCAAATCATGGTGGTAAAACTAAAAAAATAGGAAAAATCAAGAGAATCATAGGGTGAATCCTTGGGAATGACACAAAGAATGAAAGAAGACAAAAAAAAACCCAAATGACAGGAAATAGAGTATATAAAAAGAGAAAAGAAATGATTTACAAATTCACATGATTAAATGGAAATATATGCTTAAACTTCTTGAAGATTTCAATAGCTTATGTGTGAAAATATTTTTGAATACAGCAAAATTCATATAGAATACCATGTGAGTGACCTCTTTCGGTACTATCCAGGTATAATGACTGAAGGATAGCAATAATTCATTTAGGAAATGATGTGACAATGAGAAGAAATACAGTTGAAAGAGAAACCTTTTAAACAAGTGAACATAGAGGAACACTGTGAAGGGATAAAAAGCACAATATAAACCTCCATTTTTAATTGTGTCTTCAATACAAGCACCATTTTCAGTCAATCTACTAGTATTTGGAAAATGTGTAAGTAGAACAGTAAATAAATTTAAATATTTTATAAAACTTAAAATTTTATGATTTTGATTGAACCAATAGAGGAGATAAATATGTAACACACACACAAACACACACATGTAAACAGAGACTGTTTGTTCATTCCTGGCTGCCCAGATGCAAATAATCACACAGAAAATATATTAAATAAAACAATATTCAGCTAATGGCTCATGTGTATTCCTAGCTATGTCTTATGTCTTGAATTAAACAATTTCTATTAATTTGTGTATCACTACAAGGCATCATCTCATTTTATACTTGTCTTATTTCATTGGTGGTTGGTTGGCATCTACATGGCATCTCCTCAACTCCACCACACACTCTCTCTATATATATATACATATATCTTTTAGCCTGGCTATATACTTCCCTGCCATAGTCCAAAGCAGCTTTATTCATTAACCCAGAAGAGCAACACATGTACAGAAAGACATTCCACATCATCTCTTCTATTTTGTCTCAATTAAAGGAAAGATTTTATCCTTAACATTGTAAAATTATATATAACAAAACAGTTATTAAGAAAGAATTATTGTTGCAATATTTAGTTCATTTACATTTGGAAAATTAAGGAAAATATCATTTATCTTGTCTTTGTGAGTCTAAAGTTTTGTATCTAATTTATCCTTTATCATAACTAAGAAAAACTATAACTATAGCTATCTGTCTTTCACTCTTCAAAGACTCCTGAAGGATATAATATTGCCTAAGTAAACAGGAAGTACATTGTAAGTAACTTCCAAATCTCTAGAATTGACAGAGACATCTTGCTGCCTAGACAATCAACCAAAGTTCTTCTATAACTTTGGGACATTCGTCTTCAGCCTGCAGGCCCATAGTGTCTAGCAACTTTTCTATGAAGTGGAAAATCTAAAATGTGGGACCCTGTCCTCCCTGATCCTTGAGGCCAAAATACTGGATGCAAATAATGTTTACACTAAACAGCTAAGCTTCCTGCTAGTTCTGTCCTTGGTTCTGCTACAGCCTGGTACATTAGCCTGAGGGATCTATTTTACTTTAAAATGGTAATTTCTCAACCTGCCTCAAAGAAGCTCAGGCGCCAAGGCCCATCTAACCTGTCTGACATTGCTTTGTACCCTCGACCATCTGCCTGGGGAAAAACTCCCACAGAGGCCAGTTTCCCCAGCCCCCTCCGGGTGGGAGGAGTTTTCCTTTACTGGGGCCAAAGGTATTTTAACCCTGGATTTAGTTGAATAAAGGGGCATTCTCTTCTTGAGGATGACTGGAACTCTGTATCTGTGTGTGCGTCTTATGTTTTAACCCCTAGGACAATATGGAACTCGTGGGATGTGGGTGGCGTGGAAGGACGACCCCCTACACTAAAACTCAAATTTTGAAGCAAAATAAGTTTAAAATATATATGTTGGTTTAATTTAGCAGCCTGTACAATAAAATGTCTCTCTGTAGTAAGTTCATTCATAATCAAAAATGTAAAGAAAGCACAATAATATGCATAATACAAACTCTCTGCATATTTTTCACCTTTACATGGCTTTTTAACTTTATTAATCTTTAATCCTTTAATCTATGACTGCCTGTACTCTCTTATATTCCTTTTACTGTTCAATAACTGTCTATACACTTTCCCCTCTCTCTCCCAAGCCTATGTACATTTTTAAACACACTGACTTCTTTAGAGGTCTTTTATGTCTGAATCTATCCTATTGTGTATCTGAAATCCTTTTCTGACAAGGAGTGCCTTTTTTTAAAAAAGGCTAAGTGGGCATGGTTGCGACCAATTCCTTGGGTCCTGTCTGTGGGCTCTACCCCATGCAACATGGCGGAGGCATGTTTACTACCTCTGCAAGTCATGATCACTGCCCCAGCTACAGGGATGCAGCAGGTCTATGTTGCCATTAGGTAACTTGTAGAACTCTACTCACAAACCACATTTAAGAGCTCTATAACTGGGCCTCCCAAAAGAACCAGATCTATTTGTACCAGCACAAACCAGGAAGCCCTCTCTTAAAGAAGCCATGCCTCTGCTATCAGCCAGCAAACAGAGCTTATCTGGAAAAAATGCAGCTACCAAAACATTGCACATAGTTACCGTTTTTGTGGGTCTAGAAATCCTCTTAATTTTCTGAAGCTCTTTTTTTTAGACCTTATATGGATCCATGCCCCAGATGGTAGGCACCATTTTGTAAATGGGGACTGCTCATTTATTCCCAGTCACCGAGACCAGAATAAGCAGAGAAACTATATTATTACAACACTGTTTGATAAATGGCTCAAGAGTATTTCTAGCTAGCTCTTAATGCTTTGAATTAACCCGTTTTTATTAATTTGTATATCTCCACAAGGATGTGGCATAACCTCATTTTCTACATGTCTTGTTTCATCGATGGTTGACTGGCTTCTTTCTCCTTCATCAGCTAAATGGCATCTCCTTGACTTTGCCTACTGTCTTTATACATCTCAGTATATATTCTTCAGTACCATAGGCCAAAACAGCTTTATTTATTAACTAATAAGAGTAGCACATATACAGAAGGACATCCACATCACACACACACACGCACACACACACACACACACACACACGCAGAGAGAGAGAGAGAGAGAGAGAGAGAGAGAAAGAGAGAGACGGAGAGAGAGAGGACGAGAGAGAGAGAGAGAGGGAGAGAGAGAGAGAGAGAAAGAGAGAGAGAGAGAGAGAGAGAGGGAGGGGGAGAGAGAGAGAGAGGGAAAGAGAGAGAGGAAAAGAGAGAGAGAGAACTACATGTGTAATCATAATCTAACAACAATCAGAAAATAAGATTATAAATTTGAGCAAATACAGAATTTTATTTAAAAGATAAGAAGTAATTCTAAGGCAAAATTGGTGTGGGAGAATTGTCTATATTCTGTCAATCATATTTTAATAAAACACTGATTGGCCAGGCAGGCAGTATAGGCGGGAAAGCCAGACAGGAAGTAGGGGTGGAGCAAAGAGACTGGGAGTATTCTAGCAAGCAGGAAGCTCCCCCACCCCCCCCACAGTTCTGCCCAGACCACCAGAGAGGAAAGATGTAAGCTGCTCAGATGAGAAAGGTACTGAGTCGTGTGGCTAATGTAGATAAGGATAATGGGGTAACATAAGTTATAAGAGCTAATAAGTAGCCTGACCTAATGGGTCAATCAGTTTATAATCTTATGGAGTCCTGTGTGGTTGATTTTCTGGTGACTTGCCGGCTGTGGGGTACTGGGCAGGAACAGATACCCCAACAAGCCGGCCCTCATGTTACATATGGCACCCACGTGGATAACTGCCTCCGCAGAAAGCCTGAGAAAGTTTGGGAAAGAATAGAATAAAGCATGTTTTCTTGATAGTAGCAATTTCTCGGGTCTGCTCTGCTTACTAGAGGCAAGCAAGTGCTCTCATCTAAGAGAGGCTTCCTGACTCAGCTTTAGCTGCAAAACCTTGCAGCTCTTTTAAGAGGTCCTGCTGCAAAGCACTTAAACGGTGTTGATGAAAAGCTGAACACATGCTTTTCTGGTTTTCAGCGGTAGCAGGAAAAAAGCTGCACTGTTTTAAAATGCCGGCTTTCTGGGCTGTCCTACCAGGGCAAACTCTGACTCTTTCAGGCAGGCAGTCAGACTGAGTGTGGTCTGTGAGCGGAATGTTGCAGCTTGCTTGCTGGCAGGGACCTTCAAACACCATAGAGTTGTGGCAATAAAAATGGCTGCAGTCGGTACCTCAGCCACGAGGCTGGAAAGCTAAGGAATGGGCTAATTCCAGCCGTAAAAGCCACAGTTTTAGTCCTCTCCTTAAAGACTCATGTGGTCAGAAAAATAGAGATATAGAGTAAAGAGAGATTCAAAGAGGAAGAAAACTTCTAAATGGTTTACAGTGTGTTAAAAATATATGCAGGTTGAAGGTTAAAGTTCTTAAAAATAAAAAAGAAAGAAAGGGAGAAATAGGGTGTGGTGATACACACCTTTAATCCCAATGTCTGGGAGACAGAGACAGACAGATCTCTGTGAGTTCAAGGTGTGGTAGCACACACCTTTGAGCCCAGCACTGGGGAGGCAGAGACAGAGGAATCACTGTGAGTTCAAGGACAGCCTGGTCTACAGAGTTATTCCAGGACAAAGATATATACAGAGAACCTGTCTCAAAAAGCCAAAAGTTAAAAGTAAAATTAAAAGAAATAGAGGTTGAAATAAAGCCGCATAAAGATGGAAAATACACAGAGAATCTTGGTACTGTGTGTTATTATGCTATTTTTGAATTGTTTGAATGCTGAGGAAGAAGCAACAGTCACCAAAAGACATTTGCTTATAAATGCTGCAGAATTAATCCAAGATAGGTATTTTGAAAATACCTTGGCTTCAAAATTGAAGTCAAAAGGAATGTTACTTTGGAGAAGAGATTTTGCTTTTGTTTCCACAGAAAATGAGAGGCTGTGGATTCATTCTGAGTTAAGAAAAATCAGGTTTGAAAAAGGAAGACCACCTGAGAAATCTCCGATAGGAACAGATGGCCCAGATGACAGAGTTCTACATCCAGAACAGATTCGAGACTGCTGCCTGAGATGATCAAGACTCACAGGATACTCCAGTCAGGACTTGATTATAACTCTAAATTTTCTTTAGGTCCCCATAAGATCATCAGTGCCCCCAAACAGCAGGAAGTAGCCTGAAATACTACGCCCACATTCCCAACAAATGGACTATGGGTATTTTCCTTTGTTTAAAAAAAAAAAAGAGGGAAATGGTGTGGGGAGAATTGTCTGTATTCTGTCATTCATATTTTAATAAAACGCTGATTGGCCAGGCAGGCAGTATAGGCGGGAAAGCCAGACAGGAAGTAGGGGTGGAGCAAAGAGACTGGGAGTATTCTAGCAAGCAGGAAGCTCCCCCCCCTGCAGTTCTGCCCAGACCACTGGAGAGGAAAGATGTAAGCTGCCCCACTGGAAAAAGTACTGAGCCATGTGCTAATGTAGATAAGGATAATGGGGTATCATAAGCTATAAGAGCTAATAAGTAGCCTGACCTAATGGGCCAATCAGTTTATAATCCTATGGAGTTCTGTGTGTGATTTTCTTTGTGACTTGCCAGCTGTGGGGTACTGGGCAGGACAGAAACCCCAACAAGCTGGCCCTCATGTTACACAAAATTGCTTCAAATATACAAACTAAGCTTGCATAATTGCTAAACAATTATATAGAGAGGATATATATATGCATGTATAGTCATAAAAGTGTATGTGTGTGAGTGTGTGTGTGTGTGTGTGTGTGTGTACAGTGAAAGACAAGGGAACACAGATAGTTTACAAAGAAATGGATTTATCCCTATAGTTTGTACTGGCATTTTGGAAACAATTTTCTTTGGAAAAATACCTTTCTCCGCCTAGATGTTCCTGCCTCAAAACAATGTGCTAGACTTTTGTTGACTCCCCATGTGAAGCCTTACCCTCTCTGATGAGTGGGTGGGAGGAGAGGTGGGGAAAAAAGTGGAGGGAGTGGGAGGAGGGGAGTGAAAACTGGGATTGGTATGTAAAATGAGAAAAAAATAGTTTTTAATTAATTAATTAAAAAATAGATAACAGAAAGCATATAAAAGTGTAAACACATGCATTTTAAAGAAAAAGCATACTGACATAGAAAATGAAGGTAACAAATACACAAGTTAGACAAATGAGGTAGCAATTTCAGAAATAACAGAAAGATTGTTTTTATTCCAAATAATTCCTCTTATCATTAAATGTTTTTAAGAATTATAATAAATTTTGAGCAAAATATATAAGATTTGAAAATATTGCTGGGTGGTGGTGGTGTACACCTTTAATCCCAACACTTAGGAGGCAGAAGCAGGCAGATCTCTGTGAGTTCTTGGCCAGCCTGGTCTATAAAACCTAGTTTCAGGCTCCAAAGCTATAGAGAAATCTTGTCTTGAAACACCCCTCCAAAAAAAAAAAAAAAAAGAAAGAAAGAAAGAAAAGAAAGAAACTATAGTGTGCAATCATAGATGTAAAAGACATTGGACAACCATAAGCTGTAAGCCTATAATAAAATTTTAAGTCATTAAGGCTTCAACAAGGAAAGGCACTTGTTAAAATTTTTCAAGACTCAAAGATGAGCATACTAATTAAACATAATACACATTTGATATATACAAGAAAATACTTATTAAACATATCTCATCTCAAAAATAATAGTTATATGTTGCTAGGTCCTAACATCTTCCTCAGGGGAGGGTGTGAAAAGTTGCAACATCACTGAACACAGATGGTGGAAGTCAGGTAGAAGGCGTACAGCAGACTTGTTTATTTAACAACAGGGAAACTTTCATACTCTCCCAGCACCCAGGCTTTCTGAACCATTGACAGTTGACATTTCATGCTTGTATCTCATTGGCTAGGAACAATCGGGATCTCTAACAATGCCTGTTGCTAGACACTCAGGAAACACATCTTGGTCCCTCCTTATTGGCTAGGCATGTTAAAGACCACTGACAGTGCCAGGCAGACTCCAAGTTGGTTCTTTCTGGCCTTGTAGGCCTTATCTTCCTACATATCCACACTTTTTTTTAGTTATTACAGGGGGCACTCATCAGGAGCCAGAAATCTTTGCTCAGGCCTTGTTGATCCCGCCTCAGGAGATTTCAGCAACTGAATTGTATCTGTCTTACATTGGTCTGCTCAACAAGCTCTTACCCCTCATTGACAGCTAGCCCTCAATAAACATTCATTCCTGGAAAGCTGCCAGGGTGGGGAATAGTAGGCTGTAGCCTTTTTAACTACAAATAACTGGGCACGCATAATCTCCTGTGGAGGATTGCGAAAAGGATACTTAAGAGTCATTAGCTTCTTTAGAGTTGCCTTAGTTGATGTCTGCTGATGTTGGATCTGCTGTAGGAGATGTTTAAAGAGAATAAGGATTAACAGTACCACTCCATCAATTTGTGAGCATCCAGAAGGGATCCGAAAGCCTTTGAGATTTTGCCAAACTTCAAAAAAAAATAAATAAATAAATAAATAATAAAAAAAAACTGAGAAGTCAAAGGCTATATCCTCTGCCCTTAACAAATCAATTTGTTACTGAGACAATGAGAGCAAGAAAGGGGGGTATATACATTACCCATCCTGGGTTATTCCCTCCTTGGTGGAAGCAGGGCCCATATTGGCATTGTGGCAGTGTGAGGAAAAACACAAGCATACCCTCTTCCATGGGTTACAGGGTGCTTCAGGCTGCCATTGGAGGGAGATAAGATCTCTCCATCTCACCAGGGGCAGGGGTGTGTTTCTTGGCAGGGATGCCCAGGGCATGTAAACTGAGCTGAGCTTTCTCAAAACTGAGAAAGTTCATATGGAAAAGGACCCCTGTCCAGGCCAGATGAGTATGTCTCCAAGCCTCTGCTGACATAGGTCCTGACCAACATAAGAGCTCTGTTGCTCCTCTCCACAAGGGCTTGCCCCTGTGAATTGCCCTGTGTATGCCAGTGTTATAGGAAACCTTCAAGATCCCATAAAGTCACTGAATTGTTGAAAAACATAGGCAGGGCCATTATCAGTCTAAGTGCCAAGTTACCCTATAACTACAATGGCTGACCATGGCTCACTTAAGGGCCTTCATAGCATTGACAACTTTCTCTCCAGAAAGGTCAAGGACATAAACAAAGGAGGAACAGGTATCTACTATCACATGAACATATTTAAGATTGCCGAAGGGAGCATAGTGCATAGCATCCATCTGCCAGATGGCGTTAGGCAACAAAACCCCTGGGATTTACCTCTGAGCATTGAAGTGGTCCTAAGAGGGAAAGAAAGGCAAAAGTGGCACATGCACAGGACCAATGATTACATGAGGAAATTGGTAATTTTGGAAGAAGTTTATGTAAATTCCATGGAGATAGATGAAACTTCTGGTGAAGAGCCCTGGTTTGTTCCAGAAGATCCACACTGGCTATTAAAATGATTGTTTCTGTGACCTCATTTTCTCAAGTCAATATTCCGGGTAATTTGGAGTGAGATCTAATATGTGGCAAGTACCGGGGCTCAGTCCTCTGATTTGAGACATCCTTTCTGAGAAGCATAGTGCTAGTCCGTGAGTCTTTGACTCCAGCAAATGCCAGCACATGAACTACCTGTCCAGCATACTGTCTATCAGAAAAAATGTTGATGGGCCTAGTCTGGCGCTCCACTAGAACCTGTAGGAGGGCCATTAGCTCACCCAATGGTACAAAACCATGGTTAGGGATATCATATGTAACATCTTTGGAGCCAAGAGGCTGGATAAGAACATCATATCTTACTTTTTTTTTATCTGAAAAGACCAGGATAGCATGAGGGATGGGCTTGGAGGGATTGTGTGAGGCTGTATCTTTATTGGAAGTGTAGGGAACCCAGCTAAGATCTTGGCTTTTGTTAAGTGATTGTCAATAGTTCCTGTGAATCCTGCAACCATTTCCCAGAATGAGATAGAGTTTACCCAGTGGGACTGGTTATTCTTTAAAAGAAAAGGGGAAGACAAGTTTATCTGGCTCTGGTCCATTGTTCTCCATGCCAGCATCCATGCCTTAAGGCCACATTGGAAGGACTGATCAAACTTAGAGGTGATTTTGCACTGATCAGAATGTGCTTGATGTATTCATAATAGGGGCCCAGATTGCCATAACACTCCAACACCCACCTCAGGTGTCCAAAGGATCATTACCAACAAGGGCTTCTGAAGGGTGTGGCATTGCAGGTTAAAGATAAGTAGAATGGTCACTGCCTCTTTTTTGTAGTAGATCTCTAGCCTCATAAGTAAACCTAACTTTGATGGATGGGCAGGTGGGATCCTCCAACATTGAAAAGAGGTATCTCAGCTCTAGATAGGGAATTGGCAGACAGGGCTTAAGGCAATTAACTAATTGTTTTAATTTTTATAATGAGTACAATTTCTTCATTTCTAATTTAAAGGAAAGGTGGTGAACCTGCTTAGCAATGAAAAATCTCAAGAAAGGCAAGGAGGGGGTACCATTTGAACCTTATCTGGTACTGTCATCAGATATAATGATGCAAGATCTTTTAAAATTTTTTCAGCAGTCCTTTACAAATAGACTACATCTAGATGTGCTAGAAGGAGATCATCTATGTAATGGATTAAGAGAATGTCCATGGGAATATGCACCAGGACCCGAGAAACATACAACTGGCAGATTGTGAAGCTATTTTTCATTCCCTGAGGTAATACAGTTCATTGATATCTTTTGGCAGGCTTATGCATATTAGGCTTCGATACTGTGAAGGCAAAACAGTCTTTATTCTGTGGTGCTATGACAATTTGAAAAAAAGCAACCATTAATATCTAAAACTTAAATGTAAAAAGATAGGAGAATAACATTAGGGTGTGGAGGCCTGGTTGCATGGACCATGTTTTTTCTATTTGATCATTAACTGTACAGAGATTCTGCAGGAGGCAGTAGTGTACTGATGTCTTGGAATAACAAATATGGGGTATCATGTTTACTTTTAGTTGGCTCTATGTGCCCCATCTTTAGCTGTTCTGCCACAATTTCCTTTAGTATTGACAAATTTGAGTCAATTATAGGCCGCTGTTCCACACAGATGTCCTGATTTGAGAGCCATGTCACTGGAATGGGGCTAGGAGGCTCAGTCATGGTGAATATCTGAGGGACAGTGGCCCTTCGAATTGGGGTTACAACTTATGCATAGGATTGTGATTTGCCAAACCTGAATTTTCATGGGCCTGGAAGTTATCAAAGAAAACTCTATCATCAATAGTTAGGACAGCACCCATATTCTCCAGGATGTCTAAGACCCAGAGGTTTCTTGGTACTGTAGAAATGGTAGGTTGAATGGCTCCCTGTTGCAATCATGGTCTCTCCAATGTACCAGATGGGTTGTCCGTTTTGAATCTTGTTGACCTCCTACTCCACTAATGGGAGGCCGAGGTCTAAATTTTCAATGGGGGAAGTAGACATTACCCACTTTGTGCCTTCCTAACTGGAAAGGAAGACAAACATAACAGACAACATACAAAAAAAGGAAAGCATTTGACAAGATTCAACACCCATTTATGATAAAGCTGTTGGAGAGACTGGGGATACAAGGATCATACCTAAATATAATAAAAGCAATATACAGCAAGCCGACAGATAACATCAAATTGAATGGAGAGAAACTCAAAGCCTTTCCACTAAAATCAGGAACACGACAAGGCTGTCCACTCTCTCCATACCTCTTCAATATAGTGCTTGAAGTTCTAGCAATAGCAATAAGACAACATAAGGAGATCAAGGGGATTCGAATTGGAAAGGATGAAGTTAAACTTTCGTTATTTGCTGACGATATGATAGTGTACATAAGCGACCCTAAAAACTCTACCAAAGAACTTCTACAGCTGATAAACACCTTTAGTAATGTGGCAGGATACAAGATCAACTCCAAAAAATCAGTGGCCCTCCTATACACAAAGGATAAAGAAACAGAGAGGGAAATCAGAGAAACATCACCTTTCATGATAGCCACAAATAGCATAAAATATCTTGGGGTTACTCTAACCAAGGAAGTGAAAGACCTATTTGACAAGAACTTTAAGCTTTTGAAGAAAGAAATTGAGGAGGATACCAGAAAATGGAAAGACCTCCCCTGCTCTTAGATTGGCAGAATCAACATAGTAAAAATGGCAATTCTACCAAAAGCAATCTATAGATTCAATGCAATCCCCATCAAAATCCCATCAAACTTCTTCACAGACCTTGAGAGAATAATAATCAAGTTTATATGGCAAAACAAAAAACCCAGGATAGCCAAAACAATCTTATACAATAAAGGAACTTCTGGAGGCATTACCATCCCTGACTTCAAACTCTATTACAGAGCTACAGTATTGAAAAGAGCTTGGTATTGGCATAAGAACAGAAAAGTCGACCTATGGAATCGAATAGAAGACCCGGATATTAACCCACAAACCTATGAACATCTAATATTCGACAAGGGAGCTAAAGGTATACAATGGAAGAAGGAAAGCATCTTTAACAAATGGTGCTGGCATAACTGGATGTCAACCTGTAGAAGAATGAAAGTAGATCCATATCTATCACCATGCACAACACTCATGTCCAAATGGATTAAAGACATCAACATTAATCTGTCCACTTTGTACCTGATAGAAGAGAAAATGGGAAGTAGTCTACAATATAGGCACAGGAGGCCACTTCCTAAGTAGAACCCCAGTAGCACAGACAATAAGAGAAACAATGAATAAATGGGACCTGCTGAAACTGAGAAGCTTCTGTAAAGCAAAGGACACTGTCAGTAAGACAAAAAGGCTACCTTCGGACTGGGGAGAAGATCTTCACCAATCCCTCATCAGACAAAGGTCTGATTTCCAAAATATACAAAGAATTCAAGAAACTAGACACTAAATCTCTCATTAACCCAATTAAAAAATGGGGGTACTCAACTGAACAGAGAATTCAGAACAGATGAACTTCAAATGGCCAGAAGACACTTAAGGACATGCTCAACCTCCTTAGCGTTCAGGGAAATGCAAATCAAAACCACTTTGAGACACCATCTTACACCTGTCAGAATAGCTAAAGTCAAAAAAACCAATGATAGCCTATGCTGGAGAGGATGTGGAATGAGGGGAACACTCATCCATTGTTGGTGGGAATGCAATCTTGTACAGCCCCTGTGGAAATCAGTGTGGCGTTTTCTCAGGAAACTGGGAGTCAACCTCCCTCAGGACCCAGCAATTCCATTCTTGGGAATATACCCAAGAGATGCCCTATCATACTACAAAAGTATTTGTTCAACTATGTTCATAGCTGCAATATTTGTAATAGCCAGAACATGGAAACAACCTAGGTGCCCCTCAATAGAAGAATGGTTAAAAAAGGTGTGAAACATATACATATTAGAGTTCTACTCAGCGGTAAAAAACAATGACATCTTGAATTTTGCATGCAAATGGATGGAAATAGAAAATGCTTTACCGAGTGAGGTAAGCCAGACTCAAAATGAGGAATATGGTATGTACTCACTCATAAGTGGATTCTAGCCATAGTTAAAGGTCTTTGAGTCTATAATTCGTGATCCTAGAGAAGCTAAATAAGAAGGTGAACCTGAAGAAAATCATATAGTTATCCTCCTGTATATTAGAACTAGGCAAGATTGCCAGGCAAACTCAGGTGCATGGGGGGTGGGAGGGTGGAAGTAGGGGAAGATGGTTAGGGAGAGGGGAGAGGGAGGAGAATTGGGAATGGCTTGAGGGAATGGGAGGGTGGAGGGAGGAAGGATGGTTCTGGGAGCAGGGAAGTTTATATCTCAACTAAGGGAGCCAATTTAGGGTTTGCAAGAGACTTGATTCTGGAGGAGTTCCCAGGCCCAAGGAGAGGTCCCCAGATTGTACTCTGGGCAGCAGAGGAGAGGGTGCCTGAACTGGCCTTGGCCCCTTACCATAATGACGAATATTTTACACATCACCACAGAACCTTCATATGGCGAAGGATGGAGATAGAGACAGAGACACATATTGGAACAGTGGACTTAACTCCCTAGGTCCACATGAGAAGAAGAGGGAGGGAGATCGTGAGCAAGGAAAGCAAAATCAGAGGGGGCCTTCATCCGACGATGGATGGAGATAGAGATGGAGACCCACATTGGAACACTGGAAGTCAGGACTGCGAAGGGTGCGTTCACCCACTGATACAAGGGGACTGATTGAATGAGAGCTCACCAAGGCCAGCTGGACTGGGACTGAACGAGCATTTTATCAAACCGGATTCTCTGAATGTGGCTGACATGGGGGCTGACTGAGCCCCCGAGGTCCAAATGAAGACTGAGAAGCCATTGACAATGGCACTGGGTCTTGTTTCCTCTGCATGGACTGGCTTTTTGGGATCCTGGCCTGTTTGGATGCTCACCTTCCTGGACCTGGAGGGAGGGGGGAGGAACTTGGATTTCCCACAGGACAGGAAATCCTGACTGCTCTTGGGAATGGTGAGGGAGGAGGAGAGGGAGTGGGGGGAGCGGGAGGGTATTTGGAGGAGGGGAGGAAGTAGGAATTGGAAAGGAGTATTTTTGGATACTTGAATAAACAACAACAACAACAAAAAGGAAAGGTAGGGAGGTCCAGGTGTTTACCAGCCAAAGGGACTGAGGGCCTTTCAAAAGAAGGAAAGGATAGGGGTCCTAGTGCTTACCCGCCAAAGGGGCTGAGGGACCTTTCCAAAGGATGAAAGGATGGGAGTCCCAAGGCTTGCCTGTCGAAGGTGTCAAGGGGCCTTTTCCTTTTCACTGAAAATACACCATTTGGTGCATTGTGGTGAGTTAGGAGAGGAAGAGGACTAGAACCTGATCTAGGCAAAACACAAACATTATAGACATAGAAAAAAAAATTAAGACTCTGACCAGGCAAGCTCAAACCAATTAGAAGCCCCTATTCAGGTACCAGATGTTTCTGGGTCCTAATGTCTTTCTCAGGGGAGGATGTGAAATGGCACAACGTCAATGAACACAGACGCCAGGAGTCAGAGAGAAGGCTTATAGCAGATTTGTTTATGTAACAAGGGGGGAGGCAAGATTTATATACCCTCACAGCACCAAGGTGTTCTGATCCATTGACAGTTGACATTTTATTCTTGTCTTTCATTGGCTACGCATAATGTTACTGACAGCCCCTGTTACTAGGCCTTCAGGAAACATTGCTTGGTTGCTCCTTATTGGTGAGGCATGGTCAGGCTCTCTGACAGTGTCAGGCAGACTCCAGGTTGGCTCCTTTTGGCCTTATCTTCCTACCATTATAAGCTATTGAAATCATCGCATATCAAAAGTTGTTCGACAAGCTTACCAATACTTGAAGGTCAGAAGTTATATAACAAAATAAAAGATAATATGTGAACTAAATTATTTTAATTTTAAAATGTTGCTTATTTTAAATGTTCAAACACACATTGTTTTCATAACCATGCTATCAAATTTATATTTATATTTTATTGAAGTTGATGTTAAAATACAAGGTCAATTTTGGTTAGTCTGGAAAGACCAGATTTGTTCTGTATTTAGCAAGTTTTCAGTAGACATAGATATGAAACTGTTTCTCATTGCCTCCTGTCTCACAATCCTTAAGTAAATTAGTTTGTGTCTCCTTCTTGTGTTAGCTGCAAACACTAGCTTTATAGAATCACAGGCAATTCGAGTTGCCTTATACCCACAGCTCTGGTAATCAAAGTGTGCATTAACATAAGAAGGCCCCTTGGTGGGAATTTGATGAAGACATGTTATCTAGCAGTAAATTTTGAGAGGAATTACTAAACAGTTCAACTCACAAACAATATATTTAACTATTTAAAATGGTAGCAGAGATCTTCCTGCTACCTAAGGATTTTTCTAGAGTTGTTGAAAATCTCAGCTGTTTGTGTTTTGAAATAATTGCAATGTCAGATAACTCAGCTTCCATTATTTCAAGAACAATAGCACATAGAGATTTTTTTGACCACTTTATTATTTACCTATTCAATGACAATGTTAGGTGTTGTAAATTCTCTTAAAAAAGAGAACGACTTGTATATGGTCTCTTTGTACGTTATTTTCTCTTGAACTCAGAACATTTTATGAGTTTAGAGGTGTGTTTGGATACCATGTTTATGCACAGAAAGATACCCTGATTAGTTGTGACCTGACAGCAAGACAAAAATGTTATTGCAGCGGATCTGCAATGATAGCTCAGTTGGTAAGCGTAAACAATAAAATACTAAAGAAGGATACAGTTGGACGGCTGATACAATTCTACTTCAATATACCCTATAGAATTAAAACAATCAAGACAAAATCTCACTGGTGAGGGTCTGAGGAGATTGATCAATGAGTAAGAACACTTGCACAGTTAGCATGAGACCTGAGTTCCAGTCTCCAAAATTCACTGAAAGCCTGACTGTGCATGCTTGTGACTCTGGCATGGAAAGATTCAGGTTAGAGACAGGTAGATTCCAACAGTTCTCTCAACAGTCAGCACAGTGTAACCAGCAGGATTGCTTTCAGTGAGATCTCAGGTCTCCAGATAATGAGGGGGAGAAGGAGAAGGAAAACCCATGTTTTTCTCTGGTCTTTGTCCTCCTCTAACCTCCAAATGTGCACACATAGGCTCAAACATCTAGATGATCATGTGTATTAACCAACTTCATGTTCACAATCACACACAGAAAAAATATATATTTAAAGTTTGACAAACACCATTCTGTATGAAAGTATGGGCAAATACATGAATGAAACTTAAAAAGAAATCGAGAAATAGACAAGACTGAAACATAATCAATGGATCTTTGATAAAGGAATATAGGCCATTATTTATATTGCCATTATCATATTACCTATATTGTAAAAGTGATTTTATTTTTGTTTCTGTTTCTCTCTTTATTGAACAATACTTTCTTCTCATATAAAATATTCTGATTACAGCTTCCCCTTCCTCCACTTCTTCCAAGTTGTTCCATCTCCCCTCACATCTGAATCCACATACAGGCTACTAAGGGACAATAATAAA
The DNA here is from genome assembly GCF_982192425.1 of Myodes glareolus. Classification (NCBI taxonomy): domain Eukaryota; kingdom Metazoa; phylum Chordata; class Mammalia; order Rodentia; family Cricetidae; genus Myodes; species Myodes glareolus. Next base: position 74,845,506 of record NC_142030.1, read on the forward strand.
GTAAAATAGAATAGAATAAAATAAAACAAAACCTAACACTTCTGAAAAGCAAAAAAACACCACAAATGAATAGAAGGAAAAGAGCCCAAGAAAAGGTATTAGAAACAGATTGTGATGGAGACACATTTGAGTTTACACTTTAAGAATTCTACTAAAAACACTGAATTAGAAACAATAATACATATGCAAAGGTACTTTAGGGTAAAAATAGAGGGAGTGAAATGAAAGATAGGAATATAATAAAATGAAAACAGTATAAAGTTAAAAAATAGGGAAGCAAAATTCTTGACAAGACTTTGTGACAAGGAACCTTCAAAGATGTCTTGGAGTTGATTTCTGTTGACTATCTACTTCTGTACCTGTACCTTATCCTTCAGAGCAGTTTGTTTCTTCAGACTTTTCTGTAAAAAAGTAAATATTCAATTGTAAGTGTTATCAATTGGAAGTGGCTTCTGGGGACATGTGTTCACATTTCCTCTAGCTCTAGGACCTATATTGTGCAAAACCATGCATTTCTCATGAATTTATATGTACAACAATGCTTTTTGTTTAGAATGCTGTTGTTTTGGTGTCTTCCATCCTTATGACTCTTGAAATCTTTTTCCTTTTTTTTCCCTTGGGATTCCCTGAGCCATGAGGAGAGGGTTTGTTGAAGACCTACTGGAAGCATAAACTGTTCATTGGTTCCCAGCTGCCTGACCCAAAAAATCACATAGAAACTGTATTAATTACAACACTCCTCAGCCTATAGCTTTGCCTTCTTATTAACTAACTCTTACATCTTAAATTAATCCATTTCTATTATTTTATGTTTTACCATGCGGTTGTGAGCTACCAGTAAAGTTCTGGCATCTGTCTTCTTTGACAAATACATAGTGTCTTTCTGACTCCACTTTCTTTTCTCCTCTATCTCTGCTTGGAATTCCTACTTGTTCTATTCGGCCCGGTCATAGGCCAAATTAGCTTCTTTATTCATTAACCAATAAAAACAACATATATAAAGAAGGACTTCCATTTCCTCTTTCTGTCCAAATAAAAAGGAAAGTTTTACATTTAACATAGTAAAATTTCATATACAAAGCAATTATCAAGCGAGAATTAAGGTTACATTTGACAATACTCATCTATCATATATCATCTATCATATCCTCGTGAGTCTAAAGTTTTATATTTAATTTATCTTTTATCATAACTAAGGAAAACTATAACTATCTGTTCTTCAACTCCATCAAAGACCCCAAAAGGATATAATATTACCTAAGTTCACAAAAAGTGAATTGTAAGCAACTTTCAAAATTTTATAATTGACAGAGACGTATTGCTGCCTGGCCAGTCACCCAAAGTTCTTCTGTAACATTGGGGCATCCTACATACTCATAATATCTGGCAGACTTTGCCACAAAACAGGAAATTTCAAAGATAGTTCTGCTTATATCGGCAGTTTTATCATGAAGCAGGAACCCTGAAAAACTCTCTCACCTTTAGGTAAGTTCAGCAGTCATTTTTCTGTGGGTCTTGTATGTCCAGTTTATATAACATACCATCAAGCAGTTCAGGCAAGAGCAGTTTCTTGTCAAATGGCTAACAAACTCCATAAGGAGCTTCTTTGATATCCATCATCCTCTTGAAGTAGATTTGTGCTGCCAGGAGCCAATGAGTCTCATTATCATGAAAAGTTCTTTGTTTTTAAACATTTTAAATGTGATATTCTGTCAGTTTTTGAAACAGTTGAAGACTTCCTATACATCTTAATTATATCTCTGTACATCTAAAAAACCTAATTAATATGACTACAGTTTGAGTATTATAGATGACTATCTAATATTCTGCATTTCTTAATTATACAAATCATTTTTTAAATGAGCTACACAAACATAATATCTTAATCAAGAGCAGAAATATACATATAATAAAATTGACCTTAAATTTGTATCAATAAACCAAGATTCATACCAATGCAAAATATTCATCTCTAGGGGCTGGAGAGATGGCTCAGTGGTTAAGAGCATTGCCTGCTCTTCAAAAGGTTCTGAGTTCAATTCCCAGCAACCATATGGTGGCTCACAACCATCTGTAATGAGGTCTGGTGCCCTCTTCTGGCCTCCAGGCATATGCGTAGGCAGAATATTGTATAAATATATATATATATATATATATATATATATATATATATAAAATATTCATCTCTATAGCATATCCCCCTTTAAATGTAAACAAACATTTATAAACAATATTTCGGGATTTGGTTATAGTCTCTCCAAAGTGCTTTCTGCTTTTTGTTGGGTGAACTATTTCTAGGGTTCACAGAAACCTCTTAGGGGATCTTGGTCCATCAGACCATATTAGCCTGGAAGGAATTTACAGGTTCTCATCCATGCAAACAAAAGCAGAACCTCTTTTCCAAAGTAACATATCCTTAGACTCAAATTTTGAACTCAAGATACCCTCATATAGATTTAATTTAGCAGCTCCCCAGAATCAAATGTCTCTCTGCAGTCAAAAAGTTCAAGAAAACACAATAATATACATAATACAGACTCCCTGTGTATATTCCATCTTTATATGGCTTATTTATTTTTTACTCTCTTGATTCCTTTAATCTATATCCACATATAGCAAACACATCAAACATTTGTTTTTCTTGATCTGGGTTACGCCACTCCTAATTATTTTTTAGTTGCATCATTTCCCTGTGAATTATATATTTTTTAAATATCTGGGTAATATTTAATTGTTTAAATGTCCTCCTGTTTGTTATGTTGAGAGACCTCTAGGTTGTTTCCAAATTCTGGCTCATATGAAAAGAACAGCAGTGAATATGGTTGAGCAAGTGATTCTGTTGTAGTATGAAGCAACTTTTGGTAAAGAATATGGCCAAGAATGGTGTAACTGACTTTTGAGGTAAATCAATCCCCATCTCTTTGAGGAACAACTTTCATATTGATTTCCATAGTGACTTACAAGTTGGCATTTACACCAGCAATCGAGGAATGCTCCCCTTACTCCATATCCTTACATAGTTACAGAACGTTATGAGCTGTCCAATATGGATACTGGAAAGTAAAAATATGTCCTCTGGAAGAGCAGCAATTGCTCTTTACTGCTGAACCATTACTTTGGCTTCTGGAGAATGCCTGTGAAATAATTAATGCAATTAATTGCTAAAGCCTTTGGATTTTCTTCTTCAGTTGGAAGATGCTGAGGAGGTTTGTTGTCACCATGAGACAATCACTAATAGCTGAAATTAAAGAACACTTAACTGAGAACAACCACATGTTTCTGGGTTAGAAACGTTAATAAAAAGACACTATCTGCAAGTTATTCTTAGATTTATTGTTCTCTCAATGAAAATTTCAATGGGATTTTTAATAGTAATTATCAAGTTAATTGTAAAGTTTATATGGGGAGCTGTAGAAATTTGAGTAGCCCAAACAACTCTGACAAATATGAACAAATGTAGAATAGACAGTCTACTTGAATCTAAGAGTTTTTACATCAGTTATGACAGTTTGGTGCTAGTGAAAAAATATCCATGTAAGCAATCAGGAACTCTCACAGACATGGTGGATTGAATTCTACCAAAGGTACAGAAGACACTCAGTGTACATATAACTATCTTTTCCAAAGAGAAAGCTGGAGCAATTGGCCATATGAAATTGGAATATGAAAATCCAGCTATATTGCACAGAATATGAAGTGGAAATGAACAAGTGACTTGAATGATAAACCTGAAACTGTCTCGATCATAAATTAAAGTCTTTTCACTTTGAATTAGAAAATACTTTCTTAAACGATGCTTTGGAACTTAAGTCATAATAGAAAAATAATGTTAAATAAGAGTTCATCAAAATTATGATCTGATGTTCAATTAACCTTGCTAAGAAAATTTAAAAACAAGATACAAACTTAGAAAAATAATTAGTAAGCATATGTTCAACATAAGTCTCCTTAGATGTAGAAGCTCTCAAAACTGAGTAGTAGTACTAACATAAATAAGGAAATTTAACAAAATATTGAAATATACTATTCCCCTGGAAGACTGACATGTGATCACTAATACATGACAAGTTATTCACTATCAGGACTGACCAAAAAAAAATACAAATTTCAAAAGTGAGATATCAGTTACTATAGTTACATGTATAAATACTGATTTGTTAGGTACTAGTGGAATTGTGCTGTAGTTTGGTTGTTTGTTATTGTTAACTTAATATTATCTAGGATCATCAGGGAAAAAGGGAGAACCTCAGTTAAGAAATGCCTCCATTATTGCCATGTAAGTATGTTTTTGAGAAATTTTCTTGATTAATGACTGTTGAGGGAGTTCTCAACCCATTCTTGGCAGGGCCACCACTTGACAGATAGTTTTGTGATGTCATAAGAGAGCAAACTGAGGAAAACATGAGAGAAAACCACTAAGCAGCATTTTCTATGCCCTGTGCTTCAGTCCTTACCTTGACCCCTCTTAATGACTGGCTATGATTGGGAGGTATAAAACAAATCAACCCTTTCTACCTTGAGTTCTTTTTCATCACAGTCACCTCCACAGCAAGAGAAAGCAAACTAGGGCCTGGGGATAATGTGTAAAAATATACCCAAGTTTAAATTGCTACCAAGATGAGAAAATGGCAAAGTTTCTTTGGAAAATTGTTTGTCCTTTCTTTTGGAGATAAACATCCTCTGATAGAGAAACCACACTCTCAGACATTCATGAAGCAGAACTGAAACATGCCCACACACAAATCTGTGCCGTGTGGATACTGGCTGTACTAATTACTGCCGAAAGCTAGAAACAAATGACTTCGGACGCATGAATGAGTCGATAAACATTTGCAAGTCCATTAAAATGGAATGTTGCTCCACAGTAAAAAGGAGCTGTTACTGATAAAAGCAAATATGTGTATGATTCTCAAATCGATTAAGCTAAGTGACAGACATCAGATCAAATGGCTATGTAATATGCTTTCATTTGTGTGATATTCTGAAAAAGGCAAAACTAGCCATTGACTAAGATATATTGTAGATAAACACAAATCAGTTGCCATTTTCAAGAGACTCCAGGGAATATGAGGTTGAGGACAACCAATATTTACAGTGTAGGTATATATTTATTTTGGTTTTGCATTCAGTTATAGGAAATTATACTTACAAAATTTTACTGTATGTATATTGTACCTTAATAAACTTATCACTAAATATTCCTGTTTTAAAATATGCTGGGGAGTGGCTTAATGAGTAAAAGCACGTGCTATGAAAGCATGTAGACCTGGGTTTGAATGCCCTGAAACCACAGGAAAACCAGAGTCGCTAATCGCTCATATCTGTTATCTTCAGCACTCTCACACGGAGAGAGAAGGTAGAGACAGGAAAATTCCTGAAAGCTTCTACACAGGCCAGCTAGTTTGATGGAAGCCGTGGTGAGAAACAAAAGAGACACACGATCTCAAACAAGTGCGAAGTGAGGATCAACATCTCAGACTTTTCTCTCACTTCCATATGTGCACCATTGCATATACATGACTACAATCTCTTTATCTTTCTGCCTGTTTCTCTCTCACACACACGTACACACATACACACACACAAAACCTGCATCATACTAACAGAGTCATGAGATTTTAAAAAGAAGCCTCAAAGTTGAGAGGGAATGGAAGACAGGATAGAAGAGTGTGGTTTTGTGGGTAACTGGAGAATGGGGTGTAAATAAGTTTAAAACACATTATATGAAACTCCCAAAGTATTAATAAAAATATGTTTAAAATACAGGATATAGATTTGCTACTGTGAGTAGCCGGGATGGAGACAGGGTTTTGCAGACAGGCTTGATTCCCTATCCTGCAGACATCCACTGTGCTGCAGAGCATCATCTTACTAAGATGATGGCTATATGTTTGCAAGGAAGGCTCAGACTTTGGAACTTTCGGTTCTAAATGGGGTTTCTTCATGAAATGCCTCCCCTCAAGGCTCGGAACTCTGCAGAAGAATCGGGAGAAAGAGTGTGAGAGCCTGATGGAATGAGTGACACCAGGCAAACCATGTCTTCCAGATAAAACAGAACGGGTGCATACATGAATGTATAGAGCCTGTGACAGCATGCAACAGGCATGTACAGGCTTAAGACAGATGGGGTCCCAACACTGAGAGGAGCAGGTGGACAAAGCCCCCATTCCTAACCCAGAAACGTTCTCCAATTGACAGCCACTGGCAGAAGAAAATTTAGTTTTTCCAGTGGAGTCTCACTGGATATGAAAACCACACTCAAGGGTAGGCCTCATGCCCATCAGTAGATGGTCAACACAAAGTGAACTTAATGGTATTTTTGTAGATTTTATGTCTCATGTGATTTTGTTTAGTCATTTTTTGTTTCTGCTCTTTTACTTGTGTATTATGACATGTATGCTTTGAGTTTTTATGAAGTGTGTGTGTGTGTGTGTTTATTGGACTTTTTCTCTTTTTTTAAATTCTGCTGTCTTTTATTTTGTTTCTTTGCCTGTTTGTCTTCTAATGGGTGAAATAAAGAAAATGTGTTATTGTGTAGGTATGGAGATGGGGAAGACTTGAGAAGAGATAGGAAAGGAGAAAGTGTGAACAGAATATACTGTATGTAATATATATATATATATATATATATATATATATATATATATATATATGTACTTCAAGACAGTGTCTCAGTGTCCCTGGCTCTTCTGAAATTTACACTGTAGATTATACTGGAGTTGAATTTACAGAGATCTGCATGTCTCTGCCTCCTGAATGGTGGGGTTAAAGGTGTGTGAAACCAACACCTGACTTCAATAAAAAAATCTTTGAAAAATTATAAAAAGAAAGGAAATCTACTTGCTACCTGGGCTGTGTTCTTTTTTAAACACCAGAGGGTATTTAAAGACTCATTCATATGCTATATTATTTTAACTTTCTTTGAAACCCACATGCATTGCTGTGATTAGGTGTCTGTCTTTGGAAGAACTAGAGAATAATGGAGGATTCAGTTCTAAAATTTCAAGCTTTAGCATTTTTTTTAGAACACCATCCATGAACACTGTATTTGCATTAGTCTTGCCCGTCTTGCCCACTATTTGCTCAGCTCTCCAGTGTCCCTCACAGCAGCACCTCCCAAATCATGATCTTTTAAAAATATATATATATATATATATATATATATATATATATATATATATATATATATATATATATATATATATATATATATATATATGCTCTTTGTCTAGGTGTGAGACTGTATGGAATCTCACCTGTCCAAGTTACTTTGTCATCTGGTAGTATCATTAAACTGGTCTTGTTCATGCAACCATGTTGTTCAGATTTCATTGAGTCCAGTCTCCTTCTAAGGGCTGTAACACTCTATTTAGCAGCAGGTATCCTAGTTCTCTGGTTCTTATAATCTTTCCACCTCCCCTTCCAATATTCCCCTGAGCCTTATGTGTAGTGATTGTGTTGCAGGTACATCAATTGGGCTGAGTACCACACAGTAGCTTTTCAATTCAGTTTGACTAGCCCTGGTCAAACTATGATATGTAGAAAGAAGTTTCTGTCTCCCCTTTTCTCAATGTGACATTCTCATTTTGCTTCCTCTGTGTCTGACTGTTGACTGCCTCTTTCTTTTTCACTTCCCAGAAGAGTCCTAGTCTGATTGTTGTGTCTATACTTCCTGATTGGCTACTGGTCAATCAGCATTCTATTAAACCAATATGAGTAACAAATCTATACAGTGTGTAAGAACATTATTCCACAACAATGATAACCTCCATTTATTGTAAAAAGAAGCTTTTTGGACAAGACTTGTGCACTACACAGTGTGATTTTGAGGATAAGTGCTTAGAATACAATTAGGAAGTATAACTGCTTAGTAAAGTGGGGGTAGTAGTTTTTCCTCTAAGGTCTATTACCTCTCCAGTCATGGGTATTTGATTGGGATTACTGTTAATGGCATGAATTTGCTCCTATTGTCCAGCCTAAACCAAATTAAACAGTTATGGCTACCCTGAGGGTAAAAGTGCAACCATTGCACTGGTTTGATATTTTCCCAGTCCATCATCATTATTGTTCATAAATATTGTGGCTGGAAAGATCTACAGATTGTTTTTCTGTCTTGGCAGAGTGCATAGAACCTACTAATACCATGAGAGGCTTCAGGAAGGAGGCTTCCAAGTAAGTTCTAGCTCAATTTCTCAAGTTCCATGTCAAATCGTGTCTTTATCAAAAGGGTCTTCCCTTCACTTTCTGGGAGGCAATCAAGGGCACTAGCAATAACTCATATTGTCCTTCTCTGACTAATACCTAAGGGGAAAGTTTCCCATGACTGGCACCAGGATTTATGGGAAGCACCATTTCTCCATGTGGCAGTCTTTTTAATTCAAGATTTTATTGGCTTTTGTATTCTTTTCCTTCTTCGTTTTGGTGGAATAGTTGTATGTACTATATAATTCCTTGCTATATCATCAATGGAATTTTCCAAATAAAATGGAGCAATTGGCTCCTTGGATTTGTTGCTTAAGAAATACTTACTCAATATAAAATACAAAAGTTCATTTTATGAGCGTTTCCAAAACTTTAAAAGCATAAATAAAAGGCACAAAAATCTCATAAATTTTCCTTAATAGTAACTTGATATTCCATTTTATTCCCTTATTTTTCTTTACAATTAATAGAATACACTGTGTCATTTCTTCAATGTAAAAAATTATGAAATATATTTTCACTAAAATTTTATTACTTTAGATATCTAAAGTCTTTCCTAATTTTATTAATTATATAATTATTTAATAGTGGGAAGTAGCATACAATATCTCAGTTATGATATAACTTTAATGGATTACATAATGACTTCAAAGATTTTGTTTTAACCTAAATATGGCTACATTAGAAGCTTTCTAACAACTTTCACTAAAATATTTCACATTCCTGGTTATAATAAAAACTTTAAAATTAAAAACTCATTTTTATTTCATTGGACTTGTTTCCAATTTTCTGTACTACATTAAATTTACTTGTTAACAATGTATACTAGTTTCTGTATCCTACAAAGCACTTACTAGGAACCTCAAATTAAACCCCTTGTATTAATTAATCTAGAAACCAATTTGCTTTTTTCATAACTTTAATACAATTGTAAAAAGATATAGCAAGAATATTAAAATAAGGAATTAATATTTTGAAATAGACCATTTAGAGAGTAAACTGTACCTTTGGGTCATATTTATTGAACATAAACTCTATTTTAATGATACTGCTTAATAAGAATGTCAAAAGAGTTTCATGCTTCTCCTATAGAGAGATCCATGTTGTTTCCACTCTAGAGTCTCAGGGTCTCTGAACTTTCTCTAAATACTATTGCAAGCTTCTGTTTCTGCATTTCTGTAAACCTGGAAAGAGAGGGTACATTTCCTGGATCTTCAGAACGGAAGCTAGAATGAAACAAATTCTAGTATGTCCAAAAGTTTTAAGTGAAGAGTTTTAGTTTATAAGAAAAATTTGTTTACTGAATCACAACAAACACCATAAATTGTTATTGTGTTTTAACTTCCCTTGTTTGAAAAAAATACATTATCTAAATATTACCAATTCAATGAGCCACCAGCTAAATCAAGGCTCCTTCTTTGTCCTTTCAAACATCTCCCCTCAATCTGGGCACTGAAATGAGTGTTTTCCCTATGTTTAAAATTTATGTGAATTAAATTTTACTGAATTAACTCTGTGGGTATCATTTATTTCATTTGTATTATGCTCACTCTGCTTACTATTTATGCATGCAGAATGGGTCCATTTATTTCTCTTCCTGTTCATATTTCATTGTGTGCTTGCTCTACAATGCCAAGGTTTTTGTATTTAGTTTATGTCTATTTGTGTTATTTTTGTTGTGTATTAAACTCTATTGTGTTCAATTTTGTGCCTGTCTTTTTTGCTTTTGTTTAGTGTGCACATTTCAGAATAGATTTATTGACAAAAATGCATTGAATTATTTCATATTTGGCAACAATACACAACTGTTTTTCAGGACAATTGTTCTCAATTATCTTTTCCCCAGGAGTGCCTAAGAGATTACTGTTAGTCTGGCTAGTTTTTCTTATATTTGAGAATTTAATGAGTGTTCCTTTTCATCCTCAGCATTGTTACTGTCAAATCTCGGTTTATTTTCTCATGACACAGTACTCACAGACTTTTCACATACGTACTGGGCATGGTTTTCATGTTTTTAGTTACTTTCAGAGTTCCAGTTCATATGCTGTCTTTATATTTCCTGATTTACATCTCATTCTACTATTATTTTGGTTTTAATGTGTATTCTTTTTTTCTTTTTGGTTTTTGAGATGGGGTTTTTCTGTGTCCTGGCTGTCCTGGAACTCACTTTGTAGGCCAAGCTGGCCTTGAACTTTACTAAGATTTACTTGCCTCTGTCTCCTAAATGCTGGGATTAATGGGATGTGCCACCATTGTTTGACCAGTGTATATTCTTTTTGTTCTGCTTATCGACCACTTTTTAATAACATGGATATACATATTTTTTCATAGCACATAAATTTTCTGTCATTGTTTATGTATTTTGAATAACCAAAATTCTTACACTATTGTATCTAATTTATCAGTTTTTAAAGACTTTTGGATAATGCTTTATGAATCACACTTAATACATTTTCAGCCGAAAGATGACAAGTATATTCTACTATAATTTTTATAATGCGAAGGTTATCAATATTTATATAAAAACAAAAAACTCTCTCTCTTTTTGGGCCATATTTACTCTATTTTGCAGTTACTGGAGTTCACTTTTGTAGCACAAAGCAGCCATATACAATATAATTGAAAACCCAAATGGAAACTCATATTCCTATAGTAACAAGAGTTTTTTTTTTTTTTTCAGAAAAACTTGACTTTTAATTGGATTCACTTTAGAACCATTGTCTTTAGGGTTTGGGTATCCATGCGCTCCCTTTATTGGTCTTGAGTAGAAAATACCCATCTCAAGTTTCCTGTCAAGTTCTTCTAATATTTTTAAGCGATGGTGACGTTGAGCTTATTTTTGTGCTCTAGATCAGTGGTTCCTTTCTAATGCTATGGTCGTTTAATACAGTTCTTCATATTGAGGTGACCACCCTCCCATCATAAAATTATTTTCGGTGTTACTTCATAATTGTGGCTTTGCTAAATTATGAATTGTAATGTAAGTATCTGATACGCAGAATATCTTATGTGTGACCCCTGTTGTAAGAAGAGGGGACCCCTCTGTTTGTCACAGCTACTTGGATAGCCTACACCAAAAATAATCACACAGAAACTGTATTCATTAAAACACTGTTTGACCCATTAGCTTTAGTTTTTTTTATTGGCTAATTCCTACATCTTAATTTAGCCCATTTCTATTAATCTGTGTATCGCCATGTGTCAGTGGCTTACCAGGAAAGATTCAGCATGTCTGGCAGATTCATGGTGGTTCTCTGACTCTGCCTTCTTCCTCCCAGCACTCCACTTAATTTTCCCCACCTAACTTAGGTTCTGCCTTATCAAGGCCAAGGAAGTTTCTTTATTCATTAACCAGTACAAACAACACATAGAAGGAAGGACCTTTTATACCATTTCCCCTTTTCTGTTTAAACAAAAAGGAAGGATTTAACATACTAAAATTCTAGCAAGAATTATAGTTACAATATTAATATTTATTTTATTTTTTATCATAACAAAGGAAAACTATAAATATAACTATAAATTCTTCAACTCCATCAAAGATCTCAGAATGGTATATTACCTAAGTAAGCAGGAAGTGCATTGTAAGAAACTTCCAAAATTCTAGAATTGATAGAGACATCTTGCTGCCTGGACAGTCACCAAAAGATCTTCTGTACTGTGGGGGCATCCATCTTCAGCCTACAGGCCCATAGTATCCAGCAGACATTTCCATGAAGCAGGAAATTTCAAAGACAGTTCAGTCACTTTCTTCTGTGTCCTGCAGAATGTCTCACAGACTCTTTCATGAGCAGGAACCCCGAAGGAACATCTCACTTTTAGGCAGGTTCAGCAATCATCTCTCTGTAGGTATTGTGTGTCCAGTGAAGCAGTTCAGGCAAGAGCAGTTTCTTGCCCAAATGGCTAAGGAGCCTCTTTGATGTCCATGTTTCTCTTGAAGCAGTTTGGTGCTATCAGGAGCAGATATGTCTCACTGTCATGAAAAGTCCTAAGTTATTAAAACATTTTAAATGCCATATTCTGTAGTATTTGAAAAATATGAAGAATGCCTATCCAGTTGAAATATATCTATGTACATCTAGAAAAATCTAACTAACAATTTTATGTTATCTCTTAACTTATATTTTTAAATTATACATCTTTAAATGAACTATACAATCACAATACCTTAATCAAGAGCAGAAATATATATCAAGATTGATGTTAAATTTGCATCAATAAACCAAGATTCATACCAATATAAATTATTCATATCTATATTATATCCTCCTTTAAATGTAAAGAAACATTTATAAACAATATTTGGGAATATGGGCATAGGTTTTTTTCCAAACTGCTTCATGCTGTACTGGGGCACTTTAAAACAGATCTTTCATGGTGTATCCTGTGTGCTAGGTACATCTCAGTCAGCAGTTGAGTGAAGTAAGTTTTTGAGGGTGTTCATAGCAACCTTTTAGGTCTTGTTCCATGATACCATATTAGTGTAGAAAAAATCCACATGTTCTCATCTTCTATGAAAACAAAAGAAGAACCTCTTTTCCAAAGCACCATATTCTTACACCCAAATTCTGAAGTCATGATATCTTTATAATACACATGCTGGTTTAGCTTAGCAGCCCATAAAATAAAAAGTCTCTCTGTACTTAGCTCCTTCATGGTCAAAATATTCAAAGAAAACACAATAATATACAGAATCCAGACTCTCATGGAAACTCATACTCAGACTCCTAGAGTAACAAGAGTTTTTTTATTTTCTTTTTTCAGAAAAACTTGACTTTTATGTAAAAGCTTTTGGCTGCTACATTGGATTCAATTTAGAAACATTGTCTCTAAGTGGTGCAGGAGAATTGTCTGTATTCTGTCAATCATGTTTTAAATAAACGCTGATTGGCCAGGCAGGAGGTGTAGGCGGGGAATCCAGACAGGAAGTGGAAATGATGCAAGGTGAGCAGGAGAATTCTGGGGAATTATCTGTATTCTGTCAATCATGTTTTAAATAAACACTGATTGGCCAGGCAGGAGGTGTAGGCGGGGAAACCAGACAGGAAATGGAAATGATGCAAGGAGAGCAGGAGAATTCTGGGGAAGAGGAAGTTGATCCTCCTACTCCTGCCCAGATCAACAAAGCAGCAGGATGTGAGCTGCCCCACTGAAAAAGGTACTGAGCCACATGGCTAAAATAGATCAGAATAATGGGTTAATCAAGATGTGAGAGTTAGTTAATAAGAAGCCTGACCTAAAAGGTCAATCAGCTTTATAACTTACAGAGATTTCAGTGTGGTTGATTTTCTCTGGGGCCTGCGGCTGTGGGGTACCAGGCAGGGACAGAAAACACAAACAAGCAGGGCCGTACATGTTACATCTAAGGTTTGGGCATCCATGCCTTTTATTGGTCTTGAGTAGAAATACCCTTCTCAGATTTCCTGTTAATTTCTTCCATTTTTTTGAAGCAATTGTGATGTTGAGCTTATTTTTAGTCTCTAGACCAGTGGTTCCTTTCTAATGCTGTGGTCCTTTAATACAGTTCTTCATGTTGAGGAGACCACCATTCCACCATAAAATTATTTTCAGTGTTACTTAATAATTGTGATTTTACTACAATTATGAATTGTAATGTAAATATCTGATATGCAGAATATCTTATATGTGACCCCTGTGAAGGGTTTTGACCCCCCAGAGAATTCGTGACCAATAGATTGAGAGCTAATGTTTTAAATTCATGAAGCACATTTCTTGTGGTGGCTATAAATCAAAAATTTATATAAATTTCTTAGCTAGACACTGGTGGTACATGCCTTTAATCCCAGCACTTGTGAGGGAGAGTCATGTAGATCTCAGTGAGTTAGAATCTAGTCTAACGACCAGGGCTATTACACAGAGAAGCCCTGTCTTGAAAAACCAAGCTAAATAAATAAATACATGAATAAATAACTTATTGTGAGTTAAAATTATGATCTTCTGCTTTTGTTTTCAAACAAAAAAATAAAAAGAATTATTCCATCAAATTGTATAAAAATATATCATATAAAGCTAAAATTACATAACCAATATGAAGTAACTTTATAGTATTAAGCATTGGTTTATTTTTGATGAAAAATAAAATGAGTTATAGAAACAAATATGAAAGTTCTTTACAGCATATAGAATTCTTCTGTCAATAATATTTTTTCTTTATCAATTGTTTTTGAAATTCACTCTTTGCTCCAGTATTTTAGTTGCTGAAACAATTGCGCAGACATTTACTTAGCTAAACACTTTGGATGATGGAAAAAAATCCATTTGAAATGCAGGTGCACACCTCTGAATCCAAGACCCACATCAACACTCAAAAATACTGTTCACAGAACATGACTTGGTTTTACAGTCCTTGGAAACATAACTTTTACCATATAACCAGAAATAGTTTGCGTGTGAGAAGGTTGGACAGACATTGGAATTCTTAAAGCAATATAATGATTTTTTTACTCCAGATTGTAGAACTTATAGCTCCAGAATTTTTCATTCATTTATTTAAATATTCAGGGTATACAGAAATTTATTTGTTTTATACTGTCTGCTGAGAAATTCTCCTTCCAGTGAGATGATTTTTACTTATTAAGATTATTTATATATTATACTTGCAAAATGATAAATATTATAATGAAAAACCCCACATTTGGTAAGATTCACACTTATCCACGAGTAATTAACACACATAAGACTTAAAAGAAAATAAAACAAGGAGTAAAGAATTACACAATTTTTTGATATTTTGTTTGACACGTCTATGGTGGTGGCATTAACTTTAATCGGTTTTGAAATAGCGTATCTTTATTGAGTGAACATCTCATTTTCAAATTTCTAGGGAAAATGCAGTGGCTTGCCTAGCAGCAAATACTGTATAGTATTTAGGTAAGTTATATTTAGCTTTTGGAGTCTCTAGTTTTTATTATTGCTCTTCAACAATTTTTCTTTATATTTACAAAATATATGAGTCCTGTATGCAATATAATATCTAAGCATAGTGATTTTATAGGGTCAATATATTTCTAATATAGTCACAAGCTTAGGTTTCACAAACTCCCATTTATTTTGTTATTTCAATTTTCTTTGTAAATTTTTTTAAAAATTAAGTCTTTGTAAGTGATGGAGCTTTAGAACTCATATTGAGTGAATGGGCACTAATTGGACTGAAGTACAATTTAGTTGATAATCAACTTTGTTGTCTCCATGTGGTTACAGCACCTGGTTTTATGGAAGCGTCTGTCTTGATGCCTCGGTTCTCATATTTGAGATGTACTTCAGTCTGAATGTTGTATAAAAAGAAGACATTTCTTTTCTCATGTTTTTTTCCCATCTGTTTAGGGCATTCTTGTGGCATCCTCATGCAAGAGAAGTACTATTTCTGTGTCCTCATGTGGTACAAAGTAGTAAGATCAAAGGG
Source organism: Myodes glareolus (assembly GCF_982192425.1). Taxonomy (NCBI): domain Eukaryota; kingdom Metazoa; phylum Chordata; class Mammalia; order Rodentia; family Cricetidae; genus Myodes; species Myodes glareolus. The sequence continues at coordinate 74,861,131 of NC_142030.1, forward strand.
AGGACATCAGTTCTTTCTGTCTGGTTCATTAAAACAGCATGGCCACTGATGAGGCATCAGACCTGATCGTAGTCTGTCATGTTCTGATGAACTACCTTTTAACTATTACATTAGGAAATTCATTTCAGAATGCATTCTGGAGAGAACTCATGAATTTTATGGTAACAGATATCTTAATGGACACAAGACAGGGGAATGGACTGGGCTATTTGCACTGTAAGGCAGTGATGTGGAATTCCCCTCTCTATGCTGGGAATATGTTTTTTATTACCATTTGTTAACAAGGAATCTGCTTTTGACCTATGGCAGGGCAGAATAAAGCCAGGGGGGAAATCTGAACAGAGATAGAGAGAATGTAGGTGGAGTCAGGGAGATGCCATGTAGCTGCCAACTAGAAACTTATTCGTAGGCTACAGTGTCATGGTGTTTCACAAATTAATAGGAATGGGTTAATTTAAGATGTAAGAGTTAGCTAGAAGTATGCCTAAGCTATTGGCCAAACAGTGTTCTAATTAAAGTGGTTTCTGTGTTATTATTCAGGTCTGGGCAGCCAGGAAACAAATGAGCAGTCTCTGCCTACCAGTTCAGAAAGTCTATCAGGCCAAGGACACTTTAAGTGTTTTGATGCAGGAATTTTTAAAAAAGACAGAAGAAAGCCACCCCCCACCCCATCCATTTGGTTTCTTCTTCATGTACTCGGTTGTTCTTAGCTCTACTTACTTTGGCCTGGCAATGGGAAGTGAAACTAGGAATAAAGAAATGGAGCTAGGTCTCTAATTTCTCTGTTAACTTATTCTTTACAAACTAGAGCCATTCTTGAATTTAAACAAGAAATACATCTATTATAGAAAATCCTCTTGTCTGGTCTTAGTATTGTTGGTGAAGACAAAACAAGCAAACAAATTCACAAATGAAACAATCCCTGTGACTTACAGAGCAGGCTGAATCAGAGTGTCCTGCTCGCTTCATACTGTTGCACCACAATAGCTGGGTGGGAAAGATGCCAAGGGATAATGAATGCTTTGAGAAAACAATGAACAGAAATTTATATCCAGCCAAATACTTTTATTATCTTTTTTTAGCTCTCATAATATAGTTTTACTATCGCCTTCTTTCCTTTCCTCCCTCAAACACTCTCATGTCATATACCCCACACTACTCTTTTTTCCAATTCATAATCTTGTAGGCAGAGAATGTTTATTCATTTCCTGGCCACTCAGATTCAAATAATCATACAGAAACTATATTAATTAAACACTGTTTGGCCAATGACTCAGGCATATTTCTAGATAGTATTTATGTCTTGAATTAACATATTTCTAGTAACCTTTGAATTACCACAATATTGTGGCTTACCAGTAAGATTCCTAAGGTTCTGGCATGTCCTTCTCCTATGGTAGCTACATTGCATCTCCCTGACTTTGCTTATTCTCTATATATATCTCTGTTCAGATTTCCTGTTTGGCTGTACTCTGCCAAGCCATTGGCCAAAACAGCCTTATATAGAGAAGGACATCCCATATCGTAATCATTTTTTTCATCAGTTGTTTATATATAGTCTCTCTCTATCTCTCTCTAGTAAGTCTCTATAATTTTACTTGTAATATGTTTTCAGGGCTGATTGTTTGGTATTAGAAAGGTAATGGATACATCTATAATACAATTCCTGCACCTAAGGCTCAGGGATTATTTTGAAAGAGAGAGAAGAAAGATTCAAAGAGTCAGAGGAGCAGTGAGTCTGTCATGACAGTCTGTGCCTAGGAATGTCAGAAACTAAACCCATAAAGTTTCATCAACATGACTGCTCACACATGAGGTAACAAGAATAACAGCAGCCGGGCTGTTGTGGCACATGCCTTTAATCCCAGCACTTGGAAGGCAGAGGCAGGTGAATCTCTGTGAGTTTGAGGTCAGCCTAGTCTACAAGAGCCAGTTCCAGGACAGACTCCAAAGCTACAGAGAAACCCTGTCTCGAAAAACAACAACAACAACAACAACAAAAACAAAAACAAAAAACAAAAACAAAAAAAAGGTATATGGACGGAGAAAAAGGAGAGGAGGCGAAGAGCCCTCATCCCTAAACACTGAACAGGCAATTAAAGAATGCTGAGCATGGAAGAGAGAGTCTTTCCTAAGAAGGAGAAAACATATGAATATAAGTTACATTCTACACGCTATCATATAAAGGAAGATATACTGCCATTAGATAAAAGATGAAAGCATTAAGAAATGGGTATACCTAGCAATTAAGTCAATATCAGTTAAAATAAACACCAAATATCAAGTGCAAAATTAGTTACAAAAACTAATATAACTCAAATTTATATTTTAGTTGCTAACAGTATGTTTCAAAAGGAAAGATTTGAGCAATGAGAAAGGCATGCAGAAGACCATAAGAGGCCTGGTTCCCACATTCATATTTTCATCATCACTTAAAGAAGGTGTCGTAATGTAAAGACATTATTTGAAGATATTTAATATTAAATATCTTCAAAATGCCAAAATGTGCTTTCCCCCCCTCCATTCTGGTTGGACCCATTGAGGCAATTACAAACAGATGGAAGATCACTCTCACTTGAAGGCAGGAGTGCTCTGGTACATTTGTTTGATGATGTAAAGATGTGTTGCTCTTGTTTATGCTGCATTTGTTTAACTCCGTGAAGCTGTGATGCCTTGCCTGTATAAATCACCTGCTGGTCTAATAAAGTGCTGAATGCCCAGTAGGAAGGTAGGAGCAAGGGTAGGCGGGGCTGCCACATAGAGAGTACAAATAGGAGGAGAAATGAGGAAGAGAAGGAACAATGAGAACAAGGAGAGGAGGACATGAGGGTCCAGCTACACAGCCCTCCAGGTACACAGCCAGGTACAGAGTAAGATGCAAAAAAGGTACAGAAGTAAGACAAAGAAAAATCCCAGCAGCCAAAGGTAGTTGGGATAATTCAAGTTAAAGGAAGTGGGCTAGAAACAAGTCAAGCTAAGGCAGGGCATTACGAACTAAGAATAAGTCTTTGTGAGTGATTTATTTGGAAACTGGGTGGTGGGCCCCAAAACAGTCAAAAGGTGAAAAACCTTCTTCATACATTAAAAGAGAGCAGGGAGGACAATGTAGGAGGGTTTGAAAGAAGACAAGTGAAGGGAAAATGACACAACTATACTATACTTTCAAAAATAAAAGAAATAATTGGAAAAATTAGTCTGACTAGCTGAATGGAGATATGGAGATGAAACTAGAAGTTAGGGAACTGTATCTCTTTCTCTCTCTCTCTCTCTGTGTGTGTGTGTGTGTGTGTGTGTGTATGGTGTTTCACTGCTGGGTATCAAGGGTATCAAACCCAGGCCTGAAGCATGTTAGTTGAATGTTTGACCACTGAGCTACTTGCTGTCTTCCAAAGCCTGCTGCTTTTATTACATGCCTTTAGCACTGCTATCATTTGAATTTAAATTTTATAAATGGTCTGCTTTTTATCAAGGTGAAAAGTTCAAAGTAAGTATAGAATGTAAACTTAAAATAACCCAAAGACATAAACTATTGAACTACTCAAAGCAAAAAGCTTTAGAAGGAAACCTAGGAAGAAAGCTTTCTGAAGGAAATGCATATTAATAATCACTGATTTTTATGTCCTACCTATGGATTTGGCAGTTTTTTAATCCATGTGTTTATTTCTTTCATCCTGAGAGAACAAAAAGGATAGACTGCGACCGCATGGGCTCATCTGCACACCCTTTCCTTAGAGCAAAACTATCTAGGCAGAGGTCACACAGCATACACAGAGGGGCCAACCACAGGAGAGAATGCCCGAAGTTACAGAATTGAGAGCAGTAAAGAGACTACGGCCCAACTGCCTCCACTGCTGCAGAGCTAGGAAGCAAAACATTAACCTCCTAAAGCAAGGCAATCTCCATGGTCAGAAGAGAAGACCTTCATTGAGGCATTGTAATATCCCTTTGAAATGTAAATAAGGAACGGAAAGATTAAAGTAATTCAATAACTTTCACTTACAAAATACGGTTACTATTCAATTATCCTTTAACCCACGTTGCTCTTTCCCCAGTCTGCAGGTATGTCGAAGCAGGAAAATGTTCATTTTTCCCATAAGTCCTTGTTTTACTCAATGAAAGCATTCTTTCAATTCTTTATCCTTTGTGGACCACATGCTGTAGGTTCTCTAATCCTGTCACCTTTCTTTTCAAACTATACCCCTATATCCAAAGCTTGTCACCATTTCTTCTTCTACTTCCCTGGAACAAAGGACCACCCTCTCCCTGGATTAATATGCAAATTGTTTCTTTTGCCCCAATGCTATTCCCTTGTCTCACCTAACTAAGTGCAAACAATCCTTTAAAATGTCAAGGTGCTGTATTCCTCTGCTTTAGGGTTCTGTAATTTACTCTGAGGAGTTTCTGAAATTCTTCCCTTTTGCCCTGGAGGAGCTTACATGATTTTGAATTCCATTTCATCTCTTATCTATTCAATGAGGATAGGGCTGGTCTTAATTCTTGACTATACCCTTAGCCTGTGGCTAACATAGACAGAATGCTCTCTTTATGAAATGTATGGATATCAAATATTAGATCCTGAAGACTAGATTAAGTACAAATAATTTATAAATACTTGGTGAAGCAAACAGAGCATTCAGAAATAATATCAAGGAATCCATTATAACTCTGTTCGAAATGAAAAAAGATACTCCCATATTAATTTCATGAAACTGACAATTTAAAATAAAATGATAAGTTTTTATATTTTGAAAGAAAGTCCTGTTATAACTTATGAAATCCTGTACCTAGCATTAAATCTCTTAATTATATATACATGTACAGATATTCATAACTAAAAAAAATCAGTGAAAATTAAATATCACAGGAAAATTTGGGAGTGGGTGTCACAGATTTTTTTAATCAGTTTCCATCTGTGTTATGTTTCTCAACAAACGTTTATGTAAATATAGACCCTTCCATGGAAATTTTTTTAGGCAGAATGATTTAGAAGTAATTCTCCTTGGAATTTTGGGAAATTTACAGCTGTTCTGTCATGTAGTCTGACAGTATCCCTGTTGCCTTTTGTGATAAACGATGTGTTATAGGTTAGGGGGTGTTTGCTTACCTGAGAAATACAATGCCTGCCTCTTTCCCACTCCCTCTGGCTAGCTACTTTCTGGTGAGTTAATGTATATATTTTTAGTGGATTGAGCATAGGTCCAATTTAAGTACAATAATAAATTCATTTTCTTTTTCCTTTATTCTTCTAATATTACAGAAATAAAGTTGTATATTGAATTGCTCTTATTTCATTTTATTTAGAATAAGGAAAACAATGGCCTTGATCTCATCCCTTGACTTGGACAGCTCACTTAATAAAAATGGCGTGTTTTTCTTATAAATGCATTATGTCATCCCCCTCCCAGCTCTCTTTTATTTTATAAATGATAAACTGTTGTTGAGCATGCTGCGTGACATACTGTTCTTTCTTTTCTCAAGGATAAATTACAATCACACTTTTATTCTAGAAGCCATCTTTCTTTTTAATCACCTGAAATGGTTCCTTGTACTTTTGCCAGATACTTTGATGTTTGATATAGTGATGTAATTAACTTGAAAATAAAACCAAATCATTATATGGCTATTGTTTCAGAAAATCTTGGTTTGCTAAAATTGAACTGAAACTTCTATAAAAATGAAGGCGTTTTAAAAACAAAATTGAGGAGTTTAGAAGAAAATGCTGAGCTCTGCCAAGGATCAGATAAAATGTGCAAAGGAAGCTTCTCTAACGTAAAAAGGAGATGAGGAGATTCACACTTTTATTTCTCTTCTGATTATGCTGTAACTGACCTTGAGACAAACCTTTCCCCAACAAATTTTGATTTGGGTTATTCATTTTTATTTATTTTCAAATGATATTATACTTTGAGTTAGAACTTTGAAATGTCTAGTTGTTCTTAAAATATAATTCTTCATATATGTACACAGAGAAAAAAACAAGACCCAAATAACCACTCGGTTAATGAACTGTGAATATCACACTGCCCATTAAAAAGACCAAGCACAAAATAATTTGAGGAATTTAGTAGTTCATAATTTTCCTTCCAGGGCTAAGCATCAATTCTCCTTATTGCAAAGCTTCTAATATGTAGGAGAAAATAGACACACTGTATATCATTTCACGGGCTCATGTGCAAGTTGTATTATATCCTATTAAATTTCAGTACTGTAACTTGATTCTTTTCATTTCTGCCCTGCTTCAACATCTTTAATATAAATACCCAGGTTAACAATCATTCTTCCAGTTCAGTTATCAATGAGGACATTTATTTTCTGGGGTAATAGTCTTTGGAAGCAAAACTTTCTACACCACTCTTATATGGATAAAGAATCCAGGGGTTGTTTGGGTTTCTGCAAGGAATCTACAATCAATTTATGGAGCTTCTTTGACAGAACACTTAGCAGCATGCAGGCTGGGTAATCATCACTATAAAATTTCATCTCAGTCTATAAACTAGGATGACTGAGCATTGCTGCATGTAGTAGCTCTTTCTAATTGGACTTTCTTGGATCTCCAGGCCCCAAGATAATGACATGGAGATTTATTATTAGTTATAAAAGCTTAGTCTTTAGCTTAGACTTGTTACCAACTAGATCTTATGACTTAACCAGTTTCTAATAATCTATGTTCTACCACATGGCTTTTTATTTCTCTTCCATTCTGTCTGTCAGACTTGCTTTGCATCTTGTTGGCATTTAGATCCTACCTGGGAGGCTTTCTTTCTCTGGAAGTACTACCTATCCTCTCACGCCTACCTATTGGCTATTCAGCTCTGTATTAATCCAATCACAGTGATACAACTTGACACAACATGAACAAATATCCCTCAACATCTTCATGCTAAAATTCCTATCCAGATTTCTTCTACATCTTCATTCTGAAATTTACTTACTAGTTATCTCTGAGCACCCTACATCTTTGGATAATTTTGTTTGCCACAAGAGCTACTATTTTGCCAGTAACTCTCACTTTGTCTGCCCTGTTGTGCTACACATTCTCAACCATCTCATTCTCTGCAGGCAGCAACAGCAGCAGTGAAATTACTGCACAGAAGCCCTAGCATGTCCTGTGGCGTCCACACCTCAAGGACCATGCCAACTACTCTCGCGGTGAATCTCTTTTGCTAACACCACATAACTTCCTGTGCACACCTGGAATATAGCCACAGCGTTGCCATGCCCCAAACTTCCAATATGTTTGTTTGATTACTGCTTGACTGTCCTCATTTTTAGCTTTTGTTTATTAGTAGGGTAATTCTCTGCTTTTGAGACTTCACTGATCTAACCTCTTTCGTCTTTTCTACAGTCCTATCTGGTTCTCTTCTTTAATACCTTAGAACTTACCCAGTCTTCTGCCTAACCATCTGAATAAATTAGTCCTTATGTTGTTCTACGTGTTCTACTCATCTGCTTGTTATAACACACAAGTTTCTATCATATTATTTGTATTCTGTGTGACCAGTCTTCAGCATTCCAAGTATTTAGCACTGTTATCAGAGTTTCTGGAAGCCCAAGTTAAGCTGAGAACCTGTCCTCAATATGCCAATTAAAGAGACAGGTAATAGTGAAATGCAGAGAAAGTAGAATTATTTAATAATTATTTAATGTAGTCATATTCTATAGAAGATCAAAGATGTCCATCCAGTCACATCCTCCCCAAGTCCTTTTCCTGGGTCTTGACAGGAGGCTTAGTGTAATCAGATGGTTCATGTCCTGATGGCTCAGTCCCAAACAACCAACTCAGAGACTTAATATGAATTATAAATGTTGGGCAAAAGCTCAGGCTTATTACTAGCTAACTCATGCACTTAAGCTAGCCTATTTCCATCTAGACTTTGCCACATGGCTTGGTACCTCTGTTAGCATGGCACATTCATCTTTTGCCTCATATGTGTCTGACTAACAACTCTTAACGCCATCCTTCTCCTTCCCTTCATCCTTAGTTTGGTCACCCTGCCTGTATGTATTTCATGCCTGGCCACTGACCAAGTAGTGTTTTAGTAAGTCAATTCAAGTGAAAAATCTTTTCAGTATACAGGAGGATTATTCCACAGCATTTGGATTTAAACAGGAAGTTAGAGATATACAGATACTGCATTTTTTCTTGGGAACATTGTTTTAATAATCTAATGGCTGAAGTGAGGAGCACACATGCCTCTCTGTAGAACAACTTTGCTCTTGTTAGTACAATTGGAGTTCTTACATGTTTTATTCTTGTAGCTATATTGTGGATTGTGAATCATTTTTTGCATGCGTGAACAGAAAAATAATTTTATTTAGTCCTTTGTAAATGGTATTATTTTTTCTTTCACTTGCTTAATTGGACTGTCTATGATACCCAATAAAATATTAACAAAATGATATTTCCATCTTTTATAGAAAACAAGAAGTTTTTCGTCATTGAATATAGGCCAGCTATAGGTTTTTCCTAGTTGTCTTATATGAGACTGGGGATGATCCTTTCAGTTGAAGGTTACCAGGAGTTTTTACTGTAAATGATCTTATCTTCTTGAAGGAGACTGCTCATTTGTTTCTCAGCCATCCAGACCTGAGTAATGACAAAGAAACTATATTAATTACAGCACCGTTTGGCCAATAGTTCAGGCATTTTTCTATCTAGCACTTATATCTTAAATTAACCCATTCCTTTTCATCTTTGTATCATCCTGAGACTGTGGCTTACCAGTAAGGTTTTCTGGTGACACTCTCCTTTGGAGGCTACATAGTGTCTCTTTGACTCTGCCTACTCTCAATATATCTCTGTTCAGATTTCCTGTCTGACTTTGCTGTGCTTGGTCATTGGTTCAAACAGCTTATTCATTAACCAATGGTAATAAAACATATTCACAGCATACAGAGAAGAATCCCACATTATTATCTTTTTATTTTTAATATATATTTCAATTTTAATTAGCATGCAAAGTGCAGTTTTGCATATGGAATTTTAATTCATACTAGTTTTGGTTGTCTTCACCACCTCCTCCTAGCTCACACATTCAGTTCTCTCTATTCCCTACCCAGATACAGGTTTCCACTTTAAATCACATGTGTTCTATTTCCATCCAGCTCCACATCCTTAAAGCTTCTGTATTCCTTCTCATGGGCACTCTTCTTGTCTCCTGAGCTCTACCCTTACTCGTGCCTGCATATCACATAAGTAAATATTAAAAAAATAAGTTATGCTTGTGAGAGGGAGCATATAGTATTTGTCTTTCTGAACTTGACTTATGCAGTTCAGTGTAATGTTTTCTGATTTATCTATTTCCTTCAAATGTCATGATTTTGTTTTTCTTTATGGGAAAGTAAAATGGCAGTATTTATATGTATATTTATATTATTTTAGTGTCTTCTATATAAAATGTTTACATTGCAGTTATTATCAATATATAATTACTCTGTTCCTTGCATAATTTTAAATAAATCCATTGCTCTATTTTGAGTGACTTTAAATTGTCTACAATCTACTGTAACGATATTTAGTGTTATATTCACATTTATTTACATGTTCAAAACAGAAAATTTCAAATATTTCTGCATCACTCTGAGGAATATATATATATATATATATATTATATATATTATTAACAACCATTTAAATCAATATTGATTTAAATTTTTAACAAACACCTTTGGATATAGTTAAATATTAATTAAAAATAAATATTTTGCTTCCAAAGTTTAGGTAATATGATTTTTCTTTAGTTCTTAATTATTGAAATATTTCTACCGATGATCTAAACTATGTTTCTGAAAAAGTTGCTAGGAGATACATACCATGTAGAATAAACTTATGACAAAAATGTATATAGTTGATTTAAAGTTTAAAAAAAGAGATTCATGAAGAAATTTGTTAGAAAGGCATGTTTGTATTTCTCTAGGCATCTTACATTATTCTTAGACTCTTAACTGGGACTGAAATCAAGATAAATGAAGCAAGGAGGCCACAGTTATTGATGGGCCATTGAGTGCACACATTTACAAAGACTTTCTCTTCTCAGAGCCTTTTTATAAATCAAAGTTTAGTTTATCATCCCTACGTAAACTCTATTTTATCAAGTCAACGACTATTCATTGCTGAAATCTTTAAACTGGTCAAGCAGACACAAAATGTACGCTTTAAATCTGTTTGACTAACATCATTATATGCATAACAGTCTCCTTTGCTTAGAAAACTGTATGTATCTACATTTATTCAAAAGAACCATTCTTGGATGTGTAATCACAAATAGTTAAGTTTAGCTTTTTCTCAATTGTTTATCAGAACAATTTTTCAAGTGACTTCTTTCAGAAATTTATTTTCATAATTGCTGGTTACAAATTAATTCTCTCTCTTGCTCTCTTTCAGTGCCTTTTTTACCCCATCTTACCTTGAATAAGCTTGTGTAATTTCTTACTTTTAATTGTCAGAAATGTACCATTTATCCAAAAATTTTAACATTCATTTCTAAATTTAAAGTCTGTATAGTAATATCATATATCATATCACAATAAAAATGTACATAGAGAAGAAATTATTGAATAATAAGTAGAGTCAGAAACCTGTGTGTTTTTACATAATCAATATCCCCTAGGTAGGGAAAAAGAATGATATTGAAGAATGGGTATCAAATTATGGTTAGATGATGATACATTCTAATATTTTATAGTATATGATAAATACAATTAAATATTAGGAGACGAGAATTTATAATTTCCCAAGAAAAGGAAATAACAGAAGTTAAATGGGAAGGAAATAACAATTATTTTTATTCATTCATTAAACTGTAGATTCATGTACATTGTGAATGCTATCTTTCCATGGTGTGGTGGTTTGAATGGGTATGGCCTTCACAGACTCATATATTTGTAAATTTGATTCCCAGTTGTTAGAGTGTTTAGGAAGGATTAGGGACGCGACTTCTTGGAGGTGTCACTAGGGATGCACATTGGGATTTCAAAGGTCAAAGCCCGACCCACTCTTCCCTTCTCTCCTCCTGAATCTTGTGAAAAAGATGTAAGTTCTCAGCTATTGCTCCAGCATCATGCATCGCTGTTGCCATGCTCCCAGCTGTGATGATCATGGACTAAACCTCTGAAGACTGTAAATAAGGCTCCAATAAAGGCTTTCCTTTATAAGGTGACTTGTTCATGGTACCTCCTCATAGCAAAAGAACAGTAACTAATAGGCTTGATCAGGACTCTAAACTGTTCAAAAAGGAGAAAATGATCTCAGCACACACATTCATCTCCTTCTACTCCCTGAATGCAGATGTAATGTAGCCAGTTACCATCATTTTGCTGCCATGGTGAACTGTAACCTGGAAATGTGAACCAAAGCAAGCCCTGTTTTCCTTACATTGCTTTCATTGGGGTATTTTGTCACGAAAACAGGAGAAGTGACTAAGACAACTTTTGGCTTAGTCAAAAGCTCCATTTTTCATCCAATTGTAACAATTTATGCTAACTGTAATGGAGTTCCGCAATGAAAGTGCCCACATTCCACATTTCACTATTTTTGAAGCAACTTCTTCTTCTTCTTCTTCTTCTTCTTCTTCTTCTTCTTCTTCTTCTTCTTCTTCTTCTTCTTCTTCTTCTTCTTCTTCTTCTTCTTCTCCTTCTCCTTCTCCTTCTCCTTCTTCTTCTTCTTCTTCTTCTTCGAACTCTGATTCCAAGATAAGACTGTAATTGTTACTGTGTTGCAATAGCAGGAGATTATCTCTAGATGATGTATTAACTGCTGCTACTGAGTGGAAGACCTAGATTCCATCCTAAGAACAGGTTCTTACAGGTTATCTCACCTTTACAGCAATCTTGTTACAGATTGTTAAACAATTTTCTAGAAATATTAATCTAAATTTCTAGTGCACAAACTACATATACAAATAGAATATTTTATTTTGCTAGACATTGAAAATCATATTTATTGCATCTTAGAGTGTTGAAAGAACTTTAAGTTATGCATTCCTTGTTTTTTTGGCTTGGTTGTTTCTTAGTGTAGGATGGTGTCACAGGAGTGATGATCCTTCTTCAGTGCTCTGTGTATGTAGATTATGGGCTCAAGTCATCTGTATTTGTACTTCTAGTGAGTCTCTAGCGATTGTTCTTGGTGCTGAGGGTGCAGATATGAACAAAGTTGAAATTGTCTATGCTGTCGTATCCTCCTGGAGTCGATCTTCTTGGGAAAGAGGGGGAAAGGAAGGTTACAGGCAATGGACAGGCTAAGATAAAATAAACACATAATTGAAATCAGAGGACAGTAATGGGCTGGCTTATTTGACCACTTCTGCCTAATGAGACTTGACTCAGAGTGTCACCTCCGAGTCTGAACATTTCTACCCAGACACAGGGATTGCAGAGACCTCTCTTTTGTTTTCTGTTCCTGTCATGACTGGTGGAGTCCCACAGGCTCTGATCTACTGCCTTTTGTGCTTTAGGCACTAGCAGTGCTGACAAGATGTCTCACCTGAAGCATGCATAATAGATTGATAGATCTAGTAAACCATTATGGTTTTAAGCTACTGAGCCTTCATTTTTGCTTTTTAACAAATAAGCAGTATCATGTTTGTGGCTTTCTAAAAACTACATTCAATAATAATTCAGATTTAAAATTAATTTTCATTAGTTATCAGCTCAAGTTTCTTCTTTTAGTGATTGTTTGTGCCTTGTCTCATTATGTTTTTTAGAGAGACTTGGTGTTTTCTTCTAAAACATAATGATTTATTGATAAAAAAATTCAGCCTTTTCAAATATGTTATTTTATTCAAATTTATTATCTCTCCATTAATTTTTGACCTAATTTTGTCATTTGAAGCTGTATACCTCTCTAATTATTTCTCAGGACATAGTAATTGACCTTTGAATATATATAATTTCATGTGTAAACAGATTCAAAGGCTGAAAGAGGCTGCTTACAATGGGACAAAAATCTACCAAGAACCTTGTGAGAAGAAAGCCTGACATGAAAGGCTAGCTCTCCTGTGAATTGAGAAAAACATTCATTTATTGAAATGGGTTAATTGGAAATCACTCAGCATGAACTCGTTGCCTCAAAGGAATCATTTTTTGTCACTGGAAAGAGCCAAGATATCTGTCTGTTGACGAATGCATTTGCCCTTGAGATAAACCTGTTTTCAGTCAGTAACTCAGTTAAATGTTATTTTCTTATGTGGCTGAGCATTGCTGAACACAACTATAGATATTTATAATTTTTAATGGGATGAATTCTTTCTGTCCCTTTACACTGTTAGCTTTGAGGAGAAGTATTTTTGTTGCAAGGTGTCAAATGTCTTCTATAAAAAAAGACAAAATGGAATTGAGACAGTCATTAAAATCAACATGTATACTAAATCAATACTGTCATGTTAGTTTAAAATGAATAAACATAATAAAAAATTTAAACATATTCACATTATAATTATGCACAAGGTAGCTTAGGGTAGAGAATTTAATATAGATTTTTGCTTTGCCTTATTTTCAGGTTTTGTTTGCTTGCTTCTGCTTTTACTGTGTCATTCATCAATTACTGGGTAAGATTTCCAGCATTTGACCACTGCTGAAAGTACCTGGGCTTCTGCCATTGTGCTTTGGCCCTTCAGACAGGATTACCCAATACCACTTCATGATGTGCTGTTGCTACTTAATATTAAGAAAAGAAAATGAAGATGTCATTAACTATCTGTTGGCCATTTGAAATTCTTCTGTTGAGAATTCTTTCTTCAGTTCAGTACCTTATTTTGTAATTGGGTTATTTGGAATTTTAATGTCTAATTTCTTGAGTTCTTTATATATTTTGGAGATCAGACCTTTGTCTGATGTGGGGCTGGTGAAGATCTTTTCCCTTTCTGTAGGTTGCCTTTTTGTCTTAATTACTGTGTCCTTTGCTTTACAGAAGCTTCTCAGTTTCAGAAGGTCACATTTATTCACTGTTGCTCTTGTCTGTGCTACTGGGGTTATACGTAGGAAGTGGTCTCCTGTGTCCATACATTGCAGGCTACTTCACACTTTCTCTTCTATCAGGTTCAGTGTGGCAGGATTTATATTGAGGTCTTTAATCCCTTTGGACTTGAGTTTTGTGCATGGTGATAGATATGGATCTATTTTCATGCTTGTACAAGTCGACATCCAGTAATACCAGCACCATTTGTTCAAGATGCTTTCTTTCTTCCATTGTATAATTTTAGCTTCTTTGTCAAAAATCGGGTAGGTGTTCATAGGTTTGTTTAACTTCCTTAGCTATCAGGGAAATGCAAATCAAGACAATTTTTAGATATCATCTTACACCTTTCAGAATGGCTAAAATCAAAAACACCAATGATAGCTTATGCTAGAGAGGATGTGGAGTAAGGTGAACACTCATCCATTGCTGATGGGAATGCAAACTTGTGCAACCACTTTGGAAATCAGTGTGGCAGTTTCTCAGAAAATTGGGAGTCAACCTACCTCAGGATCCAGCAACACCACTCTTGGGAATATACCCAAGAGATGCCCAATCATACTACAAAAGCATTTGTTCAACTATGTTCATAGTAGCACTATTTGTAATAGTCAGAACCTGGAAACAACTTAAGTGCCATTCAATGGAAGAATTAGAGTTCTACTCAGCGGTAGAAAACAATGACGTCTTGAATTTTGCATGCAAATGGATGGAAGTAGAAAACACTATCCTGAGAGAGATAACTCAGATCCAAAAATATGAATATAGTATGTACTCACTCATTAGTGGATACTGACCATAAACAAAGAACATTGAGCCTATTATTTGCGATCTTAGAGAAGCTAAGTAATAAGGTAAACTCAAAGAAAAACATATATAGATCCTCCTGGAAATTGGAAGCAAACAAGATTGCCAGGCAAAAGTTGGGAGAATGGGGGTTGGGGTGGGATTGGGGAAATGGGAGATGAGGAGAGAGAGGGGAGAAGGGGAGGGTTGGGGAGAGATTCGAAGAGTGGGATGGAGGAAGGATGGATATGGGAGCAGGGAAAAAGATATCTTAATTGAGGGAGCCATTTTGGCGTTGGCAAGAGGCTTGGCTCTTGAGGGATTTCCAGGAGTCCATGGGAATGAACCCAGCTAGGACCCTGGGCAATGGAGGAGATGGTGCCTGAACTGGCCTTGTCCCATAGTCACACTGATGAATATCTTGAATGTCACCATAGAACTTTGTCCGGCGATGAATGGAGATAAAGAAAGAGACCCACATTGGAGCACTGGACTGATCTGCCAAGGTCCAGTTGAAGAGCTGAAAGAGGGGGAATATGAGCAAGAAAATCAGGATCACAAGGGGTTGGACCACCCACTGAGACAGTCTGCCTAAGCAAATGGGAGCGCAACAACTCCAGATGAACTGGGACTGAAGGAGTATGGGATCAAACTGGACCTTCTGAATGTGGTTGATAATTGAGGCAGACTGGGGGGCCAATGATAATGACACTGGGATTTGTCTCTAGTGCATGGACTGGCTTTTTGGGATCTTGTTCTATTTGGATGCATACCTTTTAAAGTCTGGATGTAAGGGTAGGACTTGGACTTCCCACAGTGCAGGATACCTTGACCTCTCTTAGGAATGGAGAGGGGTTGGTGAAAGGGTGGGAGGGGCAGAAGGAAGTGGGAGGAGGGGAGGAAGTGGAAAATTTGATTGGTATTATTTATAAAGTAAGAAAAAAGAAAAGAAAATATACTATAGAACACATACTCTTCTTCAGATAGGCAAGGAATAAGGGCGTGGCGTGTATTATGCTTTACAAGTGATTAAGAAATCATCAAAAGTGCAAAGTTTAATTTAGAGAATTATTAGTAAACATATCTTGGCCCTGTATGCCTTGTTTTATGGACACTAATCTTTACATTGAAGATAAACAAGGAGAGAAATGAAATAAATGAAACAAAATTGTCGTTCTCCATTTATCACTAGTTACTAAACACTTTCTCCATCCTAGAAGCTATCTTGGGTAGCTGATGATAATATGAACACACACCCAGGTATAACACATTCTTGCTCTTAAGAAGATGAGAGAATTAGTGAGCAAAGTAGCAATATGTTGCCAGATGCAGAGCTGCATTCCTTAGTATATAAGAGGCAGTGTCCTACAAAGAAAATAATGAAAGTGAGGGTGAATAATATGAATTAATACAATTTAAAGCATGCAGTGTGTTTGTGTGCTTACATGCATTTGTGTGCACGTGTGTGTGCATGTGTGTGTCAGTGGGGAGAAGAGGGGCATGGAGAGGGAGATGTAGTGAGTATACATTTTTGTAAGGGTATAAGCAGAAATTATACTTACCTAACCAAATAGTAAAAACATGACTTTTTTCATAAAATAAATATATTTTTTTAAAATATTATTTATTATGTATACAATATTCTGTCTATATGTATGTCTGCAGGCCAGAAGAGGACACCAGACCTCATTACAGATGGTTGTGAGTCACCATATGGTTGCTGGGAATTGAACTCAGGACCTTTGGAAGAGCAGGCAATGCTCTTAACCACTGAGCCATCTCTCCAGCCCAAATAAATATATTCTTTTTAAAACTTATTTATTAATTGTGTATTTCAGGAGATGTGCATAAAAGAAAATTAAAATCTTAACGTGTAGTCAGAAATAGGTGTTGAAATAGATTAACAAAATAGAATCCTGTTTAAGATTTCTAAACATGTGCATGTTGTTACTTGAAAATGCTCTTTTTATCTTCACAGGCTTTTTACCTTTTCTCGCACAAAGGTTGGGTTTATCCATTTTCCACACAGTGTGGTAAACACAAGAGAACCCAGAACGCTAAAGGCCGACTTGAAGCTGTGGTGTGCGAGAACTGACTTAAGAAATCTGTCTACCTGGCTATTTCCTTTAGCCTTTCCATTGCCTTTGTATCTTACCTTTCATTCTATCTTATCATCATTGTGAAATTTGCTCTCAGTTATCACCCTTTCTTATCTCCTCTGTTTGCTGAAAAAGAAAAGTATCTTAAAATCTCTTAAGAGAATATGCACGTGACAGTCTCTATAAGTTACGATAAGCATTGCCCAGGATGAGCCAGGAGATACTACAGAGCATATTCAGACTGTGGGAGACTTATATGAGGGAACACATTCTGTTAATGAATGGTTGCTCGAATGATAAGGACAATGTTGCCCTAGAAATTCATGAAGAATTTGCCTTGCCTTATACCATGCTATTAACAACGACTGGCAGATCTTCCAAGGGACAAACAAGCGTCTCAGATCCAAAACGTATTACCCCCCCCCCCCCAGGATGTTTTTCATGAGTGTAGTGACCTGTTCTGGAATCCATCTGTTGAAATGCATCATACGGCATACAACAGGAAGTCTTAAGAAACGGCTCTCAGTTTAGAGGAAGTTACAAATTTCTTTCTTTCATCTAGAGTTAAGCAATTTTATTTTAAATATTGTATATTTTTAATGTGCAGAGTGACTTCAGCTTAAAGCCTGCATCTTCATAAAGCAAGAATGAATGTATTCCTGGAGGTGGGAGGGTATGCACAACTGCAACGTAGTTAGGACAGGTGCTAGCTGGCTTTCCCATTTTAATGAACTGATAGCAAGAACATATAGAACTCCACTAAATGAAAACATGTTTCTACTATGGAAACTTTGCTGTGTTTTTTAGTGTGCTTTTGTTTTGTAAAAGAAAGTCTTATTGCTGAGATGATTCAGTGGTAAAGAGCCCAAACTACTTAAACAGTGCTCAGCTTAAGCCAAATGCCAGGCACACATCTAGTGATTCAGAACCATCTGGTAAACCTAGCTCCAGAGAACTCAAACTAATCTGAGGTCAGTTGTACTCATGCACAGGCTCTCACACACAAACATATTTTTTTAAAAAAAATTTTAAAAAGAAAAAAATATATTCTTTATTTTGAAGTTAAAATATAATTATCCCATACCTTCCATCATTAGTCTCTTTCAAACTCATGGAATCTTCTTCAAAAATTGTTATCTGTATCTATTTATAAGTGCATATCTATATATGTGTATATATGTACACACACACATGTCCTGAACAGAAGCTGCTGAATTTAAGTACTGTTATTCATATGTATGTTTTCAGAACCAAATATCTGGTATTGGATAACCAATTGATGTACTCTTACTGGATAAGACTATCTCTTTCCCTCTCAACATTCCTCAGTAGTCTAGTAGTTGTAAGCTTTCCCTTATTTGCTTTGCCATGCTCTAGATTGTTCAGGCATGTTTAGGCAGTCATGCTGGTGAGACTTTATGGGTACAGTTTCTAGTGTTGCATGCAGACACAATCTCACAGCCAACTACCTAATCTGGCTCTTAGAATCGTTCCTCCTTCTCTTCTGTAATGTTCTCTGAGTCTTAGGTGAAGGAGTGTTTTGTTTTGTGGATATATCCATTGTGACTAGAATCCACAATTTTGAATTCGATTAGCTGTGGTTTTCTGAAATGGTCCCTTCCTGTTGAAAAGAGAATTTTTTTTGGGGGGGGGCATGAGATCTGTATGATATAAGCAATCTGATTAGGAAAATGGGTAAGGAAGAGCTTTATAGAGAGAGAAAAATAAGATAAATACAAAAGAAGGAGTGTAAAAAACAATAAGAATGTTTGAAAAGTCATAAGAAATCATACTATTTACTATGCACTAAAATCCCTACAATTACACATAATTATATGTATAAATAAACATATATAGTCTAAATGAACTTTTCTCATCTGGGCTGGCAATGGTTCCCTCAAGACTTAAAGACCATCTAATGAAAACTCTAAAACCAGACATGAGAAGGTCTTTTTAAAGTTGTTGGTCAGGAGTATCCAGAAGACTCCCAAAGCATATTGGTATTGCTGTTGGTTATCCCTCAGAGTGAAAGGTAAGTCTTTACTGCAGAAGATGCCCTGTAATTCAGAAACTGAGCACAGAGGCCTTTGAGGAGAACTTGGCCTGAAAACCTCCTCTCAGAGTACTCACTTTCATGACACCAGAAGGCACCATGCAAGGTACTGAATGAATGAAGCAACCAACAGCCATACCAAGACATGACACCTATGAACCAGAACAATGACCAGTATGGTAAGATAATTGTAAAGGTGTAGTAGTGACACACTTACTTTGCAATAAACAACAGAGTATTTCTCACTGGTCTTAAAATCCTCAGCGAGAGGGAAGCCAGATGCAGTACTGGAATCCTAGCTAACCAATCAGTGATCATGAAGTCATGGGTCTTAAAGGAGAGCCTACAACTACAGCTTTACTAACAGCATAATTTGTAGAAATCTAAACATTTGTTGTTGTATCATATACAAGTGAAATACGTTTATAATTTACATGATTTGGCGTTTAAAACGTAAGTACAAAAATATTATAAGAACTTCAATAACATGCTGTGGAATGCTGATAAATAAATGTAAATAGACATATTAATGAATATGAAGTAATTTAGGTCATATTTTCATAAGATGCCTGCTAAGTATTCCACTCTTCTACTTATTGTCAATGAAACATCTTGGATGAGAAAAAAGAAGAAAATAAGTCCTTCTTATGGATTTGTATGTTCTCGTGTAATACAAGCAGTGAGTCCCCAAGCAGCTTCCCAGAAAATGTTCTCTTAAATTTTGCTCTCAATTTTCTTACAGTGTCATTTAGAATGAAATTCTTTGTCTCTTCACACTGCCCCACAGAGTTAACTGAAAAAAAAAACTTTATTCACACTCCTTGAGTTTACCTAACAGTAAAATTAGGTAAATTCTACATCTATAGCTACCCTTGAATTTTACCTAACATTTTAATTCTGGGAAGTACTTTAACTTTCTCACTTGTAACATCTGCAAAAATACCTGTGGGTTTTTTTGGGGGGGATTGTTTGTTTGTATTTTGCTTTTAGCACACGAAACACCTTGCTATATTAAACTTTATTGAGTGAATTCCAATTAATAATAACAGACAACATTCAAAAACCAGAGAGGAATGAATTAAGATAGAAGGAGGAAAAGAAGGGCCCTAGAACTAAAACCTTCAGTGAAGTTTCTTGTTTTCATATGTTCACATATCCATTAAGCTTTTAAAAAATATTTCTTGTGTGCATATGGGCGCTGTATATGTACCTGTGTACATATGTTTGTATGAATGCACTCACCTGTACATGTGTATATATGGAGGTGAAATTGGCTTTGATATTCTCCACAGCCACTCTGCTCTGTAATTTTGAGACAGGGTTTCCTCACTGAATCTGGTGAATTCTTAATATATGTCTATTTCTAGCCCAATCCATGCTGGGATTACAGGTGTGTGAAACCATGCCTGACTAGTGTGCCCCAAATCAGCTCCTTATACTTGGAGAACAGATAGATAATTTACTTGCAGAGTGATGTATTCAACTTTTTGGTCATTTATTACGTTTATATAGTCATATATGTGTTTAAGTTACATTTCAACTTTTAAATATTTTTTGAGAGTATACTTCAATCATTCCCCTTTCTTCCTCTTATCTCTCTCATAGATCCCTCTTTGTTCTTTTTCAAATTAATGGACTCTTTTTCATTAATTGTTACATATACAATAATCATATATGCACACACATTTAATATATACATATGCACTCACACACACACACACACACTCCCAAAACCTAAATACAATTTTTTCAATCCATACAATGTTACTCGTATGTGTGTTTTCAGGGCTGACCATTTATGTGGATGTGCCCTCAACCCTGCATGAAGAAATAAAGGCAAATGGGAAGTGCTGAAAAGTCAGAGAAGAGGACACCTCAAATTTGAACCACTTTCAGCTGGTCTTGATTGTGTATGCCTTTGGTACTAAGAATTTAGGAAATTCATAATCATTTGCTCTTGCAATTCTCAAATTAACTTAGGAAATGGCAGGACTGCCTTAAAATTAGTGACAGGAATCATGTTGACTTTTAAAGTGAAAGAAATGGCATTCTCTTATTAAATGAAATCAGAAATGATAGAATCAAGTACATCTCATGTCCAATTTCTGCCACTGTACTTTTTGAAAGAAAACTATAGAAATTATTTAATGATACTGCAGTCTTACCTTTCTAACTGATACATGTCTAAACTGTCTGCCGCCTTGATTGATACATGTGACCTTTGCTATCTCACCAGCCAATTATGGGGGAGCCAGCCACCACTGTTAGAAGTACATATGTTCTGTACTAGAATGGCATCTGAGCTACCCATTAAAAAGCTTGTAAAGTTCACAGTGTTTCCAGCAAAGCCCCCTTAAGCTCCTCTGTAGGCGGTGCTTTAAGCTGGATCTTTTGGTCCAGAGCAGGGGATGAAATTCTTTAGTTTTTTTCTAAACTTTCTGACTGCTAGTCAGTCAGAATAGAATACAGTATTCTTAAGCTCAAAACACAGAATCCACATTTTAGACTTGATAAAGGGTATTTTAATTATATTTCAAGGAAAATGACATGAATAATATAATGTATGGAAAGAAGGGAATGAATTCTAATTTAGAATTATGATACCTGAAAAAAATAATGATTTGTTTTTTCAATATCTTTATTCTGACACTCTGATATAGTCTAAGACAAATGGAAAATATACACTTCTAAATTCACGTATCAATATATCTTTCCATATGTTGAACTATGTACTAAGTGGTATAAAAATAAGAAAAGCCTTAAAAGGAACAAGTGATAAACTTATGCCTTCCTTATATCTTTGCGAGTGATTGCCATGCTTCAAATCTCCCTTAGTTAGAGACACAGGGGTATAAAGGACTATGACTATGGACTAAGTCCATTGACTATGGACTCCCAAACTATGAATTGGGTGAGGAAGTGCCCTTTACTGCACAAAAATGGAAGGTTAAAAACAAAAGTCACAACAGCAACAAAAGAATAACACCTTCTATTTACTTAAATTAACGTATGCCTCCTCACATTTTCTTTTCAATAATCTTGTTTTCTTGTAACATTTTAAGTACCGTTTATTTTCACTCTTGCATTTTCTGAAATTCTCTGCTTTGTTCTATAACAAATGAATTCATTCATATTATGCTGATCTCAACCCTGGCTGATGCTAATGTTTAAGTATATCCATACCTTTGGAGGAACGTTAAGGCATTAATTTAAGGAAGAGAGATAACCAGGTAACTAACTCTTGAAGCCAGCCTTTACAGCATAGTTCTGGGTACATGACTCAGCTCCTATCACAGTGTCTTTGCGGAAGCAATTCTAAAGGCCTAAACAGAGGTCAACTGAGGACTACTCTCAGCTTATAAATCAATCTTGCAAGTCAGGGGTTTTTGGACTTAGTTTTCTGTAGCTAAACAAAATTTGGCCCCAAAGTCACTCTTTTCTCTCAGGAAACACTCCGCTTCAATATTTTCTAAAGTTATCAGACTGATGAGAGAATTCTTAATTTTGTCCGTTATGGATCCCCATGATAAAGGATTCAATTTAATCTTGCCTTAAGGACAGAGCTGTTTGTTTAACTCTTTTTTCTCAAATGGGGGAAATTAAAATTTCAATCTCCAAGCAAAACCAAATTAGCAGGAATATGTCCCCAAATTCCATCACTTATTCACCCTGATGGCTCCCTGAGAATGGAGGCACTTGTCTTCTGAGTCATCCAGTGACTTCCCTTTTGTATTGTAAATTCAAATAACTCTGCAAAGGGATGCTGCCTTTGCTTCCTCTAGTAATGGATAATTGAGCTCAATATTATTTTATCACCAGCCCCTGCGATTTCCAAATGGCCTTAACAGGTTGCACTGTATAATGTTGAGCCAGAAACCGTTCTTTTTGAAAATTAGCATGTTCAATCAAAATCCAACCAGCTTTTCTTTTCAAAGCATCTGTTGTCATTTCAAATTCATGAATCACTTTAGCACTGTCTACGACGTCAACTGGCTTTTGAGCTATCAATTCCTAGTATGTAGCAATGTGTTCTATTGAATGTTAGTAAAAGACAGTCTCAGGCTTTGATGTCTTAGCAGAGTGTTTTGATTAATCTACCTTCCAGAATCAATTTTGTTCTGTGCTTCTGGGTTAGAGTCAGCAACATCCTGTTTTATAAATTAGGGGGATATTGTTTAGAAAGAAACCAGTACTACAGTTATTCTGTCTCCCAAAGGGAAAAAAAATGTAACCTTTAGATAAGAATTAAGAGATAACAGGTAGAACCAGGCATGGTGTTTGTTCTTAATGTGAGCACTAGAGGCAGAGGCAGACAGAATCTGTGAGTACAAGACCCTCCCTCCTGGTCTGCATATTGAGTTCCAGGGTAGCAGAGCTATAAAAGAAGGCTCTGTCTCAATTATCTCCCCCCCTCAAAAAAAGTGAGAAAATAGACAAAAGTTCAATATCTAGTTAAAACTATTTGATTCAAAAGATACAATTTCTGCAGTCAAAGATCAAAGGCAGAAAATTTTTCATATGCAAATTGTCAGTTAAGAAAATAATAATAATCAAATTATAAAATAGTTTCTCTTTTTGATAATTTAATTTATAAAGGATTGCTTACTTCGGAAACAGGACTCCTTGCCGTATGAATCAATGCTCCTATCTAGCTCTGTCGCTCGGGGATTTGATTCTCACTCAATAGAATTACAGACAGCCTTGGACTTTATATTTTAAGCTATGCAACCCCAGAAACTGTATTTCAGATTATGATGCAAATTAATCCAAGCATTTCAATTTGAGCAACATTTATGTATGTTTTAATGATGAACCTTTTTCATACATAGTTAGCTGGTTAATTTACTTAGTTCATTAACCATAGTCATAAACCTGCCATTATTTCTCCCTAATCTTTTAATGTTTATTAGTTTTCCTATGCATATTTCTCTAACAGAGTGTTAGAAGAGTGGCAAGAATTCAAAACTTAAACACACACAAAAGTTTAAATAGTTTACATGGAGTGGAGAAGATATATGACTTTAAAACCTACCCAGCCGCCCATGGCTGCAGAGGTCAAAGAAACTAGAGAAGTGAAGGAACAGCCTGCTTCAATTTTAGGTTTAAAAGACATCTTATAGGAAATACCAACTAGGTTCATCCTGTTTATAATTAAATCTATGTCTCAGCATTGGACTATGTCCCACCTGTAGCCTTAAATACATACAAATGGTTCTATACTGCTTGTGCCAGTAAGGACAATCATGTCTTTGTTTCAAACATTAGTTAACCATCTTGCAATTCTATCTTTGTCTTAAAAGGGTTGCTTTATCTACTTTGTTATAACTACCATTGTTATGACCGCCTTCAATCAAATCTTTGTTTCAGGAGGTCATTATGGCTAACTTGTATGCTTATGTTCTGTTCTTGTAATTCTACCCCTCTTGGCCTCCAAATCCCCTATCTGGAAACCTGCCTTCCTAACCTATAAAAATCTTGTCTTCCACATATTCTTGAACCCTACTTTTGGGGGTGGCAGCTCATGTACACAAATAAATATGCTTGCTTAATTAATAACTTATTTTAATTAACTTGGTTAGGATGATTTGGGTCAGTGGTCTTTCTCTGCCCGTCTTGGTGATTAACAATGAGATCCTGTTACTGCCATTTTCCAAAACCATCATAATTTCTACCTGTATTTCGAAGTACCCATCCTCATACCTATAGATAACTGTAACTCTCACTCCTCATCCATGAAGCTTCTTTTTTGCAACAGATATAGGCTATTACAGAGACACAGGGCTAGTCAAAATACAGAAAATAAATAGCTGTGAGTTATTGAATGTCCAGCTTCAATTCATATGTACATTGTCAACATAGCCCTACTACATCTAAGGTAGGAAACTTGCGTGGAGAGGGAGAAGAAAGTCTGTGAGAGTCAGAGTCCTGGGACATCAACCCTGAAGTAGTGTCTTCTAGACATACTTCACATTGATGAAATTTCAATACCATGTTTGAACAAACAAGATCTACATAATGCTCACAAACCAGGTAACATTCAAATATGAATGACAGCAATTTTACAAATTACTTTTGATACTGAGGGAAGCTGGAGGCCAGCAGGTGCTTTGGTTTTCTAATAGGCAGCACAGGAAGCCATTTGTTCTTCTTTCCAGTGGTATGGAAAATAGCTCATTTTTGGCAGATGGGAACTGACTTCACAAATTCCTGAGGAGTGCTTGTTTTTGTCTAACTGTCAGTATTTGGGGAAATGGAGTTTCCTTTTGACCTATTTCCATTTGCTTTTTTTTTTTTGTCAGAAAATGGTATTACAACCCTAATTTTAACTCATATGGTTCACATGCATGACTAGTTTGTTCAGACAAAAATACCAAATTTTCATTCATTCTTTCCTTTTAATTTCTGGTACTCAAAACTGGACCAACAGCTTCAGCCTTACCCAACAAACAATGAACCCTGACCATTACACTAAACACCTATTCCCAAAGATTTTTATTCTTAATATCATTTGAATTGGCTTTAGTTCTAACTCAGTGACTTAGTTATTATTGAATACTTTAAGAACTCGTACCTGAAATAATCATCCCAAACAAAACGAAATAAACAACAGAATTAGCTGTATGTCTAATAAAGATTTTTCACTTGTAATATTAATAATGATAAATGTTATGTTTCCAATTTTAATCTTTAATTGTGCATGATTTGTCTTTGATTAATTAATTCCTTTATTTTAAAATAATTATGTCATACTAGCAGTGAAAGTTCACTAAGAGAAAACTATTTCCACTGTTCAAAAGAATGAAATATCTGACCTGGGTGGTTATCTAACATTTCAGTTACGCAAGTATAGGATCTGTCTAGGGCCCGCCCCTAGGAAGATGAGATGACCTAGGGAGGCAGATTTATCACAGACCATGCTAAAAAGATAGGAGGAATAATTAACCCTTAAGTGAGGCAATGTGTATTCCTTTCCAGAAACCCACCCCTTGAGTGGTCCCTCCAGATTCATCAATAGTTTGGGTTTTCCCACCTTTATGATCCTCACACAGAGAGCTGTAAGTTTTCTCCTTCTTCTCTTCTGTCTATTTCTTTCAGATGCTGTCCAGAGCTTAAGTTTACTTTCTCTTGTACTTTGGCCATTTTTACTTTTTCTTTAAAGTGCTCTTCCCAACAAGATTTGCTATGTGGTTAATCTCATATATAATAAATTCAATTGACCCAGCTTTTTCTTTTTCTTTGTCTCCTTCTTCTGGGCAGCTGGTTGCCCTATGAACTTTCTTTGAAATGTCAATAAAATAGTCCTAGAGATTCCACTGAGTCCTTTCTTAAATTGTTTTATTAATGAAACTAAGAACACTAAACATAACCCAAGAGGGCACCTGGACTCCATCCTTTCAATTATATTCTTCTGTGGTCTAGTTAGCCTATATTTTTCAAAGTGGTCTTAAGTAGTAATCTCTCCAAATTCTTGGAAAAAAGGAAGGAATCATGCCCATTGCTATTTAGTTTTGATAAACATTAAGTGAAGCTTGGAGCTAGAGATTTTTCAAACTATATTTGCACCCACGACCCTTGGTTCATCAGAAAACTTATTAACTCTTTTTTTTTCTTTTAAAACTTTCCAATTTAGTTACATATTAACTTAAGTCTTTAGATTTTAATGATGATGTTGATTGAGTGAAGCTTGGATTTAAGACCTTTTAGAAAGATTGGTGAGATAAATTGAACACAGAAAACCCATTGTGAGCTACTGTTTAATACATATTTTATTTCCACTTTAGATATATTTTAATATTCAGTCCTTAAAATTTATTTATTTTTTTAGAGTAAATTTTATTAAATTATAAAAGTTTCCATATCCACCCCTCTTCCCAACACCCTCCCACTCCCCCCACTCCCTCTCCTCCTCCCTCTTCGTCCCTTAGGGCAGTCAGGGTTTCCTGCCCTGTGGGAAGTTCAAGTTCCTCCCCCATCCCTCCAGGTCCAGGCAGGTGAGTATCCAAACAGACTGGATCCCCAAAATCCAGTATATGCAGAGGAAACAAGTCCCAGTATCATAGTCAATGGCTTTTCAGAAAGACTCTGGGCCAGCCACATTCAGAGAATCCGGCCAAATCCCGAGAATCTGGTTAGATCACGTCCTCGTTCAGAGACCAGTTCCTAAGCAGAACCTCAGGAGCTCAGACAATAAGAGAAGCAATGAATAAATGGGACCTCCTGAAACTGAGAAGCTTCTGTAAAGCAAAGGACACTGTCAGTAAGACGAAAAGGCTACCTTCCGACTGGGAGAAGATCTTCACAAATCCCTCATCAGACAAAGGTCTGATCTCCAAAATATACAAAGAACTCAAGAAACTAGACACTAAAACTCTAACTAACCCAATTAAAAAATGGGGTACTGAACTGAACAGAAAATTCACATCAGATGAACTCCGAATGGCCAAAAGGCACTTAAGGTCATGCTCAACCTCCTTAGCGATCAGGGAAATGCAAATCAAAACCACTTTGAGATACCATCTTACACCTGTCAGAATAGCTAAAGTCAAAAACACCAATGATAGCCTATGCTGGAGAGGATGTGGAATGAGGGGAACTCTCATCCATTGTTGGTGGGAATGCAAACTCGTGCAGCCACTGTGGAAATCAGTGTGGCGGTTTCTCAGGAAACTGGGAGTCAACGTCCCTCAGGACCCAGCAATTCCACTCTTGGGTATATACCCTAGAAATTCCCTAACATACTACAAAAGCATTTGTTCTACTATGTTCATAGCAGCACTATTTGTAATAGCCAGAACCTGGAAACAGCCTAGGTGCCCCTCAATAGAAGAATGGTTAAAAAAGGTGTGGAACATATACACATTAGAGTTTTACTCAGCGGTTAAAAACAATGACATCTTGAATTTTGCATGCAAATGGATGGAAATAGAAAACGCTTTACTGAGTGAGGTAAGCCAGACCCAAAAAGAGGAACACGGTATGTATTCACTCTCAAGTGGATTCTAACCATAATTAAAGGTCTTTGAGCCTATTATTCGTGATCCGAGAGAAGCTAAATAAGAAGATAAACCTGATGAAGATTATTCCGCTACCCGCCAGGAGGTAGGAAATAGACAAGAGTCCCAGGTAACCTCGGGTGCATGGGGGGGTTGGTGGGAGGGTTGTTGGAAGGGGAGAGGGTTAGAGAGAAGGGAGTAGGGGAGGAATGGGGAAAGCTCGGTGGCCTGGGAGGGGGAGAGTGAGGAAGGATGAATATGGGATCAGTCCTTAAAATTTAAAGTAACATCTTAGCCCTTTAGTTCCAGTCCATAATTGTCCATTGAAAGTTACTATTTTAAAAAGTTTTGTGTGTTTTTGCGGAAAACTAAGTATAAGTTGTTTTCTTCTCGTGTCCCTATTTTCCTGAATGTTCCCCGTATTTATTAGGATTGTGAAGAGGAAAATAAAATCTGAGAACTACAAAAAGGCATTTATTGCAATCTCTTTCTAGACTCTGTCTATTCCCCAGAGTAAGCAACACCTATATTGGAAAATCAATTCCTATTCTTACAGAGATAATTTAAAATAGGTGTTTTTAAACTCTCAGCCTGAAATAAATTAAGCCTTTAAGAAACCAAGCTATAGCCTAATAAGGACTTGTAAGGATATTTTTTTTAATAAAAGAATGTGTAAAACACACAGGTTTTGTGTTTTCTCTTGCCATTATGTCCCATCCAATTAACATGGAAATAAAATAGTTGAAAATGAGGATTTCTGAGTCAAAATGAAGACAAATTTTAATTTAAAAATAGACTTAAGTTGGCTTTAAAATATCAATAAACAACAGACTTTGCTCAAGTATAGGATGTTGGTCTATCTTGCATCTATTTAGAAAGTAGAGAATTAAGTGCTCAGTTACAGGTGACTTTAAATTCAAACGTACCCCCTCCCTTCGTGGTGTGGGCTCTGGAGAGTTGCTAATTCTGTCCATTTTATGCTGTGGGAATGCTGTCCTGGCCCCAAGGGGCATGGGAGCATTGAGGGTTGTGGAGGGATGGGGAGGGCCTCAGTGGAGACAGGGGCTGACCAAATTAGCTACCACCCAGATCCAGATGCAGGTCCCTGAGTTGGCCCATCCAGATCCTATCCCATCTATGAGTTGATGGAGCATGTGAAGGGGCCAGTCCTATAAAAGCATAGCACAGGATTTCCCTGACTCTGGGCAACAGTAGGATATCTGAGCAGCGTCTTTATGAGGGACCAGTTATCGGTGGTGTAGCATAAGCGAGAGGCCTTGAACAAGACCAAGGAGGCTTCCTTGAACCAGACCAAGGAGACCTCGTTGCAGTGAAAGCTATTTGGACAAAAGGGTATTCTGTGTGACACACCACAACACCCAAAGCCGCCAAGACAAAGTCGTATGTCATATGTGAAGGAAAGGCTGTGATCGACAGAGGAACAGCAGGCCATTGCCCAGATATGTCAGCCAGATGCGGGTCTTTGCTTGTTTGTTTATTTTCTTTTTTAATCTTAATTTTTATTTTTTAATTTTCCATTGAATGGTAGGTTACAAAGGTGATCGTAGAAAGAATGAGAAGTGAATGGGTTTGGGGTACATGGTTTGAAATTCTCAAAGAATCAATAAAAAAAAACATTAAAAAAATAAATCCAAATGCTTGTGAATGTTCACGTCTGACCAGTATGCATTCTGTTCTTTCTTCGAAGACAACTAACTAGGAACACTTCTCATTTTAAACTGATCTTTGTTATACCTACTCCCATTAAAGTTGGTTGGAAGCATCACCTCAGCTCCTAAAGTCCTTATCCAAGGAGTCTTGGATGCTTGGTTGGAAGTATCACCCCAGCCTCTGACATCCATGTCTCAGGGGAGTCTGGAATGTTTGGGTGGAACTTTCTATTCCAGGCCCCCTCCTTTGGGAATTGCCTCGGTCGGGACTCCACAACCTCTTAGAAAGTCCACCAAATGGTGCAGAGAGGGTCAAGACCATTCCCACAGGCTATTTAAACTGCTCCCCAGAGAATGAACACATGGTCTTTCTGGTTCTCCTTTTCCCTCTCTGTAGTTTTTCCTGTCTTCCTTTCCATCTTCTCTCTGGGGGACTGAAGCTCCACCCCCACCCCCATGCATGAGTGCTGGCATTCATTAAACCTGGGCTTTTTCTAATTCGGTTTGATTTGGTCTGATTTGGATTATTGTGTTGGTGAAGAGGTTTGTTGGGCCGCAAAAACTTTACAAAAATTCTCTCTTAAACCTTCCTCATGGACAATTTCATTTGCCTTTGAACTGTCTACATAACACCTTGCTGTTAAAAGTAAGAATGGGATATATTCAACATATCTGTAGTTACTCAGTGTTAGCATTTAGGCATTTACACTGCCCTACTCTCTGGACCTAGTAGGGCACTTCAGCAGCAGCAGCCAAGATGTGACACTGTAGCTACTACAGCCACTAAGTATAACACTCTTCCAACGGGCATTCCCTGTATTCCCTTACAAAAGGCAAGCTCTTCTTGCCCCCCTCTCTCTCATTCTGCTCTAACACAGAGGCTGCCTCTGCGTCTCTCCCCAGCAAACCTCCAAAGGTGAGCTCTGCTGCATGGTGTGACTTTGTAGTGCCCTGCCCTTGGCCTCAACCTGCCAAGGTTGCCTTCTTCCGCTAAACTATTACACTCAGTCCTACTCAGAACCTACATTGGCTCTCTGAGTCTGACAAGAAAACCACTTACAAATACAGCTGTGGTGGACTCAGTTTTATTTGCTTTGAAAGTAAATGACATTCAAAGTCAGAGTAAGTCAAAGATATCCTCCTTCCATTTCAGAAATCATGTATAATATACACATTCATTTGGAACTTCTACTTTTTCTTCAGAGTAAAACACAATCATCATAAAGAATTACAAATTAGTCATGCTGTAAATACTATACAAGATATTGTCAAGTTAGGTGTCTGAACTACTTTCCTGAAAGTGGCTGTCCTTAGGCTAGAGGTGGAAAGTACAAGAAATGGTGTGCTTGTGTGTGTGTGTGTGTGTGCATGTGTGTGTGTGTGTGTGTGACTGTTATTTTGGAAAGGGTACCAATAACAAAGGGTGGTTGAGAGAATATTTCAATCATGCTACATTTTATTACTTCATAACTTAGTGTAGAGCTTGCACTGGGTATTTTATTCACTTCTCGGTTATTATGAAACTGCCATTTCAAAGTGTCCTATCTAAAAAATAATAATGTTTGCCAACTGACTTGGTTAGCACCTGTCACTGACTTGCTGTGCAGAGAAATGGTTTTAATAAAACTTTCACAGGCAGAGGAGAAGCACCTTGCCTTTGTCCAGTGAGGGATGGTGGCATTTTAGTTCACCGGCACAGTGAGCTTGTCTCCATTTAGCATGCAGTGTCCTCGAACGAATAATTGAGTTAGCTCACTACAGCAAGCTGTTTCTGCCATCTTTTGGGAGTTTAAACCCGTGGTGTAAAACCTAAAGTTAATTTTTGGTTCAGATACGATTTCTTATTTCTTGATTTCAGCTCACTTGCCAAATGAAAAAGAAATTTCCTTCAATATTGCTGTAAAATTTGTAACATGGGTGGGTGAATGACACTTTTAGATTTTACTTAAATAGCCCTGGAACTTCACACATTAAAGAAGCAAGTTCATCTTTTCCAAAGACAGGACCAGTCATTGGAAATTGGAGTAGAGAAGTAAGAGATCATCAAGAATGGAGAAAGTAATATAGTAATAAAAGGAATGGCCCATCCTTGTCTACTGTTTATTGCTGTTGTACTGAGTAATGAATGTATCAGTTCGATCAGAAGTGCTTACAAATGTTCAATATCTTCACTTCTCACACTGAATTGGAACAAATGTTCTAAAGTTTCAGCTGGCAGACGATGAGATATAGGAAGTGAAGGTTAGTGGCTGATGATGTCACTTTTTCTTCCCATAATTGCTTTCCTCTTGGCCTGTCATTTGATAAGGTTTGTTTCTTCATTTTCTTTGTATTTCATATAACTTTTGAAAATATGTTTAAGAGGAGTGATATTGGTGTAGGAAGTCCTTCTGTATTTCTGTTGCTTTCATTGGTTAAATAAAGAAGCTGCCTTGGCTTTTTGATAGGGAGAAAATTAGATAGGCGGGAAGACAGAACTGAATGCTGGGAGGAAGAAAACATGGTCAGAGACAGCCGCAATAAAGCCAATCACCAGGTCAGACATGCTAAATCTTTCCTGGTAAGCCACGACCTTGTGATAAAAGACAGGTTATTAGAAATGGGTTAAATCAAGATATGAGTTAGCCAATAAGAGACTAGAGCTAATGGGCTAGGCAGTGTTTAAATGAATACAGTTTCTATGTAATTAGTTTGGGGGTTAAGCTAGCCGGGTGGCGGGATGCAGCCCGCTGTTCTCCTTACTACATGGTGTGATCATGAGACAGAAACTGGCTACAAGAACAATACGGTGTATTTTCTTTTCTCCCTAAATTTAGCATTTTCCTTCCCCAATAGGTAATATAGCATACTATTATTTTACTTGGGGATTAATTTATTCTAAAACTATTTTACATTGTCACTTGTATGCTTCAGCCTTTAAATTATTGTTTAAGGTGAGGCAAATTACTTTTTATTTTATGTTTGTGCATGTTTGAGAATATGTACCATATGCATACAGGAGCCCATGGACATCAAAAGAAGTAGTAAATCCCCCTTTACCAGAGTTCCAGAGGCATGTGAACTGCCATTTAGGCATTAGGAACCAAACCCAGGTCCTCTGCAAAAAGAGTAAATGTTCTAAACTAATGATCCATCTCTACTAACTCAAGGGAAATCTATTTACTGATGGTTTATAATAGCATTTTCAATCCTGTTGGCATTCTAGAACTATCAAGGACTCAGTGGACAATCTACTATGTATATGGGACTGTTTGTGGTGTTTACAAATGATGACTTGGTGTGAGCCATATGGGTCAGTGGATAAAGACTCTTGCTGCCAAGCCTGATGGTCTTGCTTCAATTTTCAGGACTTATGTGGTTAAAGAAGATTGTCTCCAGAAAGTTTTCCTCTAACCTCCATACATGTACTATAGCAGCCACTCCTGGCCGATGATAAAAATGAGTCATTGTGACATTTTTTTAAAAGAATGGTGACTACATTGACAAAATGCAAAATATAAATTTTTGATTGACTTCTTGTTATCTTTGACAGGTTAAACTTTGTTTTGTTTCTGACAAAACATTCATAAGAATGAAATACTATTTCAATACTAATACTAATACTAATACTAATACTAATACTAATACTAATGAAATACTATTTCATTCATAAGAATGAAATAGTAATGATAATAGCCTAAAGCTATCGGCTTTTTAATAAAAATGATTTAATGAAAGTCATGAAATACATGAAAATACTTAGAAGAGGGTTTGATGTTAGTTTACTACTCCTGTTAGAATATATATTTTTACACATTTAGTGGCCTTAGAAACACAAATAAATTGCCTTATTGTTTTTTATCAGAAGGTGAAATTGTCTCACCAAAAATACATAAATAAATAAATAAAGCACAGTGGTACTGAATTATCTGCTAGATGCTCACAGGAAAATCTGTTTCCTTGTCGTTTCCAGCTGAGGTGGTGGACTCATCCATTTTCATCTCTTAAGTAAGCAAAGGCTTATCTGGTCTATACATCCCTTAGTCCCTGTTTTCCTCCACTATACTATCATGATTAAACAGGGCCCACCTAGATCACCCAGGATAATCTCCTAGCTCTAAGCCTAGATGACTGACATCAATCCAGATTTACCAAGTCACGCCTGCTAGAGAATCGGACTTGGGCATTTTGGATGGTGCAATTATTCTGATATCTGATAAGATTGAAAAAGAATGTAACTACCGTCGAACGATTTTTTTGAATAAGCATTTGTGATTTATTTTTCTGTGTTGGCCCATAGATTTAATGAATGCAAGAAACAACATATAATCATTTCCAGAAATAGAATGCATACATTAGAAAAGTGGTTTTATGTATTCGACTGACTAGTAAAGAACCACTGAGATTTTTACTACTCTTAGAGAGAACCTTTGCTCTCTTCATTGCAAAATTGCTAGATATAACTGTTTTCTGTTCAGTTTTCACCACTACAACTTGTAGGAAGCTAATAAGGATTATTGATTTCCATCAAATACTATATGCCTGTTTGCATTGTTAAATTCTAAAATCAAAATGGTTACTTAAAGGGAAGATAGGAAAATAACAGCGTCTAACATTTCCTATATCATGTCACATGCTCTTCTGCCGATTTTAGAGTCACCAAAAGCCACGATTCAAAAGTGCTTGTTTTTATTTTATAGACAAAAAATCTGAGACTTAGATTGAGGACATTATTGGAATTTACATAGCTAGTGGGAGGGGAGCTCCTACAGTGACTAGAGAAATGAAAGTAGTGACTGGTTTGTCTTTTTCATTCAGAAGTCCTGCTGTTCTTTTTATATTTTATTGTTTCCGGTAAACATCAGCTTATTTTGATTTCCCATCTGTGTCTTCACATCTGTCATCAGGCATTGCTTACTTACCGTATAATGTGGAACATTTAAAATGGAAGCACATGAAGTATACTACAATACTATGGACAGTTGTGACATCATTTCCTAATGTCCCATTAAAGTCAGCAGAAAGTACAATTTTAAAATCACATAATGTTTTCCACTCAGTAGCTGGCATATTTATAATTTTCAGTCAATGCATGTTTTCAATTTCACACCATGTGATTCTGAACTAACAATTTGAGGCCAGTGATATTTGTCTTTGTCTCCCTCTTAATGAACTAAATGTTTCCAAAAAACATTTAGTAATATAATTGCACTCCTTGGAAAGATAAAGCCATTTCCTCTGCCGATAATATTCTCAATATCCTAAAGAGATTAGAATCAGTTGGGGGTGACTCACAAGAGTGATTAAGATCAGTTTGATCAATCTTAGCAATTGGTTCTCATCAACACAAAATTCTGCTTATGAGTCTTTTCCCTTTTATATCTGCTTTCTTTATCTTATTCATGTTGACTAATCACCATTTTCTAATATTTCAAGAAAATAGATTATGAGCAACTCAAGGATAATTCTTGCATTTCATAGTTCTGCTCCACAGGGAGCACAGAGACTTCATTTCTTTTTGGGGTAAGCATGTAGCAGCTGTATCTTAAACATTTTAGCCAGATCTATTTACTTCCTTCTGTTCATAAAGCCTCTTGTTTTATGACAAATGCTTTCAAATTTTAAATTACAGTGTAGTAGTAACCCAAAGATTCAAAGATTTTTCTGCTTGCTGAGTTTCTTTCTATTCCCCATGCCTTACCAGCTCTCTTGTTGAATATCCAATGCATACATAGTTCCTAGAAATGGAAATTATCCCTTTTATGCCTTGAAGTTTTGGTAAGAAAATTACATTGGAGAAAAGTTTCAAGTTACTGTGTACATAATTTGCAGGCAAATCAACAAAAAATTTTAAATGGTACAGGGAACAAAAGCAGTACACACAAAAATAAGTCTTAGAAATGGGAGATTGCCTTATCGTTGTTTGAACTAGTGTTTCGTCATTATACAGTAGCTCTTAGAGAACTCAGTCAGACAGATATATCTGACTTATTCATAGTTCCAGTCTATGAGAGTTCATTTTAGAAACACTGCATAATTGACTTAAATTGTGATGACAAGAATAATATGTTCTCTTTGATTGTAATTTTTAGCATTTCCTCATTAAGCTCATTACATGGGAAAGTAATGATGTAAAATATTATTTTACAGAAAAGTAGAGTACCATTACTAATGTTGGTAAGCATGAGAATTTTCTCTGGAAGAGGATTTTCATAGAAAAAGAAGACAGAAGTAAGAATTGAATATTGTAAACATGGTAAATGGTGTTTAAGCTTTGTGACCAGAAGAATGTATGCATTTAAGTTCATTAATGAGGCTTTTGCATTCTGAAATCAAACAAATTATCTTAATATTTCATATTTATTGTTTATTATATTCTCTATCCTTAATTAGGCATAAAATTTCATTTCTTAGCCCTTTGATCATCTTAGTGATTGGTTACTGTAGAATCACTATCATATAGGGTATTTACCAAAAGTTACATGCTAATTAAGTGAGATAGTCCATATGGAAGACCACCTAATGAAGTCTATGTAATTTGAGACTTGCAGGGAGATAATTATATAAAGAAATGTGTTAGTCAAATGACGAGAAAAGATATTTTTCTCTAGCTTCATATTTCTTAGAGACACCTCTGCCACTTCTCATGTGGTTTAGCTGGACATCAAAGTTTCAGTCAATATCTCCACAGCTAAAACATGTTGAGATGAATATTTCCCAAGTTGAAGTCTAACCTTTTCTTGCTATAACAAGAATATGAAAAGTCTTTCAAATCCTTCTCTTGTATTAGTCTTCACTATATTCTCAAAAAGAGCTTGTTCTTTTCTAATGAAAGACAGAAAGGGAGTGGATCTGAATAGATGGGGTGGTAGGGGAGAACTGGAGGATTAGAGGGAGGAGAAACTATAATTGGGATGTATTGCATGGGAAAAAGAAACTATTTTTAATGAAAAGAAGAGGAAAGAAGTGAGGTCACAGGGCAAGTGTCATAGTTAACTTCATCTATCAAAACTGACACAATCAAGAGTCACTTGGGAGGAGAGAAATTCAACCGATGAAGTGTCTTGATGAGACAGTCTTATGGCCTTGTCTGTCAGACATTTTATTATGTACTAATTGGTGATAGAGGGTGCATCTCACTGTTGGTAGTGCCAACCCTAGGCAAATAGGTCTGGAATGTTTAAGAAAGACAGTATAATAAACAAAAGTGGAGGGAGGGAGAGAGAGCATGATAGATAGGTAGATGATAAATAGATAGATAGATGATAGCTCCTGCTTTTCTTCTACTGATCTTCCTTATTCACACTTTAAAACATTTGTGCTATAGTTGAAATATTAAATAAGCTTGGATTAATTTTAATCTTGCTTTATTCTCTTGATATTGTGGCTCCTTTTAAAATAATATATTGTCTTATAGCATTCTTAGCAACATTTCCATAGATCATTAAAACTATTTAATTCTTCACAAAGCTCTTGTCATCAGCATAAATTTAAGTGCTTTCTTTTTCTTCCTATTAGAGTAATTTGTGATTATATAGCATACCTTTAATAGTCTTATGCCCTTTTAGGTTATCAATATTTTTGAGACCCAGAATAATAAAAACATTTCCTGGAATGGTTTACTATTAGGAAGCTATTTATTATTCATTATTGACTGAGTTACACATGGTTTCTGAGTTTGTGGATGAAAGACAAGCAGACTTGACATATGGTCAATGGAGTACTTAAAAATGATCAACAACCAGCTCTCCAGAGGTGCAGAAAGCACGTTGTGCACCATTTCCTGAATTCCTCCTCAAGATTCTCCCACACAACCAATTTAAAACCAGCAGGTTGACATTACTGATGAGAGAGAATGGAAGGGATATGCATAGATGGCTCTACGAGCAGGATCTGACTTGACTCCAGCACACCCCTTTTAGACACTGGATTCATGCTCAGTACTCCCTCAGTCTTGTGCCTTCTATCCAGAAGAGGCAACTTTGGATTCCGTTGGCTGTTTTATATAATATTTTGATGTTATTATGTATATTTATTTATAAGTGTTCTCAGATAATTTTTGTCACCTGTTTTAGACATTATACATTGACTTTTTATTATAAGAAAGGGGTTTAAAATTCTTTATATTTGTCATTCCTATTTTCTTTACTTTCAATACTGCTATATGAAAATGTTTACTTAAACCAATACTAGGGATTATTTATTTGCTTATGAATGCACAATTTACACTGAATATTTTTCTATTATTATATTGCATTTTCTGCTTTTTCTTAAAGTTAATGGTTATATTTTATAGCTATCACTATTTTTCAGCATCTTCCATTGGGTTCACTCTTCTCATGCTCCCTCACTTTCTTCCTCCTTCCCTCCCCCCTCTCATGCTTTCTCTTTGTATCTCCCTCTTCCTCCCTTATGTATACCCTCACTTTCACTTTCTTGCCTCTCTCTCTCTCTCTCTCTCTCTCTCTCTCTCTCTCTCACACACACACACACACACTCACATGCACACAACAGCATGTGCACACAGACAAACATTTCATTATTACTCCATCAAAAATTACAAGATCCACAATGGCTGAGAACTTGGGGAAATGATGAAATATTTACCTTAGTCCCTCTTTTCCTCATTGGGTCTCTGCCTAAAATGCTCTTGCTATTCTGTGATGGCCTCTCATCATCATTTGAGGGAATACTATGTTTGTTTCAGGATTTGTGTTCCCTACTTTTCATTGTCTAGTTTATGTGTCACTATTGGTATACAAACATATATGTGTATATGTGTATATGTATATAGACACACACAAAGTGGGGGCAGAGAGGGAGTGAGCAAGAGAGAGTAAGGGAGAAGGCATGCAGGGAGCACTTAATGTTGTTCATATATATATTTCTTTAGGTCTGTACTGTACAACCTTCACTGCAACTTCTCCTCAACCTAGCCCAGGAACTTGAACCACTCAGGACCAGACACCACAGATTAAAGGGACTAGCCCACCCTGCTCTTTCTGGGTTGGTGGTGTAGAAGGTCCTTCTGTCTTTGTGTTGCTTTCATTAGTTAATAAAGAAACTGATTTGGGCCTGTTGATAGGGCAGAACTCAGGTAGGTGGGGAAAATTAAACAGAATGCTGAAAGGAAGAAGACAGAGTGAGGAGATGCTATGGAGGAGCCACCACTAGAGTCAGACATGCTGAATCTTTGCCTGTAAATCACTGCCACATGGTGATATGGTGTGGGCCCATGGTCTGTATGCTGTCAATTATCCTTTAAATAAATGCTGATTGGCCACTAGCCAGGCAGGAAGTGTAGGCAGGACAATCAGTCAAGAAGTAGAGGTGGGTAAATGAGAACAGAAGAATTTTGGCAAGGAGGAAGCCCATTCCTCTACAGCCCTGACCAGCCAGAGAAGAAGAAAGATGTGACTGCTGTTTTTTTTTTCTTTTTTTTTTTTTTTTTTGCTGAAAAAGGTACTGAGACATGTGACTAACACAGATAAGAATAATGGGCTAATAAAAGTTAAAAGAGTTAATTAGAAGCCTGAACTAATAGCCAATCAGTTTATGATTAATGTAGACCTCTGTGTGATTCCCTTGGGACTTAACAATTGCAGGAACCAATCAGGACAGAAAACCCTGACAACAGCGATATACAGATTAATAGAAATAGGTTAAATCAAAATGTGAGAGTTAGCCAATAAGAGGCTAGACCTAATGGGCCAATCAGTGAATTAATTTATACAATTTCTGTGTGGTTATTTCAGGGCTAAGCTAGCCAGGTGTCCGGGACAAACAGGCAGCCTCCTCCAACAGGTTGGAAGGGAACTCTCTATTTGTAAACTATGCTAGGTAGTTTAGAAGTCCCTTTCTGTACTCAGCAGGCCATTTTATTCAGAACCACACTGGGAATGAGAGTGGAACTTGAACAAACTGTCAAGGTGAAAAGTGGTACCCTAACCATGATGTAATTGCCCTAGTTGTAGAGGTCTTTAAGAGATGGCAGCTACTCTTGGCATTGAACCGAGACCAATCTTGTGACCAGTGATGGCTGGAAAGAAATAACTCAGATTTCATTACTATGCTTAAGTGATGACATTGATGTACAGGAAAGGATGCTGTTCTGTGCCATAGCTACTGGGAAGAGACACATCTAAAGAAGATGGATTGGGAGATACTTTGGAGACATGTTCCCAGTGAGTATAATAACATCTAACAATCCTTAGTAGTCCAAATAAGCTGATCAGGTGAATAAACAGGGGTGACATCAAGGGAAGAAAATTGTCTAGTACCTAGGAGAATTTTTCTGGATGCTGACACACAGAGAGAGCACAAAAGCACGTGAATCATGGTGATGAGCATGGGATAAGATTATAGAATGGGTCCGGGATGGTCAGGTCAAAGAGGGCCTTGAGCCAGACTGAAGGATAAACAGAATAAGCTGTCCCTCTAACATCCTTGACCATGCCCTCTGTGGTATACTACAGTTTCAGAGACATATGTAGGCACTTTGCCTTTATTATACCACAAAAATATCAAAATTTTTTGAAAAATGCACATTACTGTCCAGGAGAAAAGGCAGGCTTACTCGAGCATTCATTGAGCCTCTTGGAAATCCCACAGTCTTGTCTATGCTAAATCTTTCCTAAATGTCTACATGCATACTTGTAATGAGCATATAAATTCCCTTTAATGAAACTTAAAATGGATATTATATAAAAATAGATACAGGGGGCTCTGTTGAGGCATTGTCCCAAGGTGCTTTGGTCTTAAGTGTTAGATGTCTCCCTCATTCTTAGTTGGGCACCAGGTACCTTTATTGAACAAGGATATCATGACTCATTGGGTCAAGACTATTCTATTTTGTGCATGTTTGTTTCAGAATCC
The DNA here is from genome assembly GCF_982192425.1 of Myodes glareolus. NCBI lineage: Eukaryota > Metazoa > Chordata > Mammalia > Rodentia > Cricetidae > Myodes > Myodes glareolus. The sequence goes on from NC_142030.1 coordinate 74,901,537, forward strand.
ACCACGTGATTAAATCAGGGATCTGGATTGTTGGTTGGATGCAAAATGCTAGAAGGTCTAGTTAGTAAGTCATTGGATTATGGACAAACCAGGTTTACCAAGAGTGGCCAAACCTGCATATGCAGAACTCACAATTGCATAGAATATGCATGTATGTGTGTATCTATATTCTTTTGTAGAAAAAAACAACCTCTTGAGATGTTTGATAACTTTCCCTTCACATCTGACTGTGTTTCACATGGACATTGTGGAATACTCAGTGGTGCACTGTGGTTCTGATATATCCAAATGTTGTACATTAAAATGACTTCTTTTCCCGTGAGAGGATCTTAGCAGGCATCAATGAAGGGGCAACTCATTTCAGGGTCTGGACATTTTTTCTGAATTCTGTTGTTTGATTTTCTTCTTTTGGATCTTTATGGCACTGTCAATTTCAGATAGCCCGTTTTTAAAAATCCTTTTCTGATTTCTTTATTATATTTTAATCTTAATTGTATCTCTGTCATGTCTCTTCACTTGGGAGTTTCTCCAAATTGTGCTTCCTTACTCTCTATCAATTTTTAGTTTTCATTGTCTTATTTCTCATTATAACATTCTTTGCTTGCCATAAATGATTGTTGTCATGTGTAGCTTCGAGTGAAATATCTTTATCTCCCTGAGGCTCTTAGCGACACTATTTTTCTCCTATGTGGAGTCTGTATACATAAAGTTTTTTTCATTTTTCCTTTCTTTTGGTTTCTATGTCAGATTAGAAGTCTATTTTCTCAGAAGCTGTGCTTCTCTACCCCTATTTCTCTCTTAAGCAGTGTGGTACCAACAAGCAGATGACCAGTGCTGATCCTGTTTGGTGCTTGTAATTAGAATAATAACTGGTGGACTTGACTTTGGGGGGCCACTTTTTGGAGAAAGAAATGTAAGTGTGGTTAATCATTTCTTCTTAAACTTTTTAGAGCGCCAGAGAGATTAATCTTCTGGTCTTTTGTTTTCAGGGTATAGCCAGAGAGTGATGTTGGAACCCAGGGGAAGGAAGGAAGAGAAGTGAGTTTGAAAGTTGAGAGGTATGTTTCAGCATCTTCTTGTACAGGATTACTTATTGTTTCTGGTTGAGGATTGGTATTGCTGCCCCCAGTTGATCTGATAGATTTAGATTTTGAAGTTCACAGGAGTTTTTTTTTTTTTTTTCTGAGACGGTTTCTTTGTTTATCTCTGGCTATCCTGGAACTCACTCTGTAGACCAGGCTTGACCTTGTGTGCTGGGATTAAAGGCGTGTGTAACCATTACCTGGCAATACTTCAGTTTTAAGCTCCCTGGAGACTTAAGTCTTACCATAGGCTGAATTAGGAACAGATGATCAGTTAATCAATAAGTGGGAAAGGGCTAATTGAATTTCCTAACCTCGTTCCATTAATCCTTAGTAGTTTGATGCTCCTTCCTAAGGAAACATGAGATACTCAGTTTTCCGAGTTTCTGAATCTCCTGAAATTAGTGTATCAACTGGCATGGGTCTCCCCTCTTTTTCCTGTTCTGATTTAGTGTTTGGATTCTGATTGTTTTTGTTTTGTTAGCTTTATTTCTTCTGCTGCTCCAGTTAGAGCAGCTTATCAAAGTTTGTCACTGCCGTCTTCTCTATATTTCCTCCACCTTAGTAGGTTTTGCCTATTTAAAACTTTCCATTCTTGTAACTTCAGTAGGATTGTGGAACGGACAGGTCAGAGACATGGCTACCGTTGCTGCTGGAGTACAGTAGTCTTTTTGCTGAACCTCATGACATCTGCTTTTCAGAAGCCGAGAATGTATTTTACAGAGGCGCCAGTCTCACACTTGATGATCACAGACTGGAAGATGCTTGTTCCTCCATCCCTGAGTTCTCCTCATTTTCACTTCACTGATCCTACTCTTTATGCTTGCTTATCACTGTATCCATGGTAACACTTCCCTTCTCTCTTTACTGAAACTTCACAGAGATAAAATAAAAAGGAAGTCGGAGCCTCTTTGTGCAAAATATGTTTCCTCTTCCTGACAAAGCTCTGCTACAAAAGAGGAGATAGTGGTGATTAGGTGGGAAATATGAGGGAATGGAACACCATAATTTCCGATGATGGCAGAGTGGGAAATATGAGGGAATAAAACGCCGTTATTTCTGATGATGGCAGAGTGTGTCAGGGACTTGCAATAGCAGCAACTTCACTGGTCCTTCTCCCAGCTAAGGTTTTTCTTTGGGTCTTAATGTCAAAATATTCTTCTTATCCTCTAAAATTAAGCAAAGTATTTTCAAATATATTTTAGTATATATGAATCTAGTTGTATTCAAATTATATTCAAGTAGGAAGCAAAATGTTGCAATAATTTTGATACTTTAAGAAATGCATGCATTATTTCCCTATGCCCCAACAAAGAAAATTAATCCCTAAACACACCCTCCCACCAAATACAAAAGTCTTCCGTTTTATTATTTTAATTTTATGCTCATTGTTGTTTTGCCTTCACACATATCTGTATGAGGGTGTCTGTAACTGGAGTTACAGACAGTTGTGAACTGCCATGTGGTTCCTCTGGAAGAGCAGTCAATGCTTTTAACCATGGACCTATCTCTCCATGGACCTATCTATCTGCTAAAGGTATCTTTCTTACCAGAGCACTTCCATAACTCATGCCCTTTCAGTGGCATGAAACTTTCAGTACAGCTTCTCCTCAGCCTCAGCTCAGGTACGTGATTCCTTTCTGCTGAGTCACATAAGCTCTAGAAGCTTGGGTGCAGCCTCAAGTCAGTGATATGCTGCTATCGCTAGCAGAGTTCAGTTCACAGAAATTGAAACTAGAATGGGCATTGCTTTCTGAACTGTTAGTGCTGTATATTTTGTGACATCCATTTGAGAACTGGTTTCTTCCTATTTCCTAATGCCTTGCCTACCTAATAGCAATGAATATGTTCATTAAGTTGATTAGGAAAATAATTTATTTATAAAATCAAAGTGTATCCCTTAAAGTATACATAATTTTTACATGTCAATGATACTTGTATCTTATAAAACTGGAAAAATGTTGGTCTGAATTTGTTATTTCTTTCTAAGAAAATGAATTATTGTATCCAGGCAAAGAAAATTTTAACATCCTGCATTGTTTTCTCTTTACAAGAAGTTTGGTTTTTTATTTTGCCCCCATTGTATTTTATTTAGGAAAGCAGACAGTGAAGATTGTAATCTCCAAAGTAGTTATGCCCTTTTCTTCTGCAAACTGATAGAATAAATTCTAATCATCAATTTCTCAGTCCCTTCATCTGTACATGGCAGATGTAACCTGCCCCTCTGCATGCCCCTAAGTGTGGTCATGCCCAGAACAAAGCTCCAAGACCTCCACACAGACTGAACATTGCCTTTACCTCACAGTGTCTGTCATTACCGAAGAAATTCCTATTTCACCCTCTGCCAACACATATTCCCACTTGTTTCAAGGTTCCTCTGTATTAAATAAGTAAATTCACTAGTTTTCAATTCTTTGCCCTAGAAAGTTGCAAGAATATCTCTTCTTCTATCAGGGTGAAATCAGACCCACAGAGTCAGTATTGGCTTTGAAATTGACCTACAATTCTGTTTAGAAAGAGAAAGTGTGACTAATCGCTCCATATACCAGAAACCCGAGTCTCATGACCTCCAAAAGTCTCATTTGTCGAAGTTCTGAGATGTGTATCATGCATCGCTCTTCATCTAGCAGGCAGGAGTGAGTGACTAATGGCAACTAACTCATGTTTATAAATCCTAATGTACATTGAAATATAGTGATAATAAAGTCTTTTCAAGTAAATGATTTCTGTTTACCTTTGGCAGACTAAACAGTAAATGTGTAATCCTTTCCTATCTACATTGTCTAAACTGCCAGGCACTGCATTTCAGTCTCTGTCTTGAATGTGGAGAGTTGTGCAGCTTGTGAAATATGAGCATATTTTTTTAAAGTTTACATGGGACAAAAACCGCATTCATTACGACTAATGGATTTCAAGTTAAGTATGTTTTTAATGTCAGGCAGGAATCATTTTTGTTGGATGATTTATTGTCTCATACTATGAAGTGAATTTTACTGTGCACTCTTTTTTGCATAACTAATAATAATAAACATCTTAGATAAAAATTTAGACAATCTAATGTGCTCCATAATGAGAAAGGTTAATATTAACATTTAACTTCAAAATGTCCTCTTTTCTCATCACTAGCTTTTCTTTAGAGATAGAGTTAAAGTCATTTCTTACCTGGCCATAGTGTAAACACAGATGTGTAAGAAGAAACCCCCAGATAGGGAGGTAGAAAGTAAAACACAAACAACAGCAAACCCTAAAGCTACATGTAGGTTATGTAGGCATCATTTTAGGTATTTTCTAATGTAGGTGCTATGAGTCCTTTCCTGGAGAGTTTTGAGCAAATTTCTATTTACCATAGAGACAACACCAATGTTCAATTAAATAATGATTCCTCTTAAGTGTAGCTAATGAGCCAATGACTATATTATTTCTACTTATAAGAATATGTGTTATTAAAAAAGTAACAATATTGCTGGAAACTCCATCCCAGCATGATGACAACCCATGATGGTTCCGTTCTGCAGTTCTCTGTCCAACTTGTAGGCAGTTCCTCCGGAGTCTTTTCTACCCAGCAATTGTTTCTCCTTTTGTAACTATGAAAAACACTGTGGGAGTTTTGTAGCTCTCTAAGCTTTGTTGGTCTTGTAAATTTCATGAGTTGTCTGTGCCTTCTAAGTTTCTTAAGTTTACTTCGTTTATTCTGAAGGAGTGGATACTTTGGAAGAAATAATTGCATCAGTGCTGGGGGTAGTAATTCAGAATGATGACTAATTATAAGAACAAAAGTCATACATAGATAAAATATCCACCATGTCACAAGGACAGACAGTAGAGTAATGCTAGCATTTAAGCAAGAAGCTAAATAAACTAGTCCAGTCGAAAAAAAAAAATGTCAGTACTGTAAGTGGCATCGAAATGTATGTTTGGTGAAGAATTATTTGAATTATTTTGAAACTACTAAGCAAGCAGCACTGCTGAAAAGATTCACAGTTATTATACACAGGCTATTACTGATTTCCATATGACTGTTTATTACTAGTGATAATGTCAAACTCTCTGTTTAGAAATGGCTACAAAACAGAGCTAATGACTGAATGTTGCAGAGAAAGCCACATTTTTTTTAAAAAAAACACTGTGGTGTTAAAGAGCTACAATTTCTTCAAACATGCAACTGCTTCCTATTTCAAGAACATGCTTAGTATTTTGCCTGTTTCCTGTCTGCTTCTTGTCTCTACGCTAGATATGCTGTTTTAACTCCCCAAAGATAATATAATAGGCCATAAAAAGAATCTGAGGTGAACTGTCCTTTGGATGAGCTTTATAGAGACTCGTGCTCTGTGCTGGGTGAGCAAACCTTAACACCCAGCGAAGGGCTGATATGAAGAGGCAGCTGCAACGGATAGTGTGATGGGGATCCTAAGGGAAAGGGCCTTCTATTCCCTGAATTTCCCAGGATGCTAGGGTAATTATAGCATCACACCATATGCAGCACGCCAGCGTTCAGAAAGAGAAAGAGGCAGTGTGCAATTACAGAGAACGTGAGGGATATCTGCCACCTTCCAGGTTTCTGCTTGACAGTGAGGGGACAGAGTTGTATATCACAGGATACAGCCCGCATGCCAGAAGTCATTAAGGGGCTGACTGAAGCCTAGCTACAACTCAAGGCTTGTTCGTTGACATTGTTTTGAGAAGAGACTGCAGGATAAGAAGGTATGTTGCCTGATTGTTGAGAGAATGAGAGGTTGCTCTCTATGGCTACCTCTGAAACTTAACACTGTCTGTGGTGTGTCTGTCCTCTTAAGCAGAATCCTACAAGATGCTACAAATTATGGGCAATGGCCATACTTGGTCCTGTTACTCCACCTCTACTGTCCTTGCCCTCCAGTGTCCCCTCAATTAGGGCAAGCTCCCTAGAGAGCACTACCTCTCTGTACTATGAAAAGTAGGGATGATAGAGAAGTTGATCTTACCATTTGTAGGCAATCACACAATTATTCCTGGTATTCCATGTATTTCAATTCCTTGTCAAATTCCATACATTTCTTTTTCTTCCTTCTAGAATCATGAAATCTACCTTTAAACTGAACCAACAGTAAGATTGGTAAGATTGTTACATTCTTACATATTGCTTCCATTTTTCATGTCGTCATTAATTTTTACTTCTTAAAACTTTGATTTTAAAAACAATCTCATAAACTTCTATCTACAGCTACCAAGTGCAGCTGTCTGTACTACAGGATGGACAGGGAAACTAAGGCTATCATATCAATGAATGAAGCTAATGTGGTAGTCTACAAAGAGGAACCATGATTACATGTTCTGATTGTAGTCATCTCTCTCTGTGTGTATGTGTGTGATATTTTTAATGGTATATTTTTGTGTTGTATATGCATGTGAATGTATGGGCATATATGTCTGTATGTGTTAATACAGGGTCAGTACAAGATGCTGGGGATATTTTTCTGTTAGGTTTTTCCTATTGCCAAGGGCCAGGGTCTCTCTCTTAAACAAAATCTCACTGTTTGAACTACTGGCTGGCCAGTGAGCTCTTGGGGTCTGCTTGAGTCTGTACCCAGTGCTAGGGTAACAGACACATGCAGCCACACACAGCTTCTAACTTGCATGCTGGGGATTTAAACTGGGCTTCCTGCAATATCATGCTTTCAGAGAAAGTGCTCTTGTTCACTGAGTCAGCTCTGTAGGCATTTAAAAAATATTAAACTTTGCGGCCCAACTACATGCCA